>NC_137072.1:68531407-68956407 GCF_951640355.1 Cnephaeus nilssonii | reverse complement strand
TATATATATATATATATATATATGCACACACATATATATACACATACATCTATGTACATATATACATATACACACACATATGTGTACATGTATGGTGGGCAAAAGTAGGTGTACAGTTGTGAGCACATGAAACACAGAGTTTATCTTCTACTAGAAGCCCAGTGCATGAATTTGTGCATGGGTGGGGTCCGGTCGGCCCGGTCCCAATTAGGGCAGATCGGGGTTGGGCCTGTCAGGAGGAAGAGATGGCGGGAGGTTGGACGGCCAGCCCTCCCTGATCAGGGCCGGATCAGGGCTGGGCCAGCTGGGGGAAGGGGCCTCAGGCGATTGGCTGGCGGGCCCTGCCCCTGATTGGGGTTGGGGGCTGATTGGGGCCAGCAGCCTAGGGGAGGGGCCATGGGTGGTTGGCTGGCCAGCCCTGCTCCTAATGGGGTGAGGGGGCCGATCTGGGGTGGGGCCGGGTGGGGGGAGGGGCTTCAGGAGGTTGGCAGACCGGCCCTGCCCCCTATTGAGGTAAGGGAGCAATCAGGGACAGGACCAGCAGGGGGGAGGGGCTGCGGGCTGATCAGGGTGGTGGGGGCCCATTGAGGGCCTAGCCAGCTGGGAGGAGGGGTTGCAGGAGGTTGGCCGGCCAGCCCCACCCCCTATTGGGAAGAGGGAGGGAGTGTTTGGCTGGCAGCCAGCTCTTGATCAGCAGGGGGGAAGGACTGCGAGGTTAGCCAGCCCGCCCCACCCCCTGATTGCTGGCTTGCTGGCCATAGTGGGTGTCGTAGCAACCGGTCGTTATGATTGTTATGGCTGTTATGGTTGCTGGCTTTTTATATAGATAGATTATTATTTACTAGAGGCCCAGTGAACAAAATTTGTGCACGGGTTAGGGTCCCTAGGCCTGGCTGGTGATCAGGGCTGATCTGTGGGGCAACTGGCAGGGTGATGGGGGGCCCCCGCTGGCACCCGCCTTGGCCAGCCTGGTGCTGCCCACTCACTGGCCCCGCCTCCTCCCCCCCTGCTGCCTCCAGTCGTCTCCCTCTACAAGGCAAATGGCAGGGCGATCGGGGCCTCCGCTGGCACCCACCTTGGCTGGCCTGGGGCCTGTGGGCTGGGGGGAGCTCCTGCATTGAGCGTCTGCCCCCTGGTGGTCAGTATGCGTTATAGTGACCAGTTGTTCAGCCAGTAGTTCCACCATTTGGTTGATTTGCATATTAGGCTTTTATTATATAGGATTCTTGTATTATATATTTTTCTGTATGAACAACTGTAAACCTCCTTTTGCATATATATATATATATATAGGCTCGGTGCATAAATTCGTGCATGGGTGGGGTCCGGCCAGCCTGGCCAGAGGAAGGGGACATAGGCGGTTGGCCGGCCTGCCTGCTGGTTGAACTCCTGGTCGAGAGGACAAATTGCATATTAGCCTTTTATTATATAGGACAGTGATGGGCAACCTTTTGAGCTTGGTGTGTCAAACTTCGCCAAAAAACTGAGCATAACTCGGGTAGTGTGTCACTTTGAGGAAAAAACATTATTTTGCAAATGTTTCATCCTCAGAAGCAGCAAATGTTTCATCCTCGGCATGCGGCCGCCTCAGCGGCCACGTGTCATCAGAAATGGCTACGCGTGTCAGTGCTGACACGCGTGTCATAGGTTTGCCATCACTGATATAGGATATACCCTGAGTGGCCAGATTATTATGTGTTCAGAGATCAGAATAATCTGGCCACTCTGTATATATACACTATATACTAGTATGTATACTAGTATGTATATATGTATGTATATATTCTTGGAAGAGTACCTGGCTATTTTAAGTACTCAATAAGTATTAACTATAATTATCAAATTATCATCATAATTATTGTTAGTTGGTTCTTCTAGATCCTATGCAGGTAATCTCACCCAGCTTCCTTAGTGATCTTCACTGATGTATCTTGCCCGTGTGGCCACTTCCCAGTGCTCCCCAGTGCAAAGCCTGGAGGGCAATAGGCTTATGTGTTCCATGTAGCCCATAGCTCACATAGCTGTGCAAGGTTACATGGTTAGGTAGCAAGAACTCCCTGTCTCTCCTTCTCAAAGCACTCAAATTATTTTGCTCTTCCATTAGCTCCAAATCACTTTTCATGTTTAAGCAGAAGTTCAATAGATAAACTCAAGATGGAAACCCCTCACTGCCACTCATAAATAAGGGATATTATATTTATGAAATGAGATTTGAGGGCCATATCTGAAAATTAGTTTTTATGTAAAACAAAGAAAACTAACATGGGGGCATATAATAGCCCTTGAAATCTCCCATTCTACCTGCTTTTCCCCCCTTGCTCTCTGTTTCCATATTAGAATATAAACACTTGGTTTATCTCATTTTCTATTTATATGAAATTCTTAGTGCAAATTAGGCTAATGTAGTTTCCACATTTTACTATCTTAGTGGGAATTATACAAGTGTCGTTTCTCTTGGGGTTCAGAGGACACTTCTCTGGAAAGTCATTAACATTGCATAGTATGTAGAATTTTATAAAATCCCGTATCTTATGTTTAGCCTTTATCAAGCAAGTAGGAAGAATTTGGTGATTACTGTCACTGGTGTATTTATCTGCTTTATGGATTGATAGTTGTAAAATCTTAGTCCCATTGCTCATCCACTCTTGTGAATGTAGTTATATAAAATTACAATTTTCTTATATGCTCAATATTTTTAATAGAAGCAGCCCCAAATAACAACGTAACATGAACACACACACACACACACACACACACACACACACACACACACACGTTTTTCATTCTAGCAGCTGAATTCTTTATAGACTTTTATTCTGTGAACAAGTTATGATTTCCTGGCTAATGTAAGGTCTCCTACCGTTTTTGACGGAAATCACTCATTGCCTGTTCTGCCACATCTCAAGACTTGAGGCAACACTAAGATAAATGTAGCAGAGGAACAAGCGAAAGCAGAGAGTCACTGGCCGCAAAGACAAACAGAAGCTCTTTGCTCCATAGTTTTAATAACTCTTAGATAAATGGATTACTCACAGTGGCAAATGGATGGTTAGTTCATGTGACCACTTCCCAATAAATCCTGGGGTGTCTCATGGTAGCACATTCCCTTGATACTATCACATCTTGCTAGGAAACACAATTGCCATTATGGAAGCCTTGAAAAGCAATGTAGGTCTTTCCTGGAGCCCATGAATTCTACCAGCTCTCCACAGTACACGATACCTCAACAATGCTGTTTCCTCTCCCAGCTTTGTCCTTCAGTATTGCCTTGCTCTCCAAGTTCCTGGTAAAAGTGAACCTCAAAATCTCAGCGCGCCCCCCCCCCACCCCACTCCCCTGTTAGAGGCTGACTGCATCTGACCTCTCTAGGAGATCTGGAAGACCTGGGGCCACCAGCTCTGTGGCCACCCCTCACCCCTATCCAGGTCAAGATACAGTTCTTCTCTCACCCTCTCTGCTTTTCTTATGTGACACTCAGATGAAGCATTTCTAGTGAACAAAATTCTTCACTTCATTAGATGTGAAAAGATATAGACAATTTCCAAGGAAATTGCTTCCACGAGGGGGTTCATGTTATCTTTGAAGAAGCTCCTCTTGACAGAGAGAATCCCTTTTGTTCGTTTATTTGGTTTATCCTGTCTATTATTGTCACCGGTGGAAACATATTTAGAGATTTAGTGCATCCAAGATGGCTAAGGTGCAAAGAACCATTGTGACTGCTGCCACTGCTTAACACTGAGCTGTTTTTAACTGCACAGGGAGAAGTGCTTCAAATAGCCGCCAACCAGTGCTGCCCTGAGTGTGTGTCCACGACTCGTGGATCTTGCCATCATGAAAAGAAAATCTATGCGGTAAGTGTTTTCTGACCCAGGGGTGATTCTCTGTCTGTAGATCATTGACAAGGGGAGGCTGAATGCTAACCTTATGTTGACAAGAGAGGTGTTTTTTTCCTTTGTCTGGGCTCTGGAGGACCGGAAGCTCATTTGACTTTCCATGGGCATTTAGGTTTCTTGAATAAGATTAACACTGCCCTATTTATTCCTTAGGCCCTCTGTAAATATGCATAGATTGAATTTGTGTCTGTGTAAAGGGTAGTCTGAGAATGTTGATGTTGAAGAAGTTGTGATGCTAAATAATAAAAGTGCCAACTAGGTTTTAGATACCACATAAAATTTTTTTCATTTGAGTGGTGAGTAGAGCAGGTATTATTATTCCTGTGTTAAAGATGAAACACTTGAATTGCAAAGAGCTTAAAGTACTTGCCCAATGTAGTATTGCTAGTAAGTGGGATAATCGGACCTAGAACCCTGGTCTTCTTTCCCTTAGGGGAGAGTTTCTAAACCTGAGGACTATTGACATTTTAAGCTTTGTTGTGGGGGCTGTCCTATGCATTGTAAGAAATTTAGCAACATCCCTGACCTCTACCCACTCGATGCTAGCAGTACCCCCCGCCCTCGCCCAGGCTAATGACCAGAAATGTCTGCATGCATGGCCAAATTTCCCCAAAGGGGCAAAATTCTCAGCTACCCCCGTTTAGAATCACAGTACTAGAAATTGGTCCTAAAATTCCTTTATTACACTTTCTCATTTCAGATCATTTGGGATTAATTTTGAGATACTAAATACTGATTTAAAAGTACCATTGCCAGGTTTATAATAGAAGTTATGAAAATGGAATGGTTACAGTTAGTTCATCTTTACTCATACCTAAATGTTACCCGGAGGCAGCTGGTGAAGTTGAATGCGATGGAAAGAAGCTCTTTGCTTTAATCCTCATCTTCCACCTGATACAAAACTTTCTCCAAGTTAGTGCCTCTACCCATTCAGGAGAGAGCAGAGGTTAGCAGGATTTGATAATATCCACTCTCGGCTGCTATTCAGTGTGTGGACCTAAAGCTCGGCAAGTACAATGCACTGTCCCTGTGGGACGGGATCATCTCCCCTGAGCCACTGTCTCCGACTTACCCGAGGAAGCCACTCTTTCACTTCTGCACAATGTGCTGCTGAAAGGCAGCCAGGCAGGATCTATGTTGGGAATGTCTTCATAGCACGTATCCTCTGTGCTGCTCGATTCAGTCTGTTATGTTGAATGATGTAAGGTTTACCCTCCATGGAAGAGGATCCCTGTGAAACGGAAGGTGTTGCAGGACAGACCGGTGATGGAAATAATGCCTGTTCATAATGATTGTATTAGGTAGGTGGTTCAAGGTCAAAAACAGCAAGCTAAATTATTCAAGGGTAGGAGCACATAGGGTCAAAATAAGATCAGGAACTGGGGAACATCAGACGTCTCAAATAAGAGCTGGTACCAGGGACATGGGAAATCAGTGTTCATTAACTCTTTGCATGGACCACTCTACTGACACTTGCCATTTTGCTCTCTCATGTTACGTTTGTGCACATGTGCAGTCTTCCTATCTGGATTTAAGAGGCCTGAGAACACTGACATTTTCTATATCTTTAGAGTGATCTTCCTTGCATCCCACCTAACCTGGCACTTAGCACTGAACCGTTCCCAGAGTAGGTGCTCAATAAACATTGATGACTGGAGGACTCAGACCATGGGCATATCTCTTTTCAGCTCATTCATGTACTTGTCCCAGGGACATTGGTCGTTGGACCGCAGACCTGCTGATAGGTTAGTTGGAGATCCGCTTGTCCTACTTTTTCTGGGAGAGTTCAGAAAGTCTTCCTTCTTCCCGCCTCCTTGCGGTTCACCCCTTCCACTGTAACACATCACGTGGAAAGCTCTAAACTGGGTCAGAACGGATCCACATGCCCTTTTCCATATGCAAGTTTCAAAATACACTCCCTCAGAAAATGCTATAATTATATTTCTGGTATGGATGTAACTGAGAAAAGGGCTGCATTTAAGGAACTGTAGTTTAAGGGGGAAAAAATCTCTACTTCTTCAAATAGAGATGGAAGAATGATTTATTTTTAAGTCAAGACAGAGTCTTCTAATTTTAGTCTTAATAAAGTTAAAATGCTCATGTTTCTAGTCTTCCTGTTCTTCCTTCCTCTCTTTCTTCACTTCCTCTAGATTGTTGCTACTTCCTTCTTAATAGTGTTTATCTTCTTGAGTGGAGTAAATGCTTTTCTGGGTTTGCTGAGTCTCACCTTATCACCTGCATCACAGGTGATTCCCCCCCCTGAATCTTGGAGCCTTTCCCCCTCACTCCTCACCCCCCACCCATCACCCCCCATTCCCCATCCCATTTAGCTTGTTTGGTAAGCAGTTTCCAGAGCACTTTCCTCTCTAGCCTCTGGCTTGCATCCCATGGGGCAGGCTATGGAGACCCACTCCCACGAGCTATAAAATAGCCTGGTGTTTTAGGAAATTTGGAACTGCGATCTGCGGTGAAAGCTTTCCCTTAAGAGAGATTTAGAAGAAGCTTTAGGATACAGTGTGGCAGGAGGGGAACCAGTGGAAATGCCCCAGAGAACAGGGTTGAAACAAAGGAAAGTCAGGGGTGGTAGAGCTCAGGGCAGCAAGAGGCCCTGCTCTGAGTGAGCAGCCTGGCCTCCTGCTAGAGAACCTCCTTTGCCTGCAGGGCAGCAGCATCTGATACAACTGGCATTCCAGCAAGTCAAGACAAGTCCCAACGTTTTCCCTGGAGGGAGGAAAACACTTGAGCCTTTTGGCTGACTGCAGGTGATTTGACAGTTTTACGTGGGCTTATTACCGCCAGCATTTGGGGGACTGTTTCATCCATGACCTCCCCAAAGCGATCTCTTCAAATTAGCATTTGGATCTCTGCCCAGCCTTGCCAACCAGACAGGGAGACAAGCCTGAAATATGTTTTCTTAAAGAGTGCTGGAGTGCTTTCCCCCTGTTCTTTCCCCCACAAATTAGCTTGTGAAAGAGAGGGGAAAGGACCATTAATCCCCTTTCTTCTCCTCTGTACTAATTTATACCAGCACCAGGTAATATCATGTCAGAGAAAAATAATGCTTGGAGATTCACTAAAAAAGGAAGTGGCAGGTGGTAACGCCCTGGTTCCCACATAGGACTGAATAGAGGAGCGCGGAGGGAGAGGTTTGTTCACGTTGCCTGTTCTGAGGCTAAGAAGAGAACTAATTTATGTGTGTGGGGGAAGAAGTGAGGATTGAATTCTGCAGCCTTGTTCTTCTCAACCTAGAGGATGTAATTATAATATGCACTGAACATTGCCAGATATTTAGTATTCTACCTCTATAACTTCATAATGGGAACAAATTATATGAAGAAAAATTATTTTGTTGCTCTGACAGTAAGTGAGGCAAATACTTTATGACCTTATCTTTCCTTTGGAATTATATCAACAGCCAAGCTGACTTGTTGGTTGGCTGTGCATAAGAATACATTTAAGCCCTGGCCATTTGCACAGTGGATAGAGCATCGGCCTGTGGACCAAAGGGTTTCAGGTTCAATACCTGGTCAAGGGCACGTATCTTGGTTGCAGGTTCCCCAGCTCCAGTAGGGGCCTTTGAGGGAGGCAACCAATTAATATGTCTCTCTCATGTCCATGTTTCTCTCTGCACCTCCCTTCCCCCCCCCCCCCCCCAGTCCCTTCAACTCTCTCTTGAAACCAATGGAAAAAGTATCCTCGGGTGAGGATTTATAAAAGAATATATTTAATATGTCTGCAGAATGCTTTTCTCACAGTGTCAAAAACTCATGTTTTCTATAAATATTAATGAGGTTAAGATGACACAGATAAACCCTGGTGTTTTGGGTGGATGGCAGTGGATAGCTGTTATTCCTTGATTTTACAAAAGCTCTCTTTGCTGCTACAGTGTCTATAAAATAAATAAGGCTTTTGTAAATAGGTATATAGAGCACTGAAATTATAACTATCTGTCTACAGTAGCTATCATCTATCTATCTATCTATCTATCTATCTATCTATCTATCTATTAGCACATGATGAACCACTTGATCCCTAATCTCCCTTTGGTGAGAGAGGTATCATTGCCTTAGGGACAGGAGTAGGCAATGGAAAGGAGGGGACTTCTGTGACTTGACCCTGAGTGAGAGATGGGAGTAATTCCTTTACTTGTGCACTTTGGGTCACCGTCTGGTGCTTATTCTGTGGCTTTAACAGTTTTCCTGCTGAGTGTTCCATGTTATTGCCATAGTTCTCCAGCTTATTGTGAAGAGGGAATCCCCTGCTTAATTTTACATCTCTTGAGTTAGATAATAGATTTACATCATTAGGGAGTTTGAAGGTACTGGAGAGATTAGCGAACACTGCCCTCTCATTTTACAGATGAAACTCTTTTGGTGATGGACAGATTGTTGTTATAATTAATTTTTGTGGTCTCTGTCTGAAAGGTGGTGTGATTGTAAATGTTTCAGAAATGATAGTGTTTCTGAGTAGTAAAAAAATCAAGCTCTTGTTTTAATGAAGTGAAATGGCTAGATGTTTAGAAGCAATCTCCTAATTTGTAATAAAGAAGTTCACTTCAAGTTGTTTTATATGCAGTCTTCAAATTTTACTTTACTTAAGATATATAAATGATTCATTATATATTTTAAACAGGAATTTGCTGTCTGATGACAAAAGTAAAAATATGTTTATTGATGAAAATTTGGAAAATAGAGAAGTATACAAAAGCAGAGGGAAAAAACCACTAATAATCCCCAAACTCTAAAAACCACTGTTACTGTTCTTTCAGATTTTTGGAGAGGGGGTGGCAGTGGCGATGGGTAGACACAGAGATAGGTAGATGGATAGATAGAGCCATAGGGTTTACATAGTTGTAATTATACTGTGTATACAGTTTATATCTTGCTTTTTAAAAAAATATATATATTTTATTGATTTTTTACAGAGAGGAAGGGAGAGGGATAGAGAGTTAGAAACATCGATGAGAGAGAAACATCAATCAGCTGCCTCCTGCACACCCCCTACTGGGGATGTGCCGCAACCAAGGTACATGCCCTTGACCGGAATTGAACCTGGGACCCTTCAGTCCGCAGGCTGATACTCTATCAATGGAGCCAAACCGGTTAGGGCTATATATCTTGCTTTTTAATATAATATTATGTTTAAATAGTTCCCTAGCATATTCTTAGAGAACATGATTTCCTATTATTAGGCATTTGGGTAGCTTCCAGTTTTCACTAAAAGGTTTCTAATTTTACTATAAAGAACAGTGAAATGGAATTTCTTGTATTTAAACTTTTATGTGTTTCATTGATCATTTTTTTCATATAACTTCTTAAAAGTGAAATTAATAGGTCAAAGCATCTAAAGGTTTTGAGTATTGAGGCTGTAACATCTATGGTCGTTATGAAATACATTTTAAATCCTCTGTGTTAATGATAAACGCAGTGGGGTTATCACAGAGCGCAACAGGCCCCGCCTGGCTGAGTTATTCCCATGCTACAGCGAGGAAGGCTTTGGGTGGGAGAAACTCCCTCCACTGCAGCTTCCAGCGCTAACTACTGTGAATTTTAACTCCTCCCTTACCTGACTTTAAATAATATCCAATTTTATTTTAATTAATATTTCTTTGCAGTCAAGAAAGTTGAATCTTCTATAAGCTTTATTGCCATTTTTTTTTCCATTGAGATTTTTCTTATTGTTTGTCAGTACTTTTAGATACCAATTTTGTTTTAGTTAATATAATTTGCAATCTTTAAATCAGTTTTTCATTTGCCTTTTAAGTTTGTTTATCATGGATTTTTGACAGACTTTTGAAATTTTATCTCACCAGGACCTGCCAATTTTTTTCTTGAAATGTCTTGCTTTGCTTGTGCGCTTAGGCCTATCAGCAAGTTGTGCGCTTGCCCATTTATGTGCTGTACTACATTTGAAATGTTGTGTTTAATTATAGCAGAAGTGAAAATTGATGGGAGAGGACTTGGTCTTGGCACACATGTCCATCCCCACACCCACAGCTGGCAGGTTTGTGTGGAAACGGGGGGGGGGGGGGGGAAGGCAGGAACTCATGCAGGGGAAATCGGGGAGAGAATTGAGCACCTTCTCCCTGCCACCCCCTCTTGTTGGCTCTTTAATCAGCTGCCTTGAAACTGAGATTTAGAAAGATCAAGTCACTGACCCATAGTCCCCAAAGCAGACTGGGCTGAGCTGGGATCCCAGAACACACAAGCATCCCAGGAAATCCTTGGTTGGTCGGACTCGGCACATGGCTTGCATGGCTGCCCCCTTGTGCTCCCAGTCAGTCCACCTAGAGGACAGAAACCTTCATGACAGTAAGGTGAGGACTTGATTCCCAAATAATTAAATGACTATGACTACCTGTTATTATCATTGCTACAATAATAGCACAGGTTATTAGTAATTCCAAAATGAAAGATTTGCAGTGCTTGCATGCTGCAGCCGTTTGCGGAATAAAGAGGTACTGACTTGCTTAGGTAAGACAGAGTTCTTTTGTGTTTGAGAAAGATGAATAATTATGCTGGATGCTGGCTTGTGGAGAAGCAAAAGGACTTCATTTTCTATGCTTCTCAGTGACACAGTTGTAATCCCCAGATTACATTAGGTGATTGAGCACCGGGAATGTGTGATTTTTTTAAAAAATAGAAGTCTATACTACATTAACAGAGGCAAAGGAAAGGAGGTTCCAGTATTAAAGAAAATCTTACAGGAGGAAAACTTCATTCATTAAGCTAATTTTCCCCCTACATCTTGTAAAAGGCCACCATTATTTCATTCTGCCATTGAGAACATATTTCGACAGCAACTTCCCTAAGCAATCAACATGTTTGTAGCTTTTTACATTTAGGGTTCACCTCCTCTTACTCTGCGTCACACCTGAGAGTGGCTCATTTAGATACTTGGGGTACTCAGTAAATCCTATGGTAACTCAAAACGGGGTTCTGTTAGACCACTGAGGCAGCGTTAGCTTTGGGAATGCTGTATCCCAGTCTAAAGTGGATTAGGAGCGTTCTCTAAGTGTCGATGGGCACTCTCACAGGGAATGAGTTGACACTGCAGTTTGTGTGAGAACTGGATGGAGCAGGTGCCTCCTGCTGGCTGTCACACTTCCCCCAGGACCATGAGGTCACTGGAAGAAAGGAGGGAGGAAGAGAGGGGAGGGGAGCTGAGGGAGAAAAAGAATTGCGAAAGCTATTGAAAACAATATCATCATGATAAAATATTAAGTAACTATATGTGTAAGTGTGTGCATTTTACTCTGGGCTTTATAGGACTTTTAAGTGATGGGATTGGGGTGATTTTTATTTTTATTTTTCGTGTGCTTTTCTGAAAATTTCAAATATAATCTTAGGGATAATAAAAATAAAATAAAAGCTAGTTTTTAGACTTGGGACATTGCAAACCCTGGTCTTAATCTTGCAAGCTTAGAGCCTTTCCTGGCCTCCATCCTTTCCTGGGCTCCATCCTTCATTTAAAAAGGTTGGTTTGTGTTTGGCCAAATGAAAACCTATATTCTAGCAATAACCTTCTTTTTCTCCCCTCCCCCCTCCCATCCCCCTGACACTCAGCATGGGACAGAGTGGGCCTCCTCTGTGTGTAGTGTGTGCACCTGCACTCACGGAGAAGTCCGGTGTAGTCCCCAACCATGCCCACCGCTGTTGTGTGGACACCAGGAGCTGGAATTCATCCCTGAAGGAAGCTGCTGCCCCATCTGTGTGGGCCGTGGGAGTGAGTATGAGCTTGTAAAAATAGACCCTCTTTGCCTTTGAGGTTCACCCGGTGACATCCCAAGTCTTCTGTTTCACGTTCAATGTGGTTCAAAGATTCCCAACCCCGTTTCTTATTGGAACAAGACGGAGCCTTGCACTTGGCAGGAAGGGATGTTGCAAAGAGTGAGGCTGGAACAAATCTTAACCCTTTGCACTCGCTTGCTTTTTTCTCGATTCCTTTATTCTAATGCTAACCGTGTCGAGTCACACTCGACATCCGAGTGCAAAAGGTTATTAAAGCTTCATCCCAAACTTAGGATTCTGCAAGTCTCTGACTTACCTATTTTGCCTTGGCCAGATGTATCCCTCTGCCTTCATAGCTCCTGAGAAGGAAAGGAAGGAGGGACAAGATCCTTTGATGTGATTCCTTAAGGCCAAGGTAGTTCCTCCTGCCTCCTGGCCGAGAGGAGAATGAACAAATCTTTCTGAATGTAGTATCACTGGCACTAATTCTGCTGGCTGGTCTTTGAGATGGCATAACATTTTTCTCCAAGACACACCGAGCAGGAAGCAGGTATTTCATCTGTCTTTATTGCATCTTCGCTGGAGATCCTGCCTGCCTCCAAACCAAGGCACAGTTCAGCAGGCCAGCAGCACACTGCCAGGCCCTCTCCTTGGAATTCACTCCCGGTCCAAGTACCACTTTTATTACATTTACGGACATATGTCCCCTTCCTTCACAATACATGTGAATTGTTGTCATGGCTGCATTGTGCTCTCTCCTGGCAAGTAATAGCTAATTTTTTTTTTTTTTTTTTTTTTTACTTAATGGCACCTCTACTCTTCTTGCCTTTTGCCTTTAAAAAGACCCCTGGTTTCTTTCTGATCCCCAATTATTCCATTTCTGGCCAGCTCTTCCCCTGGAGAACCATTCCAGGGATTAAATAGCATGTGAGGAAATGATGGAAGTAGAATGCTTGCCTCATGCCTTTCTGATGTCACTCACCAGAAAGGGACTGGCAGCTGCTTTAAGTCAAATTACCCTGCAGATAAAAATGCTTGAACCACAGGGTTTAGGGGTGGAGTGGAGAGTGGGCAGTGTGAGTCTGTGGGGTCCTGGCTCATGTGTGAGGAGGCTTTCTTGCTGGCCTCCATGAGAAAGACTCATTGGAAGCATTTTGTCCGGAGAGACTGGAGGATCAGCCAGGGCCAGCTCCATCATTTGCTGGGTGGTGTGCAAAATGAGAAAGTGCCGGGCGCCTTGTGCAAAAAGCCAGGGGTGCGGGGGATGTTTCTTCTTTCCTTCTGTGGGCTTGTTCAACCTGTCCTGTTTTCAGTTTGCTATTTTCTTTCATATTCCCTCAGGTGTGGAGATACTTGCTGGGTGGGTGGAGTCCTCCGTGGGCTCCCAGGACCCCGCCCTGCTACTTGGTGCTTAGGACACATTTACTCCCCTGGCGCCGCGTCCAGGCCCCAGGCCCCCTGTGGTGGAGGGCGGGAGGTGGAGAGCCCATCCCAGAAAGGCAAACAGGAAGCGGGAGATGGGACTGTGGACCAGCTGAGACCCTGAACCCCAGTGCATGCTCGTTGGACTTCCCTTACAAAATGGAGAGTTATTAAGAACTCCATACAATGACTGCAAAGCATTAAACCCTAAGAATGGGGCCCCCTTCTTTGTACTGGGGCCCAACATGAGACCTCATGTGAATGCACTGGCTACACACCCATGCATCAACCCTGGGATCAACAAGTGCAATCCCCCCAGTAATTTTTCTTTCTCTGACCTTCCAGAGTCCTGTTCCTACGAAGGCCGTGTGCTTCAGGATGGGGAGGACTGGCCATTGAGCTCGTGTGCCAAATGCATGTGTAGAAACGGGGTCACCCAGTGCTTCGCGGCTCAGTGTCCGCCTCTGTTCTGTAACAAGGTAAGCGAGACAGCCTCAGGATGGGTCCTTCCCAGACTGTTAACGTCACTGTGCGGGACTTGGAGTCCCTTCGGAGATTATGCCAGGCCACCACGGAAGTTTAGGAACAAGGAGCCAAGGCAGTTTTGTTTCCCTTATCCTTTTGGAGACCACTGCTGAGACCTTGATTTTACCCAGAGAGGCTACAGTTAGTCTAATTACCAGCCATTTAGGCTAATTGTTACATTAGGAAACTGAGCCTCGAGGGTGAACAAAAGGAAGCTGCCCACCCCAGTTGCAGATGTTCCAAAAATGTCAAGCTCAACATCTGGAAAATTCAGTAGTATTGATCGGATTTGTTACTGTCGGACAATGCAGAGGTATATGCTGCTTTTTGAAGACATCTATGTGTCTTTAGACATGGTTATTCATGTCTAAACACATAGAGCCGTCCACTATTTAATTCTTATAAGATAATGCTTCAAATTATCAAAGGATCTTCTCTGGAGTGGTTTAAAATAGTGGGATCTTATTGTTCTTTTAAAGCTGATCTGATTTTCAAAACATTAGGCTCATCACACAAATTTAAAACAGAAAATCAATTGCAAATAAGTGTAGTACACATGATACTTTATAGTTTTTTTACTCTTCCAGAGGCTCCTACAGAGGTTTCTTGGCAGTTGACTGATAACCACGAGAAGAGTTTGCTTCCAGTGACAAAAAATAGCTCATTTTTTGATCCAGGGAAAAGCTGGAAGCCAACATTCAGTTGATACAGAGCAGTACTTTGTGTCAAATAAAACAAAATCAATAACATGGCATATTGTGACAATTGGGCAATAATTTTAAAGGCAGACAAAAGGCAATTAGACAAGAAATACTAAATCCAAATAAAAGGAAAATGTATCTAATTGAAAGACTAGATTGTATTACCCACATTACACCCAACTACGCTCATGACACATCTCTTAATTTATCACAAAGTCTGCTCTAGCTTTAAGATTACAAATGAGCTTCTTGGTAGAGATGTACAATATCTTACATTCAGAGGACACTGTAGTGTTGAGATATTTTGATTTGCACATTCCAGGTCTCAGTCCCCTCCTGAATAAAGGATAATTAAGCAGTTTGCCGCCATTGCAATTAAGGAGGTGGGAGGAGGGATGGAGGAAACACCCCATTGGAACCCTTTTCTTTAAATCTTTAAAAACGTAGCCAGGGACTGTGTACTAGGGGGTTGGATATTGTAATAATTGAAATTACTATTTCCCATTAAATATAAATTCTGGCTTCAAGTGGTAGCTTCCAAAAACATATAGCCTGCATTGTTTAAAAAGATGGAATTTGGTTGCATGCTTTAGAGTTAATGGATATGCATGCATTCTGAAGTATTGGAAATAGGTTGATTTTAATCATTCTTGCATTATTTATTAAGTCTACATTTTTTTCATGAAATAATTTAAAAAACAACAACTGTCAGATTATTTAGAACCATGTTTTATTTAATATCAGTATTAAATATTGGGTGTTCTGATGATGTAAAGGGATGCTGTAGAATTAGCACTTTTAATAGAAACATTATTAGCACCACCATCTGTCATCACCACATGCTGGGCATTTACTATGTACCAACAATTTGTTTTAAGAGCTTTAATTAATCCTCAGAACAACCCTAAGAAGTAGGAATTTATTATCCCATTTTACAGTAGATAAAACTGAGGCACTGAGAAGTAGCTTGCTCAAGGTACCAGAGTTAGAAAGTGTCAGTGCTCCTAGCTTAGGCAGTTCTACATCACAACTTCAACAGACCACACCTGACTTGTAATTTTAACCATTATGCTTTACTGCCTCCCAAAATGATGAGTTTCATAGCATTTATAGAATAATAATCACAAGAGCAATAGTTGCTAACATCATTGAGCACGATTATGATTCTTTTATATATTAACTCATTAAATATTTTTAAAAAACCCACAAGTTCATTAGAAGAAATGTATTTCCAGGTCTTGAGCTCTAGAAAAATTTGAATTTTAATATAAGGTTTTTTTAATTATAAAAATAATTTGTATTCATTAAGGAAAGTTTGGCAAACACAGAAAAGCAGAAAAGAAAATGATCATCCATGTTTTCATCATTTAAAAAGACCATTATAGAATTTTTTTGGTAGTGAAACGAGAAATTTGGACTGGAACGCATGGTGTTCCCCTGGACAGGATGGTTTTCCCGGGCTCTTTGTCCATTGGAGTTGAAGAATAAAACCATGGATGAAAGGTGGTATAGCAAAGGTGGAAATTTATTGAGAAATAAGCACAGACTCCCACATGGGGAGGGGAAAGACTCCCACTGAGTCCCTTTTCCTAGTTTTTAAAGGCTGCAGTTTTTTGTGCCTCAATATCCCCTCTGATTGGTCCCCTTTGATTTGGTCACTATAGCAACTCCTGAGCTCAAGTGTCCTGTGAAGTACCTGAGGTTCCCTCCTTCTTCTCCCTAATTGTTCTCCTATTCCCTCTGAGCTTTTCTCTTCTTTCTTCGAATGAGAGGTTTCCTTCCCTTTATTCTGTAAATGTGTACCTTTTGCTACTTTCAGTTCCCGTGTCTTATGGAAATGTAGCCTTCTGCGACTCTGTAGTCCTGTGTTTTTACCCATGGACCCCTTATTGTTGTAAAATTTCCTAAACCTGCCTATTTCACCCCTAAAAATTCCTTTCAGTAACTCATTTCGATTTTTTGATAGGCAAATGTGGATACATTTCTTTGTTTGCATAGTTATGATTACATTTTAGAAGTTGGTGATAATCCTGTTGAAAGGAGAAATGTCTTATGTATAAATAAGGAGTTGTTCCCTTAGTGAGAAATATAAATACTAAAATTGCTTGCTCTCAATTGTTCAGATAGATGCCTTATGAAAAGAGCTCTAACCCAGCCACATTTTTTGTGGGCTCGTTAAAGTTGCCTCTTTGGTCTGATCAGAGTTGTTCCTAATGACGTTACCACCAGTTTTTTAATACTATCTTTTTCTCGCTCCCAAAATTGATTAATCTGAGTAGGCTGAACTTCATCTTCAGATATGTTGTTTTCTGAGCCACTAAGTATTTGAGACTCATTTTCTTGTTGTCTATATTAATGCAAGATAATTGGTGGAGTCTAAAATTTGGGATGATTATGTTCTCTTTCCATCTCAGCCCTTTCATCTTTTTTTCTATTGAATTCTGGAATTTAGTGCCATGGAGGTCTGTCTGCTTTCTATTCCATTCTATTTAGCTAGTTTCACTCTGTTGGATTTTTGCAGGATGTTTTTTTATCTTTATAATTCAAACATTTTCCCAGACATTTCTAGGAGAGGTGTCTTTTCATATATTTCGCCTAGAATATTGTGAAGCCCTCTCAGTCTGTATTCTAGTTTTTGAAATGTTTTCTTTGGTTACAGCTCTGATTAATCATATTCTTTCCAGTTATCCCTATTTCTCCAGAAACACCTATGATACTTAGATTGCTCCCTATCTTCCCCCTCATTATCAATCATATTCTTTCTCATCATTTTTCACTCTTTGTCTTTCCCCTGCATTATGGAGAGAGCCTCTTGAGTTTGTATTTACTACCTGTAGTATTGATTTTAATTTGAAGATTTCACATCAATTTTCTTTTGATTCTTCCTTATTTCTCCTATCGTTGGTTCATTTATTTTTTTATCCCAATGCTTATTCTTTTTTATTGCTTCCCACTTGTATTTAATAAAGACTGCATTTTCTTACATCTTACTAAAGTTGCAAAACTGCTTTTAAATATTTTCTTTTGGATCTTATAGTATGTAGTGTTCAGAATTCTGCTCTTTCTCTGAATCTTTAGTATGTCATTCCTTTCACTTTTTCTTCAAGGTTCCCTCCCCCCACCCAAGTTCCTTTCTTTCTGTTTACTCATCCTTGATCAAGAGAAATCTACCCATACCCACTGCTTGAAAGCTGCAAGGATAAGAGGCCTGCCCCTGGCTAATTCCCCTTCTTAGAGCCTTAGCCAGATGCTAAGAAATGTGCATGTCCTCCTGGTCCAGGGGTCTGCCAAGTTTCATGTAGAGCAGCTCTATTGTACTGAGATCAAATATTTTCCTAACCCCACTGTCCAACCCTCTTACATTCTGAATGCATGAAACAAAAACTATCATCCCCAGTTTGAACTGTTGCAAAGGGCTCTTTCCATCTCTCTCAGAAACTGTATGTTTTACATGTGGGGTGTCCTCCTCCCCCAACCCCTGCTTTTCATCACTCCCTCCACCTCCCCAAACACACATAATTCCCACTCTTTTTTAAACTTATGGGCTCTGACTAGATGTAGAAAAGAAGATCCCGAGGCCCCCTGATTCCCTCAAACAGCAGCATCCACACAGCGGAGGGATGAAGGCCATGTTGTGTTTGATATAGGAAGGCAGAGAGCTGGGAATACGTGATAGTTCTTATTCCTATTTAGGCTTACAAACCAAAGGAAGGCCGCAGAGTGCCTTGTGGTCAATGGGACTTCCTCTTGGCAATGGCAGGAGGTAGGCTCTTCTACTTTTTGTTGATGGAAGTTTCACCTCTTTCTATATCTTCAGAAGTGTCATAGTGGGAACATATTTTATCAAGAGCTGTTAGGCATATGACACTATACACTTCTTTATCTTAAGTATTTTTATTTAGAGAATACAATAGAATATATCCTAAATGGTAGTTCGAACCAAAGTTATAAGGACATTAATTATATACATATATATTTTCATTGGACTCCTGTGAAAACTGAGGGTAATATATTAGACCCCGGGGTTAGCAAACTTTTGCAGATGGCGAAAAATTTCAGCTTTGAGTGCCATACAGTGGAACAACTACTCAGCTCGGCCATTGTATCACAAAATGTGCTGCAGATAATGTGTAAATGAATGGATGTCATTGTGTTGCAGTGAAACTGAACTTATAGAACAGGTGGTGGGCTGGATTTGGCTCAAGATCCGTAGTTTTTTGGCCCCTGTATTAAACTGTACATTCGAAAGAGCAAATCTACAAAGACCAGAATGATAGGATCCAGGTGTGTGATAGCAACAAAAGGCACGTTAAAAAGCTGTTCCCATTTCTCTGACCCACTTCGCTGCTCACCTTTTACTTGCCTCTGCGGTCATCTGGCTTATGAAGCCTCAGCCCAGATGGATCTCACCTCTGAATCATAGAGTTCCCTGGTATTCCGGGATATTTTCTCCTGAAATGCTTTTCCTTCCTGCCCTAGTTGGTCTGTATTTGTGAAGGAAGCCTCTGTTTCTGGCAACAAATTACATAATTAGGTACTGCCAATAAGAATCAGAAAGCTTGATTTTCCCTGTACCAACCTCCATATCAGCAACTCCTCCCTCCCCTACTCTCCTGCTGACTCTGCTGCTATACTTGGGTTTAGTCCAGGTTGGTGAAGATAGATTGATACTAACTCAATTTCTTCTCAGGATTTGTGATCATGACATTTGTCCCCTGTTTACTTAACGTTGTATAAGTTCATTTGTTTACTTCAATGAAGACATTGAAGACTGTGATATCAGATAAACCTTTATTTTATTCCTCACTGCAATGTCATTAAACTAAAGAGTTCTGAAGTCAAGAAATGCTCAGTGATTTCAATCCATATCCAGTTTTCACAGGCTCTGTTAAACATCAATGGTCATAATATTTTGCATATAGAATCGAAAGAAATAAAATAACCTAAAGCATAGAAAACAGTTGTCAGTTTAATTACAGTGATTCAGGTGTTTGAAATAGATCCCATTATATAGTAACATGTTAATCTAACTCATCATATATAATTAGGGTAAAGGAACTACTGAAGTATGGCTGGAATTTTCCAAGAAAAATTAAGGTTATTTGGCAACTACGCTCCCTCCCCCCCCCCCCCCCCCCCCGTACATTGACCTTGTTTTCCCTGCAGAATGAACACCAGAGTAACCATGGTAATAAAATCTCATTTTCTGCTGCTAATAAGGGAATGAAGAGAACTGTTATGAAGTATTCTTTATATAAGATCTACCACTTCCTAGTCATTGAAACTTGGTTTGTTGGAATCCTCCTTCCCCTGCCTTTAATTGGTCTATCTTCCTGCCCATCAATAAGACTGTAGTTATGAGTCAGAGTGAGAAGCTGGCTTTTGGGCATTAAGGAGGAGACTGTTGCTGTGAAAATTCTTAGGGGAGCAGAGACAGAATGGTTTAATATTCTGGGGTTGAGGTGGGGTGTTAGAGGTACATAAATACTGACATATTCCCAGATATCTAGAGATAGCATTAATTTTTTTTTCATGTTAAGGACCTCCCTAATGCACATATGTAAGTGTATGGGTTCACATAAAGATGCAAAAAAGTAGTGAAATAGTCTATGAGGGATACCTTCTCTTTGAATTTAAAGGTAGCTCAGCAGGGGTGTGAATGCTCCTAGGTGTTGATATGGTTAGTGTTCTGAGTTTCCACTACTGACCACTTACTCCTCCCAGGTCAGCTGTATGACCGTGGGTGAGTCACATAACATCTCCGTGTCTATTTTTCTTGTTTGTAAAGCGGCAATAAGAGCATCTACTTCAGAGGTCCATGTCAAGCACTTAAAACAATGCCTGGCAAACACTATGTACTATTATTATTGTTATGGTTATTATTTGTGCTTTTGTTTGTTTTTAGAAGAGGCTGGGACTTAATGAATGTGTAAACTTCTTAATAGTCACACTGACCTTGGAACTGCTCATTTTTATCAAAGCCCTGGGTTACTAATAGATACCAAATTCCTCAAATGTGAGGAATTGCTGTTTGTGGATGCTTGAGGCGCATGCTTCAGTTGGCTATGAATAAAAATGTCCTACTTTTATGGACTTTATTAACGCTACCTTTGGATGGGTTACCCTTTTCTGGGTATTCAGGGTGAAACTGTGGTTCGAGTTCCTGGAAAATGCTGTCCCCAGTGCTCTTCCGGGTCCTGCTCCGCTGCTGGCCAAGTATTCCAGGTAACCTCTGCTGTACCCCATGCAGGTGTTTGACGTGCATTTTCACACATCTGCCCTCCATTCTTCCAACCACTGTCCCTCCTGCCCTCATGTCTGACTCCTTGCCAGGATTAGTAACTCAGTACATAAGCGTCTTTTTTCTTCTCTACGTGGAAGGCCTTTATGAAAAAAATTAAAAGGGAGGGGATTAGAAATATAAAAGGAATGTGCTGGCAAGCAGCCCCCAGCTCATGAACCTTGGCGAACTTACTGTTCATACATCTTGAAGAGAAAAAAGGACTGTCATTGGTTACTATCACTTCATACTTAGTTTGTCTGCTTTGGTTGGATTTTATGTACTGATATTTAGAGATAATGCCTCCTTACCTTATACTGAGCGGGAGGGCATGGGGATGGTAGGTGAGAGAGGGAAGAGAGGCAGGGGGTTGTTGGTAGTGGGATCCTCTAAACTTCAAAGTACTATTGGGCAGTCTGGATAGCTGCTTAATAGATAGTAGGCATCAAGTAAAAACCAGTCCAACAAAGGGAATAAATCATTGAATATTCTGTCTCAGGAGTGCCCAACTGAGCCAAAAGAAGGTTACATTATTCAAAAGCAAAGAACATATTAAGAGTGAACCCAACCACTTCTCTTGCTTGTCAACTACTCTAAGGAAGACTAAATAGAAATTGGGATTATGACTCTCAGTAGAGAATCTGGGGTGCTGCAGGGGGGGTGGTGGTGGTGTCACAAATTACAGGTGGATCACATGAAATGTGAATGCAAATAACTAACAGGGAAAGGATTTTTGTGTGCACTAGATGTGTGCTGCCCAGTACAGTAGCCATATATGTGCTAGATTAATTTCTCATGGAAGAGATAGCCTCTGTGTCTGTTATGAGGTTTTGGGCTACAAGGAACAGAAATACTCCTCTAAAAGTAGCTAAAATGAAAACATTTATTGTCTCATATAACAGGAAGTTCAGAGGTAGGGCAGTTGCAGGGTTGCTCAGTTCGGGTCTCAGTGATGTCGTCAAGGATCTAAGATCTTTTGATCTTCCCACGCTGCCATGCTCAGCATGTAGCATTTGCCCTCTGTCCTGTCTCCTCCAGTCTCCAAGATGGCCTCAGCCCAGGCAGCTTATCCTCACATAACCACCACTAAAGGCTGGTGGAAGAAAGGAGTGTCCTTTTCTTCATGGGGAGACGAGTCTTCCTCTTGACCTCTGCCTCTCTAGCACACTTCCCCTCGGTCCCCTCGGTTAGGATTGGGACAGTGCTGTGCCCTGCTACAGGGGAAGCTGGGAAAATAAATATGTGGCAGAGAGAGCTGGGTTGCCTGGCAAAGAAGAAGAACTAATGAATGACCATGGACTAGCCAACAAACTGGCTCTTCCTATGCGATCTCTATGTGCCTGGCATGGGGCAGGCCCTCAACACATCTGTGGGATGAAGAGAATGGAATGACAGTTAATCCAGAGTTCCCTCTGGATACTTATTGACTTTGTTCTGAGAGGCTGTTGCTACCCAAATGGTATCATTTCTCATGAGTACATTCAGTGTGGCTCCATTAAAAATTGAAATAAAAAATAGTTTGTCTTACGCACCTATGTTTCTACTTGATATGCGTGACATTGGATTTTCCCCTTTCTTCTTTCCCTTCTTTACTCAGCATGGTGAACAGTGGAGCGAAAACACCTGCACCACGTGCCTATGTGACCGGGGCGAGGTCCGGTGCCACACGCAAGCCTGCCCCCCTCTAAGATGTGAAAAGGTACTGAGAGAGCGTGTGGCATGATTTTCAAAGTTTTATTCTGGGCCACTTCAGAAATGGGTTTCTTAGTCCAGTGTGTCCTTTGGGGCATTCAAAAGTTTATAATGTTTACTATCCTACCTAATAAAAGAGTAATATGCAAATTAACCATCACTCCGCTACACGAACAAGCCACACCCACCAGCCACGCCCACCAGCCAATCAGAGCGAGTATGCAAATAAACCCAACCAAGATGGCTACAGCCACAGAGAGCAGGAGGGAGGCTTGGGTTTCCCAGGCAATGGATGAAGCCAAGCTTTCCACCTGCCCTTCCTGGCCTAAGCCTCCACTCAAGGCTACAAAGTTTCAATTATAGAAGGAAAACAAATCCAAACAGAAATGGCGGCAGGCATGGAGCTGGAAAGAGCAGGAGGCTAGGTTTGCCCCTCGCTTTCTGCACACCCTGGCCGGCCCAGGCCTCCGCTCCAGGCTACAAAATTTCAATTATAGAAGATATACACAAACCCCAACAGAAATGGCTGCCGGCCATGGAGCGAGCAGGAGGCTTGGCTCCACTCCAGGCTACAAAGTTTCAATTGTAGAAGGTAAATAAATTCCAGATACCATGGCCTCTGCTTGGGTTGCCAGGGGGCGTGGCTGGCCTGCAAACCACCACAGGACCCTCGCTCAGGCCACCCCACGCCCCAAGGGAACCCCCACCCTGATCCGGGACACCCTTCAGGGCAAACCAGCTGGCCCCCACCCCTGTACCAGGCCTCTATCCTATCTAATAGAAGAGTAATATGCAGATTGACCATCACTCCAACACAATATGGATGCCCCCATATGGTCAAAGATCCTGCCCCCATGTGGACACAAGATGGCCACCACAAGATGGCCAGCAGGGGAGGGCAGTTGGGAGGCACCAGGCCTGCAAGGGAGGGAAGTTGGAAGTGATCAAGCCTGCAGGGGAGTGCAGTTAGGGGTGACCAGGCCAGCATAGGAGGGAACTTGGGGGCAAACAGGCTGGCAGGGGAGCAGTTAGGCATCAATCAGGCTGGCAGGGGAGTGGTTAGGGGGTTATCAGGCTGGCAGGCAGAAGCGGTTAGGGGCAATCAGGAAGGCAGGCAGGCGAGCAGTTGGGAGCCAGCAGTCCTGTATTGTGAGAGAGATGTCCGACTACCTGTTTAGGCCCGATCCCAATGGGCAGTCGGACATCCCTCGAGGGGTCCCAGATTGGAGAGGATGTAGGCTGGGCTGAGGGACACACACACCCCCCTCCCCCATGCACGAATTTCGTGCACCGGGCCTTTAGTATTAGATAAAGATATGGAAGGTCTGCTTCTAGGAAGGAGGGCTGAGGGGAGGGGGACTTGCCCGGCTGGGTGAGCTGGGGGGAGGAAGAGAGTGTGGTGGTGCGTTATGGCCTCCTGTCCCACTGGCTGGGATGTCTCCTAAGCACCCTCCTTCATCCCCCTTATTCCTGTTTCCTCAGGGTCAGAGAAGGGCTCAGCGCCATGGGGAGTGCTGTGAGGAATGTGTGTCTCCTGCCGGCAGCTGCTCCCACCACGGGAGGGTGCGGTACCAGGATGAGATGTGGAAGGGCTCGGCCTGTGAGTTCTGCGTGTGTGACCGCGGCCGAGTCACCTGCCACACTGGCGCGTGTGCCAGGGTGGAGTGTGCCCAGGTAAGAAGCAAGGGCGTTTCCACCTGGACTGTGAGAGCGCCCTCCCCGGTTCCCTACTTCTTGGCAGCGGAGGGGCCCACCCGGCCACCAGGTGGACTGCTTCTAGCACAGGGATTCTGTGGTTGAAAGTAAAGGCCCCCATTTGCTCAGACAGGCTGGGAACAGTCCCCTGGAGCCTTCAGCTCTCAGGACATCTGGTCAGACGGGAAGGCCTGGGACAGACACAGGAAGGGAAGGACACGATGTGGACATGAGCCTCTCAGCCAGTGCAGCTGGACCTCATTGCTGGTGCCCACCCAGCTGGCTGTGCTTGGGAGACCGAGGCCCTCGGGTGCTCCAGGCTCAACTTCTGCTGCAGGCCCCACTGGCAGCGTTTACGCAGAGAGGAGGGCTGCTCCTGGTGCCCAGGAAAGAGAATAAAATGTTTTTATGTTTTTGTTCTAAGTGGGGGGTGGGGGGAGTAATTAACTCCCTTGACCTCTTTTAACTTTTGCTGTCTGCTGAATTTCTAGAAGCCTCTCACAAAGTAGCCTCTGTTTGCACTATAGTATATTGTAGGGAAATTGCTTTTTTTTCCTTTCTCTTTGAACTCAATTTTTACCCACTGCAAAACAAATTGCTTTTAAAGTTGTCTCTTTCTCCCCTACCGCTCCCTTCGCCCCACCAGTTCCCCGCAGGGTTGTGAACTTGAATAGAAGAGGGAAACTCAGGGGATCAGAGACACTGGGTGTCTGTAAAGCCATTTTCCTTTCTAATTCTTCCTCTCCACGTCTCAGCTCCTCCTCACACTGAGCCTAAGGAGGAACAACCTCTCAAACAAGCCTGTCTTGACAGGGTTATTTTTCATTTGCCTCCTACGTCGGAGTCCTGGCAGACCTGAGACATGTTTAAGTAAAAAGGGTCTTGCTTCTTGTAGATTTACTTCCCCCCACACGCCTTTTCATTTCTTCTCTTTGATTATGTCAGGGCCTCAGAATGGTTGGATGAAGATGAGAAAAACCCGAATCAGGGCCCTTGTCTTTCTCCCTCTCTCAGGCTGAGGCAGGGCTTCCTGGCCTCGGCAGTCTGCCCAGAGGATGCTGGGTTATTTCCCAAGGTTTTAATTTGTCTCAGATCTTTGGGTTTATGGAAAACATGGAAGAGATGATCCTGGTAGGGTGAGTCCTTCGGCTATCTATTTTGTCTGAACAAGGAGTGGCTCTCAGAGAAAATCATTTGACCTACTACCCCCAATGTTGGTGAGTTTCCAAGCGCTTCCTGTGACACCTACGTGTGGCAGCATAAGCCAGGTCTTCTCTGTTTTTAGGGAAAATGAGGAGCGACTGCAGATGTAAGTGGAGAGGGCCTCGGTACTCTTCAATAGCACTACCTCACCTCTTTCCACGTTCATCTCCCACTCCCACCTCATCTTCTCTTCTGTTTCTTCAGGTGGTTAATCAACTAAATTGCTTTTTTTCCACATTACTTTCATGTTCCTAAATTTCATTTAAGGTGCAGGGTTCTAAATTGGAAACACTATCAGAAGTGAAATTTGCCTGACGGGAGTGGCTCAGTGGTTGAGCATCGGCCTATGAACCAGGAGGTCATGGTTTGATTCCCAGGTATATGCCTGGGTTGCGGGCTTGATCCCCAGTAGGGGGCATGCAGGAGGCAGCCCATCAATGATTCTCTCTCATCATTGATGTTTCTATCTCTTTCTCCCTCTCCCTTTCTCTCTGAAATAAAATATATATATATTTTTAAAAAAGAAGTGAAATTTTAACTAAAATTGAATCTTACATAGAATATTCCTTAGCTTTTTTTCTATGCCATACATCTGTAAATAATGACCTTGGTTAATGACCTTGTGTAAACCTGGGCATGTTAACCTTGGTTAGTATGGTTAATGACCTTGGAAAAGCCTGGACATACTAATTTCCGAACTTCTGTTTAGCTGGATATAGAAAGATGAACAAGACACATTCTGATCTAAGAGTTCCTAACCTTTGGGGAAGTCAGATACATAGACAGAAATTATAATATGTGGTGACACCAACAATTATGGAAGTATGAATTAAATGCATTAGGAACACCTGGAGAAAATGATTATGTCTGCCCAAGGGAGCAGTGAAAATATGCTACTGGTATTTTTATTCAATTCTCACCTACTTGCTGCCTTTTCTAGAATATCAAGGTCATTAGATTTCTAATCTTGGATACCAAGGGTGGATTAAGTCTAAGTGTTTGCACATCCACAAATATGAGGAAGCCAATTGTGCAGCTTCACAATTGTAATGATTATCTCACTGGTTATCAACAGCAGTATTCTGAAGAGCATTGAAATCAGCACACAACTTTTCTTTAAAAAGGAGAATATGGTGCCCTGGCAGGTATTGCTCGGTGGTTAGAGCATTGGCCTATACACTGAAGGGTCTCAGGTTTGATTCCTGGCCAAGGGAATATACCTTGGTTGCAGGTTCAATCCCTGGCCCCAGTGGGGCACATGAAGGAGGCAACCAATCCATGTGTCTCTCTCACACTGATGTTTCTCTCTCTCTCCCTCCCTCCCGTTCCCTATAAAAATCAATGGAAAAAATATCTTCCGGTAAGGATTAACAAAAAACAAAAAAGGAGAACATGGTATGACCCTTGTCTTTGACATAGTAAACCAAATTCCTAGACATAGGAACATAAATAAATCAACAGTAGAATAGCACAATATGATGATTTTCATTTTCCTATATTTTGTGTTATCTTTAAAGATGAATTCAGATAAAAAAGTCAAATTCCTTTTTTTTTAAAGGGACCTAGCATTCATTCATACAAGGGTGGGCAAAGTAGGTTTATAGTTGTGAATACGTGAAACAGAGTTAATTATTGTATTATGTTTATTAATCATTATATTATTTTCCATGTGAACAACTGTAAGCTTTCTTTGCCCCACCCTGTATATGAGACATAAACTTATGGGGGATTGATGGGTGATTGTAGCAAAGTGCATGGAAGAGGGTAGGCATTCCCCTTCTCCAGTAGAGGGAAAACCTCTCAGCAGAGTGTTTCCTTTTCCAGTGGGCAGGTGTGTAGAGATTTTTATCTGGTGGGTGGATATAGGTGTGATTCAGTGGGGAGGGGTGAGCAGATTTAATCTGGCCTATGCAGCAGAATCTTTTCAAAAGAAAAAGAATTAGTTTTGTTTCACAAAGCAATTTTTCTCAAAGCAAAAGTCAAAAGCTAATTGGAGTGAGTTCCCCACCGCAGTGAACTGACACAGGTTGGGCATTCAGGCTTCTTCTATAAAAAACAAATCTATTTAGAACTAACCACCTCACCAAAACCGAATCCTTGCTGCCCGGGAGCAGGGCTTGCTGTTATTTACAGGGAAAGGAAGACTTGGAAACGCCACCTTCTTTGCTTTGTTGGGGTGATGCAGGTTCCATCTTCAGTGTTGTCTCTGTATTGTGGTGGGCACTCAAGAATCTCATGCGTTTTGTCTTTAATTGAAGTACACATACTCTGTCTTGTTTTAAAACATTGTTTTAAGCAACCTAGATTACATGCCTATAAACCCCTTTTTACGCTTTCAAATCAAATTTCACTGTGTTTCTGGGTTATGCCTTCACTACTAGCTCATTTGTCACATTTCTGCAAAACAATTTATATGTAAATAGTCTGCTCTCTATAGCACCCATTGGCCTCTGATTGGCATTAGATTTTGATAGGCAGCGATCTATACAGAACTCATTTCTTATTGACATAACTTCTTAGACACTAAAAAGTTCATGTGTGTGTTTTTTGTTTGTTTGTTTCTTTTAAAAGTTTATGTTGTCCTTTTTTAAAATGATACATTTTCATTTTAGGAAATTAAAGAGAAGAGACTTTAAAATCTATTCATAATGCTACAATTCAAAGCAACCAATGCTATTTTTATATTTTTCTTTAATGCACAGTGTTTTAAGCATAAAATATCATTGCGATTATTCTGTTTAAGCTATCTTGCATGATTTAATTTTTTGCCTAACATGGTTTCTGCACTTTAGATATAATATAGTTCCCAAATTAAATAATGTCTTCATTTAGAGACATCACCATTTTTTAGAAAATAGATATATCTTTTAAAAGTGAAAAGTGCTTTCAAGAATACTTTTTAGCTCATAGATATTAGATATTAGTGTATGCATACAAAATATGGTAAATGGAGATTGTATTTTTAACAGGAGATTCCCTGGGAGGTAGAGCTCCAGTGGAATTATACTTTCTAAATTACAAAATTCAGAATTATTTAATTTTTATAGTAAGCATTTATTATTATTTTATAATTAAAAACAAAAACAAAAATTTTGAAGTTTCTGATATTGGGAAGTTAAAATAATAACAATTTGAAAATTAAACATCTACTTTCCTAGTGTGGCATTTCTTTCCTTCCTCATAATTTTTAAAAAATATTAATTATATAAGTTAGATAACAGCTTCAGAATATTGAATAGACATTGTTCTATGTTTAACTTATGCCTCAGACTACATCTGTGCACAATGGACGTGTCTGGTTTTGTTTTCAAGGGAAAACATTGGTTTGACTTGAGTGCCGTAAATGAAATCGAACCACAAGTTCAAACCTTATATTTAGAAGAAAGCCTGATCCTTTTCTGAAGCTCATAGCTTTCCAAGACTGTAACATTAACCTTGGCCATTCTTGTTATTCACATGAGCTCCTGATCCTGGGTAGGAAATTATGGAGGGTTCTGTGCACAAGTATCACCAGAACTGGAAAGAAAAAGGTTTTGGGAATGACTAGTGACTGTACTGAGCAGACTTTCTGTAGGAAGACAGTGTTGGGGAGGCGGGGAGGAG
The DNA here is from genome assembly GCF_951640355.1 of Cnephaeus nilssonii. Taxonomy (NCBI): domain Eukaryota; kingdom Metazoa; phylum Chordata; class Mammalia; order Chiroptera; family Vespertilionidae; genus Cnephaeus; species Cnephaeus nilssonii. Next base: position 68,927,663 of record NC_137072.1, on the reverse strand, counting down.
GGATGTGGGGCGGTGGGACTCAGTGAGTCCTGGGCCAAGGCAAAGGAGAATGTTCAAGGTCTTTCATTCCAGTCAGGGAATCCAGCTGCTTCGAAATTTAGCACTGCTACCTGGGGATGTTAATTTGATAAGTCTCTCTGCAACCCTTACTTCTATAGGGTGAAGAATTAATTCACTTAGATGGAAAATGCTGTCCTGAATGCATTTCAAGGAGTGGCTATTGTGTTTATGAAGAAAATGCAGAATTTGTGAGTATTGGGCAAATAACTAAAGGCCATTAAGAGCTAATAATTTTTAAAAAAGAACTAATAATTCAAAATTAATTTAATGAGGGAATATTACCTTCTCATTTCTTTCACCTATTCATTTGTTCAACAAATGTGATTGTGGACCTACTATGTGACAGGTACTGGGGATGCAGATGCGGACACAGTAGGTGCAGTCCATACTCTCATGGAGCTTATGTTGTAGTTTGGGGATACAGAGGACAAAGTTCTGCCTAGAGTATAAAGCAGCTTAATGGGGCTAGGGAGTACCTGGGATGGAGGCAGGTGCTCTTTTACATAAGGTGGTTGGGGAAGTCCTCTCAGGCAGAGAAATTTGAGCATAATTTCTTAGCAATTGAAAAAGCCTGAAGCAGAAATGTGTTTGGCACGTTCAAGAAATCGCAAGAGTGAGTATTGCAGCCTGACTGGTGTGGCTCAGTGAGTGTCAACCTAAGAACCAGAAGGCCACCATTCAATTCTGGTCAGGGTTGCAGGCTTGAGCCCCACTGGGGGGGAGGAGGTGGTGGTGCAGGAGGCAGCTGATCAATGATGCTCTCTCATCATTGATGATTCTATCTCTTCCTCTCCCTTCTTCTCTGAAGTCAATGAAAAAAAAAATATTTTAAAAAGTGAGTATGGCTGAGGGGAAAGGAGTTGGAGATGAGGTTCAGTAGTGGCCTGGATGCAGTGGTAAAGATGTGTTTACCCTGATGCAGATGGTAGTGCTGGGCAGTGCCAAGCAGGGCAGTGCCAATCAGAGCAGTGCCTGGGATCTGGCTTACTTGTGAGAGGATCATTTGGGCTGCTACTTGGGCGAGGGACAGAGGGGACGAGACTGGAAGTAGGTGGTTCAGTTAAAAGGTTTTGCCATAGTCCAGAGAAAGGGTGATGGTGTCTTGGCTTAGGAAGGAAGTGGTGAATAGTGACCCAATAGGATGGAAAGAATTTTGATGGATTGGATGTTTTGAAACTCTATTTGCTAAGGTTTTATTTCTCCCTACAGCTGTCCTTTTTTACTGTAGAGCCAAAAGAAAAAAAATATTTATCTTAATCTTTTCAAATGTACTCTATTCATGTAGCCCATATTTTTCACATGAGGTTGTGGAATGTTAATATGTTCAACCGGGTTCTTAAAAAAACGTGCCTGTTGATCATAAATACAACTGCTTCATTGACCAACCAGAGGAGGATTATAAGAAGTAGGATTAGGTACTTTGATTTGTGAACTGATTCCTATATACTTTTTCTCTGTGATCTGGGTAGATTGCATCTATCCACCTGCCAGTGTTCTGTATATGCTGAGGAGGCAGTATTGTTTGTGTAGGGTTAATGTGCAGGCACTAGGTTGAGATCCCTACTTTGCCACATACTGTGATCTTGGGCCAGTTACGTAATCCTCAGCTGTAAAGTAGGGATAAAAATGATACTCACCTCATGGGTCTATTGAGATGATATGTATAAAGCACTTAGAACAGTGCCTGGCACACACAAAACAGCTTTAAAATGATATTATTGTTATTATGGCGTTGGTATTGTTTGTTTAATAGTGGTGTTTCATAGTTCAGTCATTCTTGTTTCTTAAGAATTTAAGATTTTAAAAGTTCCCTAAAAATGTTGAATCTGTATTTTCTCATAGTATTAATTTTTCTGCTCATTTTTGGAGGTCAATTAAGCTCATTGGAATTAAAATAAAGCAAATTATTTTAAATAAGCTCAAATCCCCACAATGCTCTATCTAGTTCTGCGCAAGATTCAAGAGTGTTCTTACAAGCTTAGATCTCTTGACTGTGAAGTCCTTCCCATTGAGGGGAATGGAAGCCAAGTGCTCAAATACAAAGTGAGAATGAGAATTTAAAAATATTTCCTGGGCATCTTGTCTTTCCCTCATATTGGTATGCTTTTCTTGTTTTATATAAAGATAGATTTTATTCCTATTCATAACTGATGAATCTTGTTGCATGTCACTTGGGGGAAAATGGATGGTTCCTAATGAAAAAATAAGATAGATCAGCCTAATGGTGTTTTTAGTGGCATAATAAAAACATTTCTCTTTGTTCCTAGATGTCCTCAAATGCGAGTGAAGTTAAACATATTCCAGTAAGTATAGATTTTTAACTTTATATAGATACTTATAAAATTGTTTTAAGCGATGATCTGCATAAACTGTTCTGTGGAACCTTACTGCTTAGGATTTTTAAGTCATATTGGATGGCCATGGCCTCAGACTAAGAATCTTAATAATAACTCAGACTTTGATTCATTGAATTTTCCCTCCTTTCTTTAGCTTGTTCTTTTCCCCACAATTAGTAATTAATAATTCAACTACAAGCTCCTACATAGATCCTTTTCCATTCTTGTGATGATTTTCTCCTCCTGAATTTTCTGGCCTAAAATAACTCTGTTTGGCCATTAGTGCAATTTCATGTACTGCAAAGCATTCAAGAGAGAGCTTTTTGGGTCTTGAGAGTGTTCACTCCCCAGGCAATACCACGTGAGAGAGAGAGAGAGTGATTACTCTCTCTATAGTGTTTGCAGGACAGTGTTGTATGGTTTCTTTTTAAGGGAAAATGTAAGCGTGTTTGTTCACCTAAGCAACCTTACACTGTTGGAGGTTATAGAATCTGGTCTGCCTTGAATTGGAAGAAAAGCATTTCTGCTTTCTCAAGATAATCTCTCTCATTTTTGTAATATTGTCATTCATTGTTGCTAAATACTGCCACATTGGAATTTTAACATGGTTTGGCTTAATAAATATTTTATCAAATCTTTGTCTTAAAATATGTTCTCCAATTCTTACCTGTTTTTACCTCCTTCATCACCCCAAAACATTCTGGTGGGAACCTCTGTCTCTTTCCTATACTCTGGGCAAGTGGGATAGCAATAAATAAATAAATAAATAAATAAATAAATAAATAAATAAATAAATAAATACTCTTTATAATTCACTATAGATTCTCTGTCAAAGTACTGATGTTTATTACCATAATTTGTTGGAAGAAAAGAATATTTTAGTGTGAGATTGCCTGTGGCACATCTACAGCCCATTAACCCTTTGCACTCACTTGCTTTTTTCTCGATTCCTTTATTCTAATGCTAACCGTGTCGAATCACACTCGACATCCGAGTGCAAAAGGTTAAAAAGGTACCTGCCAAAACTTTCATTTTAAGAATACAATGACACTACCGTTACTCTTACTGTAGCAACCATAAGGAAATTCAGGGCTTCCACCAGCTTCCCAATGTTATCATAAAAAATTGTAGGTAATGTACCTGTTAATCACTAGGTACCAAGTAAACCCCTCTGCTGTTTTCTCCATGAGATGGGATGGGAAACAAGTGTTCTATGCTTCTTGCTCATTGTGGGAGCCCCAGGATACTTTCACAAAGTATCTTTCTGCCTGGGTTCTATATTAAAATAACCCAATTAAAAACAAAGAATTAGAAATACTGTCCTTTTAAATTTAGGACACCTCTACTAATGTCCTATTTCAGGGTTAAGTTTGACACGGTACTGATCAGGAGCCTTCACTTTGTCCCACATGGAAATGATCAATTCTCCACCAGCGAACTGTCTTCAGAATCTCTGCACTCTGCTAACAGCACCTTTACTCTCTCATGTAGGAGGGAGAGAAGTGGGAGGAAGGCCCCTGCAAGCTGTGTGAGTGCCGGGGGGCTCAGGTAACTTGCTATGAGCCCTCATGTCCACTGTGTCCAGTGGCCACACTAGCCCAGGTGGTGAAGGGACAGTGCTGCCCAGAATGCACAGCAGGTGGGTCCATGTCTAATTGATTTCTACTGAGATGTTTTCTACTGTCAAAAAAACTCAGATCCTCGCCCCGTGCCCTTGCTTTTTTTTGCTTTTTTTTCCCCCAAACCACCGATTGATTTTGTTGGTGTTTTTTTTTGTTTTGTTTTGTTTTTTTTTTTTGTTTTTTTTTTTGGTGTTTTTTTGTTTCCTAATTTTTCTAACAAATGAGGTTAATTAATCTTGGTCCAAGTATTTGCCAAATTCAACGGATGATGAGTATATGACCTCTGGCCATGTCATTGATCATCTCTAAATCTTTATTTTCTTGTTGATAAAATGTGCTTTATCTACTTCACAAAATTATTGTGAAAAATCAAATAACATAATTTTTGAAAACTTATAAAGGCAACTATTTGGTAGGACTGTTTTGTTTTTTTTTAAGCTATAAGGACAATTGTTGAAAGTTTGTTATGGATGTCCATTTTTTTTTAAAAGGTGAGCTATTAAACAGATGGTTCCTTTTGCAATTCTCAAAAGGGTTTTTGAAGTTTAAAGACTCATTAATTTCTTCCAAAAGAAATTTTTACCTACTTGTTCTGCAACTCTGCTTTCAAATCACCTGGGGTTGAATTAGTTCCAGTTAATAATTGTTGGCAAGCACTGGAGTTACTCTGGCTGAGCAGTAATTTGCCTATGAGCTTTGTCTCTCAGAGAAGTGGCATTTTCTTCCATTCATATTTCACAATTAATTGTTTTCATCCATGGGTTGCAATTTTTCATATTGGCGGTTGTAGCACTCAACTTATTTTGGCTAATCACAGTGTTTCGTGAAGAGTGTATTATGGGAAGAGCAAAGCAACGTTATGTTTTAATTACATTACCTTCACCAAAGTGGCTCTCTGGGTTTTCCAAAGCAAACATTTAGCACATTATAATGTAGCATATCTTGAAAATCAGATCCTTGACAACTTTAAAACCTGAAAGAAATTCTTTGCTGACAATTACCATTAAATTCAGTGATAATCCCAGTTACTGGGAATGAGATTTGAAATTTTAGAGAAAAAGAAGAAATCTGGCTGTTTTTGTTTTTTTAAAGAAAATAAAATTAAAAAAAAATGTCAGTTTTATGTCTTATCATTTTATGCACATCAAAGCTTAAGAACAACTGAAAAGTCATAATTTATTGAATCTGTTTAAATCATATATTGTAGAGCTAGTCATTCCTGTCTTAAGAGAAATTCCTGCAGGTAGAAGCATTAATAGGCTGGTTTGGTAATGTTCTTAGCATCTTTAATTTGAAGCTATAGGAGACAATGATGTCATTTCAGATAAGGAGAGATTTTAGGAAATGTTGCATTAAAATATATATTTTTTTCTATTTGGGAGCCTTTTTCATACTTAAGTTCCAGAGTTTTCTGTTCTTCATATTCTATACAGCTCTTTTTTGGGGAATGATGTAAGAGAAATAAATTAGATGGTCTCTACTGAGTTTTCTCCTTCTTTGTCTTTGATTGTAGTTTACTGCCACCCAGACTGCTTGACCTGCTCTCAATCTCCAGACCACTGTGTCCTCTGCCAGGACCCCACGAAGCTGCTACGGAATGGACGGTGTGTGCACAGCTGCGGCCCGGGATTTTACCAAGCTGGAGCCCTCTGTTTAGGTATGGCTCTACGCGGCGCATCCAGAGGTGGACAGAGGCTGACTGCTGTCAAGGAGGGGGTCCTGGATGCAGGAAATGCACAACTTCCAAACCATTATTAGATAGTAAAGCCATCCATAGGTTACTTGCTTCTTTACCTCCAGGTCTCTTTCTTCTAATATTTTACAGAAATAAGTCTAGAATTCTTATTTCTAGACTTACTGGCAGATAGGTGATGGGGAGGGCAGATGCTTGCTATGTAGTCATGGCTGGATTTTTCATTTTTTGAAGGATAGTAATATCAGGATGCTTGGTGTCATTTATTAAAACATGCAGTGAATCCAAGATAGAACTTTAGTATTGACATGGACATTTGAGATCACTTACTAGAACTTTCTCATTTTGCAAATGTGGAACCTGTGGGACAGAGAATTAACCTGCTTTCTCAACATCACACAGGTAATTGGTAATAGAGCTCATCTCTCATGGGTTCTTACCAGAGGATCCAGAATGTGTCCATGTGTATTTTTGAATTCTTATATAAAGTGAAAAGGAGAACTTACCTGGGAAAATTTAGTATGGTTGGGGTCAAATCATAGTTACTTTTTTTTTCTTTCTATTTCTGAATCATCGGGTTAACTATGAATTTAAGAGTGTGTAGGTTCATACCCTGACTGTGAGTATTTAACTTCTCTGTGCCTCAGTATTCTCATCTGTAAAGTGGGGTAATGCTGGTGCCTTCCTCAAAGGGTTCTTGTGAAAATTAAGTGTGTCAATACATGTGAAGTGTCTAGGATATAGTCATGGATCACTATAGGTTAACTGCTTTTATTATTTTTGCAATTATTCACTTAATCCTACTTTCTCTCCTGATTTATAATCTTCAGACTGTTTGAAATTTATTTATATCTCTGCCATAAGTTGTGGAGGAAAAGAGGCAAGGGGTATTTTTGTGAAATGGTTGAGTGAGAAATATATTGGGGACTAATGGATAAAAAGAAAATAACTCAGATCCCTGAACCTAACTGCCTGGCTTCAAATGCCAGCTTCATGTGACCTTGGTCAAGCTCTTTAACCTCTGTGAGTTTGTTCCTCATCTGTAAAACTAGAGGCTTGGTGCACGAAATTCGTGCAAAGGGGGGTGGGGTTGGCAGTCCGCTCAGTCCGGCCTGCACCCTCTCCAATCTCTGGGATCCCTCTCGCAATCTGGAACCACTGGCTCCTAACCGCTCACCTGCATGCCTGCCTGATGTCCCTAATTGCTCCCCTGCAGGCCTGATCCCCCTAACTGCTCTCCCCTGCCAGCCTGATCCCCCTAACTGCTCTCCCCTGCTCTCCCTTCTCCCTCTCCCTTCTCCCTCTGCCTTCTCTCTCTCCCTTCTCCCTCTGCCTTCTCCTTCTGCCTTCTCCCTTCTGCCTTCTCCCTCTGCCTTCTCCTTCTGCCTTCTCCCTCTGCCTTCTCCTTCTGCCTTCTCCCTTCTGCCTTCTCCTTCTGCCTTCTCCCTTCTGCCTTCTCCCTCTCCCTTCTCCCTCTGCCTTCTCCTTCTGCCTTCTCCCTCTGCCTTCTCCCTCTGCCTTCTCCTTCTGCCTTCTCCCTTCTGCCTTCTCCTTCTGCCTTCTCCCTTCTGCCTTCTCCCTTCTGCCTTCTTCCTCTGCCTTCTCCCTCTGCCTTCTCCTTCTGCCTTCTGCCTTCTCCCTTCTGCCTTCTCCCTCTCCCTTCTCCCTCTGCCTTCTCCTTCTGCCTTCTCCCTTCTGCCTTCTCCCTCTGCCTTCTCCTTCTGCCTTCTCCCTCTGCCTTCTCCCTCTGCCTTCTCCTTCTGCCTTCTCCCTTCTGCCTTCTCCCTCTGCCTTCTCCTTCTGCCTTCTCCCTTCTGCCTTCTCCTTCGGCCTTCTCCCTCTGCCTTCTCCTTCTGCCTTCTCCTTCTGCCTTCTCCCTTCTGCCTTCTCCCTTCTGCCTTCTCCCTCTGCCTTCTCCTTCTGCCTTCTCCCTTCTGCCTTCTCCCTTCTGCCTTCTCCCTCTGCCTTCTCCTTCTGCCTTCTCCCTTCTGCCTTCTCCCTCTGCCTTCTCCCTCTGCCTTCTCCTTCTGCCTTCTCCCTTCTGCCTTCTCCCTCTGCCTTCTCCTTCTGCCTTCTCCTTCTGCCTTCTCCTTCTGCCTTCTCCCTTCTGCCGTCTCCCTTCTGCCTTCTCCCTCTCCCTTCTCCCTCTGCCTTCTCCTTCTGCCTTCTCCCTCTGCCTTCTCCTTCTGCCTTCTCCCTCTGCCTTCTCCCTTCTGCCTTCTCCCTTCTGCCTTCTCCCTCTCCCTTCTCCCTCTGCCTTCTCCTTCTGCCTTCTCCCTCTGCCTTCTCCCTCTGCCTTCTCCTTCTGCCTTCTCCCTTCTGCCTTCTCCCTCTGCCTTCTCCCTTCTGCCTTCTCCCTTCTGCCTTCTCCCTCTGCCTTCTCCCTTCTGCCTTCTCCCTTCTGCCTTCTCCCTCTCCCTTCTCCTTCTGCCTTCTCCCTCTGCCTTCTCCCTCTGCCTTCTCCTTCTGCCTTCTCCCTCTGCCTTCTCCCTTCTGCCTTCTCCCTTCTGCCTTCTCCCTCTCCCTTCTCCCTCTGCCTTCTCCTTCTGCCTTCTCCCTCTGCCTTCTCCCTCTGCCTTCTCCCTCTGCCTTCTCCCTCTGCCTTCTCCTTCTGCCTTCTCCCTCTGCCTTCTCCCTTCTGCCTTCTCCCTCTGCCTTCTCCCTTCTGCCTTCTCCCTTCTGCCTTCTCCCTCTCCCTTCTCCCTCTGCCTTCTCCTTCTGCCTTCTCCCTTCTGCCTTCTCCCTCTGCCTTCTCCTTCTGCCTTCTCCTTCTGCCTTCTCCTTCTGCCTTCTCCCTTCTGCCTTCTCCCTCTGCCTTCTCCCTCTGCCTTCTCCTTCTGCCTTCTCCCTTCTGCCTTCTCCTTCTGCCTTCTCCCTTCTGCCTTCTCCCTTCTGCCTTCTTCCTCTGCCTTCTCCCTCTGCCTTCTCCTTCTGCCTTCTGCCTTCTCCCTTCTGCCTTCTCCCTCTCCCTTCTCCCTCTGCCTTCTCCTTCTGCCTTCTCCCTTCTGCCTTCTCCCTCTGCCTTCTCCTTCTGCCTTCTCCCTCTGCCTTCTCCCTCTGCCTTCTCCTTCTGCCTTCTCCCTTCTGCCTTCTCCCTCTGCCTTCTCCTTCTGCCTTCTCCCTTCTGCCTTCTCCTTCGGCCTTCTCCCTCTGCCTTCTCCTTCTGCCTTCTCCTTCTGCCTTCTCCCTTCTGCCTTCTCCCTTCTGCCTTCTCCCTCTGCCTTCTCCTTCTGCCTTCTCCCTTCTGCCTTCTCCCTTCTGCCTTCTCCCTCTGCCTTCTCCTTCTGCCTTCTCCCTTCTGCCTTCTCCCTCTGCCTTCTCCCTCTGCCTTCTCCTTCTGCCTTCTCCCTTCTGCCTTCTCCCTCTGCCTTCTCCTTCTGCCTTCTCCTTCTGCCTTCTCCTTCTGCCTTCTCCCTTCTGCCGTCTCCCTTCTGCCTTCTCCCTCTCCCTTCTCCCTCTGCCTTCTCCTTCTGCCTTCTCCCTCTGCCTTCTCCTTCTGCCTTCTCCCTCTGCCTTCTCCCTTCTGCCTTCTCCCTTCTGCCTTCTCCCTCTCCCTTCTCCCTCTGCCTTCTCCTTCTGCCTTCTCCCTCTGCCTTCTCCCTCTGCCTTCTCCTTCTGCCTTCTCCCTTCTGCCTTCTCCCTCTGCCTTCTCCCTTCTGCCTTCTCCCTTCTGCCTTCTCCCTCTGCCTTCTCCCTTCTGCCTTCTCCCTTCTGCCTTCTCCCTCTCCCTTCTCCTTCTGCCTTCTCCCTCTGCCTTCTCCCTCTGCCTTCTCCTTCTGCCTTCTCCCTCTGCCTTCTCCCTTCTGCCTTCTCCCTTCTGCCTTCTCCCTCTCCCTTCTCCCTCTGCCTTCTCCTTCTGCCTTCTCCCTCTGCCTTCTCCCTCTGCCTTCTCCCTCTGCCTTCTCCCTCTGCCTTCTCCTTCTGCCTTCTCCCTCTGCCTTCTCCCTTCTGCCTTCTCCCTCTGCCTTCTCCCTTCTGCCTTCTCCCTTCTGCCTTCTCCCTCTCCCTTCTCCCTCTGCCTTCTCCTTCTGCCTTCTCCCTTCTGCCTTCTCCCTCTGCCTTCTCCTTCTGCCTTCTCCTTCTGCCTTCTCCTTCTGCCTTCTCCCTTCTGCCTTCTCCCTCTGCCTTCTCCCTCTGCCTTCTCCCTCTGCCTTCTCCCTCTGCCTTCTCCTTCTGCCTTCTCCCTTCTGCCTTCTCCTTCTGCCTTCTCCCTCTGCCTTCTCCTTCTGCCTTCTCCCTCTGCCTTCTCCCTCTGCCTTCTCCTTCTGCCTTCTCCTTCTGCCTTCTCCCTTCTGCCTTCTCCCTTCTGCCTTCTCCCTTCTGCCTTCTCCCTCTCCCTTCTCCCTCTGCCTTCTCCCTTCTGCCTTCTCCCTTCTGCCTTCTCCCTCTCCCTTCTCCCTCTGCCTTCTCCTTCTGCCTTCTCCCTTCTGCCTTCTCCCTCTGCCTTCTCCCTCTGCCTTCTCCTTCTGCCTTCTCCCTTCTGCCTTCTCCCTCTGCCTTCTCCCTTCTGCCTTCTCCCTTCTGCCTTCTCCCTCTGCCTTCTCCCTCTGTCTTCTCCTTCTGCCTTCTCCCTCTGCCTTCTCCTTCTGCCTTCTCCCTTCTCCCACCCTAACTGCCTATCTGCTCTCCCCTCCTGGCCTGATCCCCCTAACTGCCTATCTGCTCTCCCCTCCTGGCCTGATCCCCCTAACTGCCTATCTGCTCTCCCCTCCTGGCCTGATCCCCCTAACTGCCTAACTGCTCTCCCCTCCTGGCCTTTTCACCCTAACTGCCTAACTGCTCTCCCCTCCTGGCCTGATCCCCCTAACTGCCTAACTGCCGCCTTCTCCCTTCTGCCTTCTCCCATGGCACCAGCCTTCTCACCTTCTCCCTTGCAGGGTGCTGGCCTTCTCCCTTCTCCCACAGCGCCGGCCTTCTCACCTTCTCCCTCTGCCTTCTCCCTTCTGCCTTCTCCCTCTGCCTTCTCCCTCTGCCTTCTCCTTCTGCCTTCTTCCTCTGCCTTCTCCCTCTGCCTTCTCCTTCTGCCTTCTCCCTTCTGCCTTCTCCCTCTGCCTTCTCCCTCTGTCTTCTCCTTCTGCCTTCTCCCTCTGCCTTCTCCTTCTGCCTTCTCCCTTCTGCCTTCTCCCTCTGCCTTCTCCCTCTGCCTTCTCCTTCTGCCTTCTTCCTCTCCCTTCTCCCTCTGCCTTCTCCTTCTGCCTTCTCCCTTCTGCCTTCTCCCTCTGCCTTCTCCTTCTGCCTTCTTCCTCTGCCTTCTCCCTCTGCCTTCTCCTTCTGCCTTCTCCCTTCTGCCTTCTCCCTCTGCCTTCTCCCTCTGTCTTCTCCTTCTGCCTTCTCCCTCTGCCTTCTCCCTCTGCCTTCTCCCTCTGCCTTCTCCCTCTGCCTTCTCCCTTCTGCCTTCTGCTGCAGCGTAGGCCTTCTCACTTTCTCCTGCGGCGCCGCCTTCTCCCTTCTGCCTTCTCCTGTGGTGCTGGCCTTCTCACCTTCTGCCTTCTCGTGCATGGCCTTCTCACCTTCTCCCTTCTGCCTTCTCCCGTGGCGCCGGCCTTCTCACCTTCTCCCATCTGCCTTCTCCCATGGTGCTGGCCTTCTCACCTTCTCCCTCTGCCTTCTCCCGCAGTGCCGGCCTTTTCACCTTCTCCCTTCTCGCAGGGTGCTGGCCTTCTCCCTTCTGCCTTCTCCCATGGCCTGCTGATCAGTAGGTCGTTACTGTGATGGCGTCCTGACTAATTTGCATATTACCCTATTATAAGTATAGATGGGGTTAATAATATCTATCCCGTATGGTTGTCATAAGATGAAATGCATTTGTATATGTAAAGCACTTTGTACAGTGCTTGGCATGAAACATGTGCTCTATGATTGAAGGCTAAGATATTTTGTTGTGTGTGCTTTTTTGTTTGTTTATTTTTTGCTTTTTTATTCCCTGTGACCCCAGAGCCTCAGAATTGAGCTGTGCAGGAAATGACTCTGCAGTGGTGTCTTTGAGCTAATTAGAGCTTCCCTTTTCTTTCTCCCAACCCTGTCCGGAGCAGCCTGCAAGCCTCAGTGTTCCACGTGTTCCAGTGGCCTGGAGTGCTCCTCTTGCCAGCCGCCCCTGCTGATGCGGCATGGGCAGTGTGTGTCCACCTGCGGGGATGGCTTCTACCAAGATCGCCACTCCTGTGCAGGTAACCACTGGCCAGACCAACAGCTGGCTGGGCCATTGAGAAAGCCCACTCTCTACATCTAAGCCATCTGGGGTCACTAGGAGCTGTAAGCAGCTTCCAAGAAATTCTGAACGGACTCCTCTTGGGATGACAACAGTGGATAAGAGAGAGGACATACGTTGTTTTTATAACCTCATTAGTGTTTTAGTGATGTGCATATGTGAAGTAATTTTTATAAGTCCTTCTGCACACATTTGGGGGCACTGGGACAGTATTTAATTAACCCCATTCTTGTGGTTCAGGATTTTCACTATGTTATAAGTTAGATTCCATCGTAGTATAAACACAAAGGGCTTACATGAAAACAAAGGGGAAAATACATCTACATATTTTTTAAACTTCATTTCCACCTAAAGAGAGAGGGAGAAACAGAAATAAGAAAGTAAAATCATAATAACAAACTTGGACAAAAATAAGTAGGCATTTAAATGTGCTCTTGCCTTATTATCTATGTATTTTATTAGCCTTATATGCCTAATTTTATTTTAAATTAATATCTAGTTGAAATTCTTATATTGTAACAGTCCCTGGAGGTGGGAGTAGTCTTAATATCATTTAATTTGTTGTTTATACTTGAATCTCTTTTTCAATAGTGTTATGATCTTGGGTATAAGGAAAAAAGTAAATATATGAAGAATTTTTAAATGCAGAAATGGGAGAAGGGGGTAACAGTGAAAGGAAAGACAGGCCTGGTCCTAAAGGCGGAGTCCTCTTCCTGAGGAGACAGGTCACCAGGTGTGCCCAGAGGCTAAGGCAGGTCTGCAGTGGCAAGTAAATTTGAAAAGGTAGACAGGCCAGAGGGAGCTTCTGGAATGTCACCCCAGGTATTACGGTAACCACACTATCAGCTGAGCAGAAAATGGGCAGATCTGTGATGAGAATCGGAAGGTTGGGCCAGTCTGAAAGGTCAGCTGATATGCTCCTCTCTTTCATGCCCTTGGTTAGATTTTCAGGGAAATCATATGAAGGAAAAAGATTAAAAGAGAATAAGTGCATAGTATTCTTCAGCTGTGCAGGCTGAAATGATCTCTGAGGCCATGTGAAGATTCCATGTGGGGAGGCTGCTGGCCCCCTCATTCCAGGCCGTGGTCAGAAACACGGTCCATGGGACTGTGGACATCGTCTTAAAAGGAAACACTGGTGTTGTCTGTGCATGCACATGTGAGGATGGTGGGGCCGGTCCCATGAGAGAATATGGAAGTCACACTAGCTTCGGAGCCTGGCTTGAGGGCTGCAGGAATGTCTTCTGTGTCTCTGTCTCCCCAACATCAAGGGCTGCACAAAGCATTCAGCATTTGTTGGACAAGTGTTTCATGATGAAAGAATGTACTACCCCTTGGTGACCCTTGAAGGACCATGTTTCAATACAAGTTTCAACCATAAAAGAGAAAGGAACCCTTACTGTTTATTACTTGTCATCTTCTATTTACCTGTTATTTTAGAACAGGTTCAGAGTGGGCACATACAAATGGCTTTGTAAGTGTCTAATGTTTGGGCAATTTAGGTAAACTGCTGAAATTTCAATTTGATGAAATTATTAGATGTATTCTTCACTCCTTTCTTCTATCCCATCAAAGAGACCTCCTACGAGCACTCCTGTGACAGATTTGCTTTTAAGAGGGAATTAATTTCCCTTAGATTTTATTCTACCCTCCCTACTGCTTCCACCCCCTGCCACATATCCCACATACATATTTACCTTTTAATTTTTTTCCTGTTTCTTTTAGAAGAAGCATTCTTCTTTCTCTTGTGCCCACTGTTTTAATTGGTGATGTTAATGCTGTTTTAGGGCACTTTAGAATAGGTAATGTTTCACTTGATTATTGGTTTATGTAGCTGACTCTTTCACATTCCATCCACAAAGCCATACACAAATGCCTCTAGTAGAGAGTTGCTGGGAAAATTTAATTCCTTCCAGGGAATTAAACCAATTTGCTTTAGTTCAGCCTGGTTGCATTTTTTTGCATAAAATGAGAAGAACGGAGAGAGCAAGAGGAGAGAGGGAGAGCAAAGAAGAGAGAGAAAATGGTTTTAAAATTAAAGCTAAACTTGTGATCAATTTCTATATACTGTCTTGATGCTAAAACTACTACCCAAATAATCTTTTTTAAAAATTGAATTTATTAGGGTTATATTGGTTCTCAAAACCATATAGGTTTCAAGTGTACAACTCAATAAAACATCATCTTCACACTATATCGTGCACCCATCTCCCCAAGCAAAGTCTCTTTCTGTCCCCATTCCCCCCTTTTGCCCACCTCCATCTTCCCCCACCACCCCTTTTCTCTCTGGCTATCACCATGCTGTTGTCTGTGTCTATATACATGTCTTTTTATTTAATCCCTTCTCATTATTGGAATTTTTTCCAATATTTCTGCTTGTGTCATTTTGGGTGACTTCACCATTGACCTTGGAAGCTCAATATCTGTTGAGCCTCTTCATTGTGGTACCAGGTGCCAGCTTTTGCCATGGGATACACACAGCTTCATCCTTAGGCCGTTATGAATAACGAAAGTGTTAAGTAGACAAAAACACTGGTACACATATAAAAAGGGGTAATGGAAAGCACATTTCAAAAGAGCCTTGACCAGTGCTCTTTCAATATGTGTTAAACTTTTCAAAAAGAAGCATGCCATTCTATGGTTACAGCAGGTTTTTTTTGGATTCATTCCTCTTGGCAGGGTCATTTGTGTCATGTTGGCATAATTCCCCACTTTATTGACCCATCCAAACCAAAAGAAAGTGAACATTGTGCTGAGGAAACTAGTTACCAGGAATTACCTGATTAATATTCATGCTCACTGTGTGAGACATAGGCAGAGTGAAAAATGTGGGGCAGAGCCCAGCAGCACATAAACATGGCTCTTCAACAAAAGAGTTCAAGCAGGTAAGCCAGGGGGGAGGGAAAGAAGACAGGAGTCCTGCCGGAAACCACATCCCTAGGAGCCCCAATCATGTTCCCCTTTCCTCAATCCTGTGGCACACACACACATACACACATGCTGTATGCATACAGACCTAGGCATATGTGTACATATGTTAATATTATTGTTATATTCTTGTGCTTGACTACACTGAATAATGTTGTACATATAGATCCCATCATGTGCCCCATACCAGTCCCTGCTTCATTTCTCTTGCCTTCCCCAACTTTGGAGTTTGATGCTTTATCACTAACACTCAGAACCACCCAGTTTTTATACTAGTCTCAATCAGAGACAGGTAACATGTAAGTTGCCTCTTTCCCACAACTGGTAAGGCCAAGGCATAATCACCCTGTGAGTACCCACATCTGACCTTTTAGGCCTGGCGTTTGGGCTTCTGCCTTAACCTCTCGGCTAACCTGGGATCTGGTACAACATTCCTGTTGTCTACCCTGTCCCATTCTTGACGCCATGGACTTCAGGCCTTAGGACTGGGCTTCTACTTTGCTTCCCGCCACCTTGCCCTGTTGTGACCCATTTTCAGGAATGAATAGCCCATATCATCTTTGCCTCCAGCCTGATGATCAGGCTTGAGGCATGTGTGGATGCTCCTTGCCCCACCCCTCACCCTCATCATGCCACATAACCTTGCACCCTTTTTGCATGGCTCTTGGATACCACTTGTCCTGAATGTATGGTATTCTCCTATCAGAGTGGTGGTTCCATTGCCTCTTCTTAGAAATCAGGGCATTAAATCTAAGTCTGGATTCAGGCTGAGCTCACCATGACCTCAGGACATTCTTTCTTGCTTGTCTTGCTCCTCTTTTCAATCGAACTCTGTTCCAATCTGGCAGGACCATTGAATTGTGCACACAAATCCTAGATATATGAGCCAGAAGAAGAAAACTTAAAACAAGCAAACTAATATACGCCATGTGAGATTAGTTTAAAATGAATAGACTTGGAGTAGAGAAAGAGTAGAATTTAACCCAGTTTTATATGTGTACCAGTGTTTGTTTTGTCTACTTAACACTTTCGTTACTCATAACGGCCTAAGGATGGAGCTGTGTGTACCCCATGGCAAGAGCTGGGAGGGAGTGCAACACAGCGCTTAAGACCGTGGGCTCTGGAGCCAAACCGCCTGATTCCAGCCTTGGCTCTGCCCTTTACAACGAGCACCTCTTGAACTCTGTGCTTTAGTTGCCTTATGGGTAAAGCAGAGACAATAACATCAGCCACATAGCATTCTTGTGAGGATTAGATGAGTAAATGCACGCATGTCCTTAAGGATGGTGCCTGGTACCTAGAAGTCCTGCATATATGTTAGGAGATTTGAAATGAGCTTTCCATTACCCCTCTTCCCTGTTCCCTTTCTCTCACTCCTCCATTCATTCCCTTTTGACCACTCTAGGTCCTGAGGATATGGAGATAAATAAGACTCTGTCTTTACCTATAGTGAACTTCACTCAAGGCAGGGTTAGCCGCTGCTTACAGAGTAACAAAAAAAATTTAAAAACACAGAGACCTATGAAGTTTATTCTATATCTGATTGCCATGTGGTCTTAGCTTTTGCAACTTAAAGAATCAAACAGTTGAACTCTACCACTTGTTGCTATAGGGTTTGGGGCAAGTCACTTAATCTCTTTGAGTCTCAGTTTCCTCAACTAGAAAAAGGGGATACTATTATCTACCTCAAACCATTAATATGAAGTTAGAAATGATGTTTGAAAATATAAATATGTTATGCCTTGCACACAGTGTATGTCTGACAAAGGGCAGCTATTGTCATTATCGAATTTGTTCCTTTATTCTTCAACTTACAGGAATAAAAACCAAATAGCCTACATTAATAAGCAAAGAGTCATGCCGTTAGTGTCTGAACTAAAAAAAAATCTACTTTTATATGTTATGGGTAAGTAAATGTAATACAGAGAACAGATGACTGTATTCATTCATCACAACAAGTAAAAATCCTTCTATTTTCTTTAAATGCTCAGATTAAATGATGAGAATCTGTAATTATTTGTTTCTCAGCCAATATTATGGTCTATTGAGAGAGAAGCCATATCCAGAAAACCCATAAAGTTTACATATAGGTTGCTGGCCCAGCTGAGATGTAAAAGCTGTGGTGTGAACAGAGGAACTCCTAAAGTTAATTATTTGTTGGAGCCATGGTTGACTAGCACAGCCCCGCCACTGTGGAAATGAAGCACGAACCCCTGGAGCCAGGCCCAAAGCGGTGAAGACCTGATGGGTCCTGGCTTTGTGCTCCAGCATGTGGCTTAGCCCAGCCAGCCGAGCCCGGGGCAGAACTCTTAGCAAAGGCATCTGGGAAACTGTTTTTCTGAAATCTTCAAGAAGACAGGAGCCCTCCTCGCTCTGTTGGGATAGTCATTGTTCAGCAGGTATTCTCCATGGCCCACCCCCGCACCCCAGAATCGGAGGGTCAGTCCCAATGTCACTGCCAAATCACATATTCACTTTGGGGGCCCGGCACATCCTAGCACTTGGTCTTCACTCATTTTGTTCTGGCCTTTTAAGTCTTGTGCACTGTTCACACATTCTCTGGCGTTCTAGAGCAGCTGTGGTCTCTCGGTTGCTGAATGCCTTGTAAAGGGGACTTACTGCTTCAAGTGATATTCCTGGCTCCTGCATTCTGTTTAACAAATATCTGTTGAGCCTCTTCATTGTGTGTACCAGGCACCAGGGATGGGGCAGTGAACCGACACACAGCTGCCCTGTGGTTAAGGATCTTCCCTTTCCCACCAAGAGAAGAGCGTCGGTAAACAAGTAAGATAATCAGATAGTTACCTCTCTCTGAATTCATTGCTATCAGTGCTATAAAGACAATTTTAAAGGTATGTTAATCAGAAGTGACTGATTACTGAGGCAGGGATAGGTCTTAAGACGTTTGAATTCCTTACATTGCTAAGTACATATAAGGCCTCTGGAATCATTTTTGTTTGGAAAAGTGTGATAAGCCATTGCATGGAGGAGAAAGGACCGGAATGTACAGGCATGCCTAGGCGTTGGCGTTCAGGTGATCTGTCTTTCATTAGCTCCTACTATTTACTCCCTGTCAGCATTCCTGGCTAGGTGTGGCCTGAGGAAAACTGCAGAATCTCTGTTTTTCCCCAGTCCTCTTTTTCTCCTCTTACTTTCTCTCTGAAGGTAGTGGGGTGCCTTATCAGTGCTGGAAGGGTGATTCTTTGAAACCACTGTCGCTGGAACTTGGGGAGTGTCCATGGACTGTTTTAAGCTGTGCAGAAGGAAGGACCAGCACATCCCACCACTTCCTTATATGTATGTTTCCAGAGTAAACGGAACCCAAAGCAACATGTGACAGTGGCATTCCAAGTCCCCTTCCTCTTTGGACACTCATGTCAAGGATAGTTGGAGAGAAGGCGGAAGCAGCTGGTGGAGTTTTGCATGGGACCTTTCCTGTGGCGGGAAACTGGCTGTGTTTGGCATTTGTCTGCCTGGCTTATAGACCCCAGCTGTGTTTGGACGCCGGCTACGTATGCCAAGAGACAAATGACAGAACAAAAGGATCACATTCCAGTAGAGAAGGCCCACCACAAATGCAAGGGAGTTTATCTTCCAGACACATCCCATTCTTCCTGACAAATCTGAACCCCCAAATATTTCAGCTATGGATTACAAACTGGTGGCAAGTCTTCTGGCTTTCTGCCCAGTGCCTAGTGTTCTCAGTTATTGTAGCTAGACTGGGTGGCATACATTCTTTCTCTTCCCCGTATCCCACCCCAACACTCTTGCTGTTCCTCCCTCCCCTTCTGTTTTCTGCTGCCTACAGCGCTCACAGCACCTCTGTGCTATCGCTGCCCAGATCTGAGCGGGCTGTGCTAGAGCAGCCAGGAAGTCTGAGGACTCTGCCCATCGAAAACTTGGTTTTGGTTGGTAGTCCCTCCTTTGGCTCTTCAGATTCTGTAGACAAAGAGACTCAATGTATCCCTGGAGAGATCAATAGCCGTTTAACAGGTGCCGAGGAAATAGCCAGGGAGTCCTAGCCGCTGTGGGTGGCCAGTGGTCACAGGGGAGAGTGGAAGCTGAGGGTCCCATATGGCTCATCAAGCTAGGCCTAGCTAGTCACTGCACTGATAATCCTTGGGGTGTACTGGTATTGTAGAGTTAGCAGTATAGGTAGAAGGGCAGGAGGTAGAAAGGATGAGAATGGTTCTGGTAAGCTGGCCTGGCTGCCTCTATCCCCTGACTTGCATACCAATGAAAAGCTGGCCGGCTTGTACATATTTCTCCACGTGGACCTGCCAGAGCCTCCTTCAGTTCAAGCTCCGTGTCTACAGAAGACCCTGCAAAAGATCCAAAATAGGTTACCCAAGACGAGTACATTACTCAGCTGTATCACAAATGTGGTTACTAGGTTAACTAGCTGTTTACCCAGCATGTGCCTTAGGGAAAGGACCACAGGCTTTTTCTTTTTCTCCTTCAGTAATTTCCCCCCTAAGTACTAAATGAATTCATGTTTATTCCAAAAAATAATTTGATAAAGTTAACAAAATTCAAGGTACAATACAAAAAAAAAATCAGTGAAAATTCCTGACTCAAGCTCTCCCAAATCATTACTGTTGGTATTTTGGTGAACGTCTTCCTAGTTTTTGCACTTCCTGTGTGTGTTGTATACACAGATATGCATGCACACATTGGCTGTGTGTAAGAATTCATTTAGCCAAACCTCTTTTGCTTGATGTTTCTTCCTAATTTTTCCATTATCATAAATAAGCATGATGTGAAAATTTTTAATAGAAGTTTTGGTGAATTTATTTGATTAGGGTAAATTCTTTGACATGATTTCTGAGTCCAGCTATATATATATATATCCACATATTAATGTATTACTCACTTTTTTAAAAGTTGTAATTTATACTCCTCCTAAAAATGCAAGAGGATGCCCACTTCCCACCACTTTTGTCAAAACTAGATATTATAATTAAGTTTGTCATTTTGATTGATGTAAAATGGAATCTTGTTTTTTGTTTGTTTGTTTGTTTGTTTATTTATTTATTTATTTATTTATTTATTTTACTTATTTTTGGGATTTATATGAAGAGACTTGAGTTTATCATACTTCCCAGTTAATGGCTCACTTTCACCATTGGCCTAGGCCAGGCTGTTCTCTTGCTTATGTATCTGTCTGTCTGTCTGTCTATCTATCTATCCTTTTTGTTCCCATGACCTATTTCCACTTTACTTCGCACCAGCTTCCCACTTGAGTAACTATTCTAATTCAATTTAATGTGTATTTCATGTATGTGTGCTCTTATTGCTTTGTAAGCATGTGTCTTAAATATTCACAAGCATTACCAGATTGAGATTTAATTCTTTTTATTTTTTTATTTTAAAAACTTTATTTTTGTTGACCAGTTTTGGGTTCACAGTAAAATTTAATGCAAAGTACAGAGATTTCCTATAGTCCTTCTGTCCCCGACAAATGCATCCCCCACCAGAATGGTACATTTATTACAATTAGTGAACCATGCTTTCACTTTTACCCTCTCTCAGCACTCTTTCTGGGATGCATATGTGTTGTCATGTGTATGTCTAATCCACGGCACCTAGTTGCCACTCTCCTGTTTAATTTGCTTTTCTCTGGCTCTTCATGAGACTAGAGATTTTTTCATGTGTCTACATTTTTTTCTACTATAAATTTCCTTAAGTCCATGGGGGTTTTCAGAACATGTGGAGACCGGACATCCCTGTTGCAGGGGACAAAAGCGTCAGTTGGTACAGGGAGGCAGGTGATGGGCAGAGACCCAGCCTGATAGGGGACAGAAGACTGGAGTAAAAGGATCCAAAATGATGACTACTCAGATGAGCTTCTCCTTTTAAATAGGCCTGGCATTTGAGCTTCTTAGGCAAGTAGCCTTGGCCTCATGTGGGTCTGCGATAGTTGGAGGGGAGGGTAGTCTGCCCAGCATCTGGGCTTCTCCGGGAGCTTCACCAAGCTTGCTTGATGTTTGTAGAGATTGCCAGGAAAGAGCTGTAGAGTGGAAGGCCTCTGCTGGAATAATCCACGAGGGCTCTGTCACTTCCTTTCACTCCCTTTGGAAGTCAGCCTGCCTCTCCCGTAGTCTTTTATGCTCTTTCCTCTTCTGTCTGCGTTGCACTTTAATATGCTCCCTTTATAATTCCTCTGCTCTGACACCAGTGGAAACAAATGTGCTGGATTTCCTGGAATATGCCACTCATATGATCACATATAACATTTTCTGTTTTCTCAAACATGCCATCTCATCGTATCCCTGCGAACAAGGTACAACAAATACAGTTGACTCTTGCAAAACAAGGGCTTGAAATGAGCAGGTCCACTTATACACAGATTTTTTTTTCAATGAATATACAGTTGGCCCTCCATATCCCTGGGTTTTGCATCCACAGATTCAACCAATCATGAATTGAGAATAGTATTTTCGATCTGCAATTAGGAATCCAATGATGCAGAAGGCCGACTTTATCCATTGATCTTCACAATTTTATATAGGAGACTTGAGCATCCTCAGAGTTAGATATCTCTGGGGATCCTAGAACCAGTCCCTTGTGGATACAAAGGGATTCCTTAAGTTTGGGGGGAGTCAAAACTTATACACAGACTTTTTACTGCATGGGGGTTGGTACCCTAACCTCCGTATGGCTCAAGGGTCAACTGTATTACTATTCCCACTTTGCAGATTAGGAAAGCAAGGAACAGTGAAGTTGAGTTGAAGATAGAAACATTTTCCATCCAACAAGAGCTTCTTATTGGAAATTGACCCGCTAAAACTTGGCAAGGGCTTCCTGGTCATTGGTGAGGTGGGAAGGAAAGTAAGCCATTGCCACAAAATGGGTCAAGAACAGAATGAAGGCATCTGTGTCTGGCATATCTGCCTGTGCCTGGAATTTGGGCTGTTTCTGTGGAGTTGGGAGTGAATACTTCTTGGCGCTTTGGAAATCTGAACTGCAGCCTCAACTGATGCCTGAAAGGGGCTGCTGATCAAGTGTGCGAGTTCCCTGGTAGTGGCTGAGCAACTTGCCCGGGAGAGTGTGGAAGAGGTGTGGAACCCAGGCTCCTTTTCCTGAGGGGCAGTCCCGACCATGCAGAGCTCTCTGTGTCTACTGCCTGGGTCTGGGTAGGCTTCCTGGAGCATCAGCGGCCTCTAGGAAGTGCTTGTTTTATTTATTTATTTATTTATTTATTTATTTATTTATTTATTTATTTACTAGAGGCCCAGTGCATGATTTAATCATGCACCTGGTGCACCAGCGGGCTGTCCGCCGGTGCCCCAGGCCTTCCGAAAGCCTCCGGCGCTGCGGAGGCTTTCGAAAGGCCTTGCGCCGGAGCAGACAGGCGGCCAGGTCCCCCGCTTTGGCCTTTGATCGCGGGGGACCTGTCCGGCTGGCTGTCCGCAGGCGCCCCAGGCCTTCCGAAAGCCTCCGGCGCTGCGGAGGCTTTCGAAAGGCCTTGCGCCGGAGCAGACAGGCGGCCAGGTCCCCCGCTTTGGCCTTTGATCGCGGGGGACCTGTCCGGCTGGCTGTCCGCAGGCGCCCCAGGCCTTCCGAAAGCCTCCGGCGCTGCGGAGGCTTTCGAAAGGCCTTGCGCCGGAGCAGACAGGCGGCCAGGTCCCCCGCTTTGGCCTTTGATCGCGGGGGACCTGTCCGGCTGGCTGTCCGCAGGCGCCCCAGGCCTTCCGAAAGCCTCCGGCGCTGCGGAGGCTTTCGAAAGGCCTTGCGCCGGAGCAGACAGGCGGCCAGGTCCCCCGCTTTGGCCTTTGATCGCGGGGGACCTGTCCGGCTGGCTGTCCGCAGGCACCCCAGGCCTTCCGAAAGCCTCCGGCAGCCATGGTACAGACGCTGAGCTCCCGGCGCCAGAGGCGCCGCGAGCTCAGCGTCCTTCTGGCCCAATCAGCTACCCCGGCCACCCTGAGTCCCGCCCCCTGCGCCTCCTGCTGGCCCAATCGTGGGCGTAGCGGAGTGATGGTAATTTACATATTACCATTTTATTATGTAGGATTATTTTTTTTAAAGTTTTTTTTAAAATGTATTTTATTGATTTTTTACAGAGAGGAAGGGAGAGGGATAGAGAGTTAGAAACATCGATGAGAGAGAAACACCGATCAGCTGCCTCCTGTACACCCCCTACTGGGGATGTGCCCGCAATCAAGGTACATGCCCTTGACTGGAATCGAACCTGGGACCTTTCAGTCCACAGGCCGACGCTCTATCCACTGAGCCAAACTGGTTTCGGCAGGAAGTGCTTGTTTTAGCATTTCCCTGGTAAGGCTGCATTTTATTCTTAGAGAAGCACAGGCTAAACAATTTTTAAAGCAATCTTCTATCTCAGAATTATCAAGTACAAAAAGCGTTTCTTATTTTGAGAGTAGGATTTCAATATGTAGTTGCCCCCCAAAAGTAATGTGTTCCTTTTCATTTGAAACACATTGCTCAGCAAGCCAATACATGTCGTGTTAGGCTCCAGCAGAGTCAGGGGCTTCCCCAAAGAAATGATCGACTGCATGCAAGATAAGAAGATAGCTTTCCCTCATTCTTCCTCTTTGAATTTATTTGCCACAATTTTCACAGCGTATCACTCAAACCCTGGGTGATCTGAAATGTATCACAAAGAGGACTGATGGTGAAAAGTCAGGGAATGACCTTTTATTTTCCATAATAATCCCAATGTAATAAAAGTCACATATAAAATAAGTCTGCACGAAGAGATTATCTGCAGTAGCATATGTTCAGTTAGAAATTAGAAATCAATTGCAGAACACAGTGGGAGTATGTCATAAGAAATGACAGCTAAAAAAAAAAGGAAACTGACAGCGCAGCATAGTCCTGGGTAGAAATAAAAATTCCTTCTGCTGTTCTATCTGGCCATGGAACATGGCTTTTGTCTGATACGGAAAAAAAAGGGAAGGCCTGGCATCACATTTGGTTACTTTGTATGAATATAGCATCAGCATTTGTCATCATAAGCAGATCTGGGCTCCAGCACTTACCAGGTAAATTTTATAACCTCAAGTTTATCTGTCTTAAGGTATCATACTTTCAGACTATGACCTGATGGTTACAACTCATCATGTAGGCATTACTATATATAAGATAATTGATAGGATGAATTCCCGGTAGCCAAAAAAAAAAAAAAAAAAGCCATTAATTAATTCATTTAACATACATTTAATGAGTCCTGACTGTGCACCAGGCATCGATCCTGACACGGGGGTTAAGATGACTGAAACACGGCCCCTGTTTTGGAGGATATTACATTCCATTGAAGGGGATCGATCTGTAGCTGAGTAATTAGTACACTAGGATAAATAGAACAAGATAGGCATGTACAAAGGGCCGCAGGAACATAAAGGAAGGCGCGAGCAACTTTGTTTGGACAAGTTCAGCAAAGCTTCGCAGAAGTAGTGACAACTTAGGAGGCCTTCTGAAGTGTCAACCAGATTTAGGAGCTGGGTGAATCCTCTGTGGGGCATCCAAAACCTATGACAGGCACTTGGCATGCATAGGGTACCCAGTTTCATGGAATTGGCGAGCATAAGGGAGGCTGCAGAAGGCAGGTGTGAAGAGTTCCATAGGGCTCAGTTTGTGATGGGCCTGAGTGCATCCCTGAGTCTGTGGCCTCCATCCTGCTCACCCTTGGCCCCTGTTCTGATGGGCAATGCCAGGGGTAATATTAAAGATATTTAACACAGTATGGCACAAATCAGATCAGTCAGGAGGAGGGAGGACCTGAGGCCCTCTTCTGTCCTCAACCTCTCGGTTGCTGAAGCATGGTGCCTGCCAGGTTCCAGAGACGAAGCCAGAGTGTCATGGAGGGGACAGGACAGTGACCAATTACCAACCAAATTGAAAGTATTTGTACTATTTTAACAGCCAGCGCAGCTGAGTGTATGCACTGCCATCAGCCAGTCCATGAAGAGAGCTAGTTGTTCTTTCTCATCTCCGCTTCAGCCCCTGGACTAAGATGATCTCATCTCTCACAGATTTCTTATTCACCCTCTCCTCTCCCCACTGCCGAGCAAACTGTCTAGAAAGCAAAAACGGTCACTTCCACTGCCCAGATTAAAACTCTTACAGGATGAAGTTCAAGGTCCTTACCCAGTCCTGCCCACGTTTGTGATCTGTCCCCTGTTGTCTTTTTAGCCTCAATTCCCATCATCCCCTGGGGCACATACTCCCTGAGCAGTTTGCACAGTACCTCCAGTGTGCTCAAGTGAGAGGTGATTTCATTGTTTCCTCTGTAGGCATCAGGTAATTGGCTTACCTGCGGCTCTGGGAAGGCCCCACAGGCTTGCGCAGCATCTTGCACAGAGTAGGTGCTTCTGAGTATTGATAGGTCAACCTGGCGGCCCTTCTTAGATGTGAGGTTGGGCTTCTTTGGTTTATTTGTTTAGGTAAATACTTTGTATCAACTCCTGAGTCAGTGAGACAGAGGCATGAACAGTGTTAGACACTTCAGACAATGACTATGGCCCGGGATTGAAGGGTAGTTGAATAAATAAATGACAGTCAGATTTCATGTGTATTGAGGGTAGTAGAATTTGTTACTGGGATCTTTGCATCCATGTCTTTAGTTATAATGTAGTGTTAGTAGTTATCCTAATATGAAAAGAATTCTTGTGTACCACTTGTAAAGTACCAATGAGATGTTAAATGTAAATTTACTCTCCAGAGATGTTTGTAGAGCACCAAACAGTGGTGAGGAGTTAGCCAAATAGAAATGGGCTCTGCCCTCATAAAGCTTATGGTCTCATGAAACCAGATAATAAGTAAATGTTCCTCTGTTTCTGCTTCCTACCTGCCATCGGTATCTCTCATCTGGACCACAGCATTGCCTCCACATTCGTCTCCCTTCATGTAAGCCCTTAAACCCTCTCTTCATGGCAACCAGAGAGAGCCTTCAAAAATCTAAATCGGTGCTTGTGTCTATCCTACTTAAGCCCGTTCATGACTTCACATTGCAATTAGGATAAAATCCTAATTTCTTTACATGGTCTCCAAGGTCAAGTTTGATAGGGCCTCTGCCTTACCTCCAGTAATGAGTCAGGCCACCCTGTCCTGCTCTGCCCCACCCCCACCCCAGCAGCTCCAGCTCCAGCCAGGAGGTCAGCCTTCGGTTCCTTGAACACCCAAGCTCCTTCCCTTCTCAGTACCTCTGTCTTGTTCTTTGCTCTGCCCATGCTGGCTACTTCTCATCCTTTAGATCCACCTAAAGCCAGTCCTTTCCATCCTCACCACTGTTACTCTTTATCAGAGTCCTGCTAGCATTTAACACAAATTGTCATTTTCTCTAACTTCATTGGGGAGAAAAATTGTCTGAGATTGTGCTTTCAGTTTAGAACAGAGAGGAGAGGACTGGGTCTTGAGATTTGCAATGTAGGTATCCTTTCTTCTGTTTCCAAACAGATACCTAATTAAATTACTGAAGTGAAATCCCCAAGTCACTTGCAATCCACTAAGGCATTCTTCCCACCAGTTTTGGTCAGATGGAATATGTCTGCAAAACAGGTTGTGTTCCATTGTGAAGCAAACATTTTGAAAATTAGAATGCATAACAAAAGCAAAGGCGGGGTTAGCCATACAGAGTTATGTCTGAATATACTCAGTCTAGAATAGGCCTCTCTAAGGTGAAGAGCAAGCCGAAAGAGTAATAAAAATTAAATGCTGGGAGAGGTGGAAATTTTGGAGTCTTAAAGGAACAATGCTGGTCTGGGAACAACATATAGTTAGAAACCTAAAGTGTAAGGAAAAAGCAGGTTCTGTGAATCCTCAGGGTGCACATTGAGAGCCGATGCTACTGGGGGTAACCAGAGACTGGGGGAGATCGAAGGAGTTGTGAGGGAGAGCAGAGGAAGGTGTGCTGAGGGATGGAGAGAGAGGAGATGGAAAGGGAGGGAAAAAGCCACATGGTTAAGCGATACTAGGTCCTTCAAGGGTCTAATCAAGGACTGGAGGACACGGCGTCCTTACTTAGCTGATTGTAGGTGACACCGGAGACAGAAGTGTCTCCAGCTGCGTGGCTTTCACTTTGCTGTGTGGCTGCAAAGGCAACATGACAGAGCGCCGTCTGACCTAGTTAGACAGTCCATCTTTGTCTAGAACATTATGGTTTCCTTCCCTGTGATTTCCATTTTTCAAAAGCTCCTGATTTCTTATTCCAATTTTTTTTTTCAGCAAAAATTTATTGGAAATGTAGTCCTGGCCAAGAGAAATAGTTGTGTTGTTTTTTTTTTTTTTTTTTTGGGGGGGGGGTGTCTCTTGGGGTGTACACATGTGCAGAGTGATTTAGGGATGAAGGAGCCAACATCCTCCTTATACTAAATTTCAAAACTTTTCCAGGAGAAACTGACCAGTCCTTTCTGCTATGGCTTGTTCACTGACTCTGCTGTTTGCCTGCAGCCTGCCACGAGTCCTGTGAGGCCTGCTGGGGTCCCGCGGAGAAACACTGCCTGGCCTGCAGGGACCCGCTCCACGTGCTGAGAGAGGGCGCCTGTGAGAGCAGCTGTGGCCCTGGGTTTTACAACAAGCAGGGCACCTGCAGTGGTAGGTACCAGACTTTGTGTCTTTCCCTCTTCCAGTGGTCCCACGTTTAATTCAAATCATAGCACCAATAACTAATGTTTCTTTTACTCAATGAATATGCAATATGCTGACATTGCTGGTGTTTTAGTAGTTTAGAAAACATGTGTTTTTTACTTGGGGGGGGGGAGGGAAATCTCCTTTAATGTCTCCCCCTCCCCCTCCGGGTGTTTAGCTTCTTCTGCAGATAAAGACAGTGAGGACTGGGCTGCTTGGTCCAGACCCACAGCTGTAGGTTCCGGAGCAGGGCTTCCTTTCTCCAAATCTCAGACGGTCTTCCAAATACACATGGAGACAAGGACACTTTCAGGCCAGCCAAGGGAAGACCTGCCTTTGTTTTTGGTGCCACTGACTTAGAACTAAAGCAGTTCTTACTTAGTCTACCTTTAATACCCACTGCACAACAATAAGCGTTAACCCGGCTTCCTGTGTCCTTGTGCCAGTCACTGTTCCAAGTATGTTATAAACACGCACCCCCTGAGAAGCAGGAAAGTACGGTGGGGAAAGCATGACCTTGGGCAAGTTACATAATCTATCCATGTGCCAGTTTCCCAGATGGGGATAATACAGCACCTGGGGTAGACAGAATAATGGCCCCTCAAAGATGTCCACATCCTAATCACCGAAACTTGTGATTATGCCGCCTTAAATGGCAGAAGGGGTTGGGAGGTGTGATTAAGTTAAGGATCTTGAGATGGGAGATTATCCTGGATTACCTGCCTGGGCCAGTGTCATCACAAGGGTCCTTACAGGAGGGAGGCTTGAGGGTGGGAGTCAGAAAAGAAGATCGGAGATGAAAAGCAGGGGTCAGAGAGATGCCAGAAAGGGGCCCGTGAGCTGGCAGGCAGCCTCCAGAACCTGGAAAAAGACAAAGAAATGACCCCCTCACCCTCAGGACTTCCAGAAGGAATGCAGCTCTGCAAACATATTGATTTTAGGACTTCTGATCTCTAGCGTGATAATGAATTTGTGTTGTTTTAAACCACTGAGTTTGGTGGTGGTAATTTGTTAAGGCAGCAATGGGAAATTAATACACACCCACCTCAGAAGGCTGTTGAGAGGAATGAGTTAATAGCATTGCATTTAGCACAGTGCCCAGCACAGAGTAAGTGCTATGTAAGTGTTTGGTGTTTAATCCTCACAACAATTTTATAAGATAGTTATTATCATCATGCTCATTTTCCTGATGAAAAACTTGCCCAAGATCACATAGCTCGTAAGGGGCAGAGTTGGGCAGAAGCCTTGGTCTCTGGCTCTAGATGTTAACTGCCTCTTCACCAGTCTACTGCTCACTACAGTGTGACCCCCCATACACACCTCTGCCTGTTTTTCCCTCTCTTCTTTTTCTATTTTTCTCTCCCCTCTTTCTCTTCTCCTTCCTCCTGCCCTCCTGTCCGTCTTCAGATCATTCCCCTGCCCCTGTAGATGTTGCCAAATAAATAGGTAGCCACCTGACAGTGAGTGATTGCCTTTGCTTTGGGCATACCAATAGAAAGGCCAGTAGCAACAGAGGAGATGATCTTTGGGAGTTGACAAATCCACTTGCCTTAGGGAAGAGAGAGCTCTTAGCAGCTGCTTGCTTAAAGCTGTGTAGACATTCCTCAGCATCACTGGTGTGAAAAATCTCACTTGATTTGGAAGAGTCATAGGTGGCCAGTGTGTGGATTTGGGAGAGAAAAGGAAGGAAAGGCCAGGCTGCCATTAGTCTGAGCATTTTCAACTTTTTCTGCCAGCATCACTTCCTTCTCAATTAAGCCAGAACACATCTAAAGGTCAGCGGGTGTCAGATTTGCACTAATCCAAAGGCCTAAAGGTGTTTACTCAAGTCCCTAAGGAGGCTGTCTCCTGTCACTGACAAGGAGCCATGACAGTATCTGGCTACTGAGAAGGTATTGTCTGGATTGAGAAAGCAGCTTTTGCTGGGAAGCATGCATTTAAATGGAGAGATGGTTAGTGTGAGCCTGGAGGCAAGGAGGTTCTGCATATACACAGGCTCAGCGGTTGGGTGAAAAACACTGGAGCTCCCTGGGGACAGACAATAGTGTGGAGAAGGACTTGGGTGGGGTGGGAACCAGGTGGAGGGGGACAATGGGGGAAATGAAGGGGGGCATCTGTAAAACTCTGAACACTAAATATATTGAAAAGAAAAAGACTGCTTAACAGGTGGTTGAGGGAAAGAGTATACATCTGAAGTACTATCTTTATACATTTTGAAACAAAGCACCAGAAAGAAAACTTCCAAACAGAAGGATGGACCATTGCTGACAGTTAGCCAACCAATCAATTGATCAACAAGTAATCACAGGAACACCTGCCCTGTTGCTTAGCACATGCTAGACTCCGCAACGCGACTGGCATGCACCAATGTGCCTTTTGATAGACAAGATTAGAATTTACACTTTTCAGAGTTTTCTAAGTTTTTATCAAGTGCTTTCAGAAATGTTCAAATAATATTTCCTGAACAGCGGTGAACCAAGTCGCTGATTGGTATCAGAATGTTAATTATGATGTCTGATGCTGATAATGCTGACTCATTTCCAATTCAGATTAGTGCTATTCAAGATAAAGACAGGCTGGTGTTGGTTTAATAATTTATAACCAAGCAGCTCATATCTGTAGCAATCTCAAGGTCAAGTGCTGAAAAAAATCCAGAATAACTTGTTAGGAACGGTGTTATGCTCGGGTTGAAAGAATTTACAGTAACCACGTTCATCTGTGGTACATGCTTTGAGTTTTACAAATATTAGATATAAAGGGTGGGGAAACTCGAAGGACAAACCTCCTCATTCTTTAGTCACTTAAATACTTGTGTTATTAAGAAGGCTTTCATGACTCTAGCTAACATAAATCAAAGCAAGTTCAGAGGTTTCTGTTAACTGTTCTCTCCATTTTTCTGCTTTTTCCCCCTTCTATTCTCATTTCCATTCTTTACCTAGGCAACTATTTTATTTTATTTTTTAATCTTTTTGTTTTTATATAAAAGAGACAAGAAAGGGATATTTTCCTTTTGAGTACAGTTGACCCTCAAACAACACAGGCTTGAACTGTGTGAGTCCACTTATATGTGGATTTTTTTTCAATAAATACCTGTACTGTTTTCAATCCGTGGTTGGGATGCTGAGGACTAACTGTATGCATTGATCCTTGCTAGTGTGTATATGGAACCTGAGCATTTGCAGATTTTGGTGTCTGTGAAGGTCCTGAAACCACTTCCCCACAGGTACTTAGGGTAGTTAAATTTTAGAGGAGTCAAACATTGCATGTGGATTTTGACTGCATGAGGAGGATTGATACCCCAACAAGGGTAACTGTGTGTGTATGTATATTTAATGATATCATGTTATGGAAGTCTTGTTGTTCTCTTCTTTTTTTCTCAACATTATGTTTTTAAGATTCATCCATGTTACTGTATCATCTAGCCCTTTGCTTCTTGCTGCTGCATAGTGCTCCCTGGTCTCTATCCCCACAGCTCATGAGGTTGGGTGAAAAACATTGGGTGAAATCTACTCCCTATGATGGACTCCCTGGGTTTCTTCCATCTATGTGCCATCAATAGAGAGCACTAGCAAATAGCTGCAAAAATGTCGCTTCATGAACCGTGTGGGAAGTTCTCTGGAATGGCTAACCCAGGAGTAGAATTGTTTGTTTCTAATAATTATAAAATTATATAAAAATATAACTTTATTTTTATTGTTGACACTTACTTCTTGACTCTGCATATTCCCTATGACTAAATAGTACCAGGTAGCTCTCCACCATCTATAACCCAAAGCATGAGATCTCCCATTCCCACATCCTTGCCACCACTTGGCATTATCAAGCTTTAGATTTTTCTCTGGTCAATAGGTATACAGGGATATCCCATTTTAATTTGCAGCCTTCTGGTTATTAATGAGCTTGAAAATATCTTCAACTCCTTTTGGACTTTTGTGTTTCCTCTTCTATAAATTGCATTTTATGATGTTTTCCCTGTTGTTTTATGTAGGGCCTTTCTGCCTTTTGGTTATTGATTTTTTTAAATAAATATTTATTGTTCAAATTATTACATTTGTTCCTCTTTTTCCCCCCATAGCTCCCCTCCACCCGGTACCCACAAACCCCCTGCCCTAACCCCCCCCCCTACTGTCCTCATCCATAGGTGTACAACTTTTGTCCAGTCTCTTCCCAGCATCCTCCACATCCCCTTTTCCCCGAGAATTGTCAGTCCACGCCCTGTCTATGCCCCTGATGTTACTATATTCACCAGTTTATTCAGTTCGTCAGATTTTTTATTCACTTGATTTTTAGATTCACTTGTTGATAGATATGTATTTGTTGTCTCTTTGTTGTTCATAATTTTTATCTTTACCTTTTTCTTCTTCTTCCTCTTCTTAAAGAATACCCTTCAGCATTTCATATAATACTGGTTTGGCGGTGATGAACTCCTTTAGCTTTTTCTTATCTGTGAAGCTCTTTATCTGACCTTCATTTCTAAATGATAGCTTTGCTGGGTAGAATAATCTTGGTTGTAGGTTCTTGCTGTTCATCACTTTGAATATTTCTTGCCACTCCCTTCTGGCTGGCATAGTTTCTGTTGAGAAATCAGCTGACAATTGTATGAGTACTCCCTTGTAGGTAACTAACTATTTTTCTCTTGCTGCTTTTAATATTCTCTCTTTGTCTTTTGCCCTTGGCATTTTAATTATGATGTATCTTGGTGTGGTCCTCTTTGGATTCCTTTTGTTTGGGGTTCTCTGCACTTCCTGGACTTGTAAGTCTATTTCTGTCACCAGGTAGGGGAAGTTTTCTGTCATTATTTCTTCAAATAGGTTTTTAGTATCTTGCTCTCTCTCTTCTTCTGGCACCCCCATAATTCGGATGTTGTTATGCTTGAAGTTGTCCGAGAGGCTCCTTACACTATCTTCATATTTTTTTATTCTTTTTTCTTTTTGCTTTTCTGGTTGGGTGTTTTTTGTTGTTTTTTTGCATTTCAAATCTTTGACTTGATTCTTGGGATCCTCTGGTCTGCTGTTGGATCTCTGTATATTATTCTTTATTTCAGTCAGTGTAAGCTTAATTTCTAGTTGGTCCTTTTTCATATCCTTGAGGGTCTCACTAAATTTCTTCGAGGTTTCTAGAAGATTCTTGAAAAACCTTATAACTGTGGTTTTGAACTCTATATCCAGTAGTTTGCTTTCCTCCGTTTCAGTCATTTGTGACCTATTTCTTTGTCTCCACATTTTGGTTGCTTCCCTGTGTTGATAGAGTGGCTTTGTGTGCTAGGTGTCCTATGGGGCCCAGTGGCTCAGCCTCCCTAATTACCTGAGGTGGACACTCTTGGTGCACCCCTTTGTGGGCTGTGTGCACAGTCTTGTTGTAGTTAAGCCTTGATTGCTGTTGGTATCACTGGGAGGAATTGACCTCCAGGCCAATTGGCTGTGAGGTTCAGTTGTGTCTACAATGGGAGAACTTCCGTGCTGGAGACACCCTTATGCGACAAGATTTGCTTCAGTGAGGCTTTGGCGCTCACTAAGTCTGCCCCCTGAGTGTGTCTCTTATGAATGTGAAGAGTTGTAATCTGGATGGTCCCACTCTGACCACTGGGTACACTGGCTCTTGGATCTCCAAGGAGGTGCAAAGTCATCTACTGCCTGAGGCCACCCAGCAGGAGCTACAGAGAGATCTGCAGATTCCTCCTCTTTGTTCGGGGTTTGGAGGTGCCCAGATGAGGCCCAGCTGTGAAGCAATGCAAGCTGCTGTCCAGCCTTGGGCCTGCTTTTGGAGGCTTTGGGGCTCTCTGACCCAGCTGCAGTTTGTTAGGTTTTAGATTGCAAAAGGCCAGGCCATTCATATGCAAAAGCCTCTGTGCCCAGCTTGGGTGGGGTTGTAAATTGGGTGGGGCGGGGTCTCAGAGAATCATCAGGGCGGAGCAAACAGTAATGGCTGTCCATCAGCCCTGCCCCAAAGAGGTCCCCGGGTCTCTGTGTCCCGCGGCACCATGCAGGAACAATGATACTGCAAGCACTGCTGAGAGAAAGCCACCCTCGCGTTCCGGCCCGATGCCAGACAGTCTAGTTTCTCCCCGTATGAGTCTGGGTCCCCAGAGTCTCACCCAGAACTGGAGTTCAGAGCAGTTAGGAGTTTGTATCTCCCTCCCGATTGAAAAAGACAACAGCATACCCAGTTGCTTGCCCCTTTTTGCACGTGCACCTCCGTACCTCTGCACTTCACTTCTGCACCTCCTCACCTCCTCCCAGTCTCAGTGTGCTTTTCTCATTCCTTCTATTTGTATAAATTCCACTCAGCCAGCCTTCCCGTGGTTCTGGATGATATCTGTTTTATCTTTTAGTTGTAATTTTGATGTGGTTGTGCATGGCAGCAAGTTCAGGTGTTTACCTATGCCGACATCTTGGTTCCTCTGTCTTGGTTATTGATTTTATGGAATTATTTGTATGTTACAGGTATTAACTCTTATCAGTCTCAAATATGCAAATATTCCCCAATTTTTTACCTTTTAGCTGTTACTATGGTGCCATTTGTTGAACAGAAAATTTTAATTCATCATTTTTTACTTCAGTATTTTGATTTTGGATTTTTAAAAAGAATTCTGCCCATTTTGAACTTGAATTATCTTTTTTTTTTCTGTTCAAGTTCACAAATAAATTATTCTACATTTTCTTCTATTAACCAGACAGTTTTTATCTTAACTTACTTTTTTGAACCACCTGGAATCCACTTATGGATATGGGTTTAAGTAGGGATCCAGTTTTATTTTTCTTCGTTTCATGATCCAGTTTTCCCAAAATCATCTAGTAATTCAATCTAACCATCTCCATTGATCCTTATTGTATATTAAATTTCTGTGTGCACATAGGTCTGTCTCTGAGCTATTCCAGTAGTCTAAATTTCTGTCCTGTATGTGATCACATTGTTTTGTTTTATGTTTTCATTAATTTCTGTTGCCTTTCAGTATGTCTCAATATCTGATTGGGTAAATTTTCCCTTTCTTGTCTCTTCAGTTTCAAAGTTGACTTAGTTATTCATGGGCTTTAGAACATGTTTATTAAATTCCTAATAAAATACAGCTGGAATTTTTATTAATACTATATTGAAGTTATAGACTAGTTTGGGAAGAAATGACATCTTCCTAATAATTTTACTTAAATTTACAAATTACACTCTAAGTATTAGATTAGGCATGTCTTAAAAATGTTTGACTTATAATGTTTTTTATTGTTGGTCAACTGTACATTTTTTAAAAATTTCTGCTACTATTTATTTCTGGGGAAATCCACTTGTTCTGTTGAAATGTCAGTTCCATAGTTAGAAACTTTGGAGATTTTTATGGAGGGTGGGTGGAAAGATGCTTTTCAGATTTATTTTTACTTCTTTGTTCCAGTTATGAGTTGAGGGGGTGATTTTCTTTTTTGGTATAGAGATCATTGTCTTTGACCATTTTCTGAATATTATCTTGCCTTACACGTTTGCTTCTAGAGAGATGCTGAATCCTCCAGGATGCAGGATAGAACATTTGGCCCTATTATTTGCATCTTATTTCCCTAGGCCTTAAAATGTTTTTCAGGAGGTTAGCATGGTGTAGGTGGATGAAAATAACAGATAGAATAGATCTCAGCATTGATTCTCTAATAGGGAGAAGTCTGTTTTGTTTTTAAAGTATTTAACCAATGGGTATAGAGTAGATAGAGTCCCAGACTTACCTGCTGGTGCATTCACCCTCACCTGCCTTCTTCTGCTTTCAGGAAAGGAGGCCTTCTTCTGGACTGTCCAAGGCTAATCTCTCCTTCTGTACTTTTGAATGTACAGCCCCTTTTCCTCCTAGGTATTCTTTGAAGAATTATTTAAACTCTTCCCTTTTAAAAACCTTTCCTTAGGTCTATACTTGCCTTGAGCTTTTACAATATCGGAGAGACAAAACATTCTCTTACCCTTTTAATTATTTCTCTCTCAGTCCCCATCCATTCACAGCCAGGAGCCTTTAAGGGAACAGTTAATAATCATGGCCTTCACTTTCATTCTACTGATTCCACTTAAATGGTAGTGGTACAGGTTACCCATATCTCAATGTCTTAGTGTAGTGAGCCATGTTCAGACTATTTGTCCTTTCTGCACTTTAATCACTCCCTTCTTGAAACTTTTTTTCCCTCAGCTTCTCAGCCGTCACACTCTTGTTTTCTCTTCTACCTTTGTGTCATTTCTTCTTGGTCACATTTGCTGGGTTTTTTTACGTTAAATGTTGGCGCTCTCAGATCCCTGACTACTGTTGCCTTATCCATTATGCTTTTCCTGCATAAATCAACTAACTTCTGATTTCAATAACCACCTGTATGTGATGACCCCCACGTCTCCCCCCAAAGCTCCAGAACTATAAATCGGGCTATTTCCTGGACTGCACCTATCCACCTATTGATGTCTAACTATGTCATCCAAAACAGCCCATGGGAATCCTCACGACCATTCTCCTTCCTGCATTCTGTGAGTGGCATCACTCATCCCCCCAAGCCAGACCCCTGGAATCCATCTGAGACACTTTCTCCTACACAGGTCTCCAATCTATCATCTTCTCCACAGCCTTGATTCAATCCCTGATCATCTTGTTCTGTGAGCATGGCCATGGTCTTGCAGCTAGACCCCCAACTCTCCTTCTTCACCTCTCCAAACTACCCTCCAAACTGAAGCCAAAGTAATCTTTCTGATATCCAACATGGCGATGTTTCTATTGTACCCAAACTTGGCAAGGGCTCCTGCTGCCTTCCTTTCATAAAGATGAGAATCTAGATGGCAGAGTCTGGCATACAAGTTTATATAGTCTGGCCCGGTCCACTTTCCTAGCCGAATGGAGCTGCTCTTTTCCTGCACAGCCCAAACGTTTGCCAGGCCCTGGGCCTTTCCTTGCCTTGCTGCGGAGGCCATTCCCATTAGCTAAGCACACTCTGACACACTGCCCCAGACAACGTTCAAGGGTCGCTCTTATACAAATCCTTTCCTGACCTTTTATATCTCCTATATCACACACGTCTTTTGGGGAATTTTTCTTGTACCTATACAAACTGATCTGAGTAATATCTATAGTATTTCTCATATTGATTGTCTATCTTCCTTTATAAGACTCTTAAAAAACAAAGACCAAGTTGATTTGATTTTTTGTGTCTCTACCACCTGGAACAGTACCTGACACAGAGCATAAGAATTGTTTTGGGGACTAAATGAATATATATGTGAATGAGTAGATCCTGGAAGATTGGGAGAGTTCCACAACTTAACCTTTTTATAGCATGACCTTGCTTAGTAGAACTCTGAGTTTCTGAAATCTCTCTCCAACTAGGGTTGCCAGATAAAAGATGAAGTATTTGGGACAAACTTAAACTAACTAATTATTCATTATTTATCTGAAGTTCAAATGTAACTGGGCATTTGGTATTTTTATGTGCTAAATCTGGCAACTCTATCTCTGAGGCCACTTTAACTTTAAATCCTATATTAAATTGGATACACTGGAGGGGGGTGGAATGCCCCAGAGTATTTGTTATGCTTAGTCTAATGAATAATTCTTTGGTTCTTCAACTGTGAAGGCAGAAAGTGCAGATCCTTTGAAATATTGGAATCAAGGAAACAGAACTCAGTTGAGCAGTCAGAGAATGAGATTACTATGTCGATACCAACTGTGGACGTTGTAATGAATAGACTTTTCTGCTCCATTGGCTCACTATTGACTTTCTCTGATGGGTTTTCCTCTCCCTTAGCTTGTGACCAATCCTGTGAAAGTTGTGGCCCCAATAGTCCCAGATGCCTTACCTGTGCTGAGAAGGCAGTGTTGCATGATGGCAAGTGCATTTCTGAATGCCCTGGTGGATACTATGCTGATGCCACTGGCAGATGCAAAGGTAAGACATGGGCCATCATCATCATGATCATCATTGACTAGACTGGGAGCTGTATGCTGCTCACTTGGGAATCTGTGTGTCTGATGGGAAAATGTCAAAAGGAATAGCTTTTTCATTAGAGAATCTACATGTATGTGGTATTGGAATGAGAGACATGGGTGGATGCTGAGATACTAGAGTGATTAAATAAAGAACTTACACACTGAGTGGCCAGATTATTATGATCTCTGAACGCATAATAATCTGGCCACTCAGTGTGTGTGTGTGTGTGTGTGTGTGTGTGTGTGTGTGTGTGCGTGCGTGTGTGTGTGTGTATTAGAGGCCTGGTGCATGAATTTGTGCATGGGTGGGGTCCAGCCAGCCTGGCCAGGGGGAGGAGACATGGGCAGTTGGCCGGCCTGCCTGCTGGTCGAACTCCTGGTCGAGGGGACAATTTGCATATTAACTTTTTATTATATAGGATATACACTGAGTGGCCAGATTATTATGCGTTCAGAGATCATAATAATCTGGCCGCTCAATATATATATTAATCACCATTAGAGATCATTTGGTCTTTTTGAAATGCCAAGAACATCTTTAAGACCTTCATAGAGTTCTTGTGTATTTGTAAAACATCACCAACTTAGATCAGAGGTATGACAGAATCATTCCTTAGATGGCATTTATAAATACTACAGGGGTGAGCAAAAGTAGGTTAATAATACAATAATTAATATATAAATATATTATTTATTATATTATATAAATATATTACTAATGTATAAATAATAGTACAAGAATAAACTCTGTGTTTTGCATACTCACAACTGTAGACCTATGTTTTGCTCACCACCCAGGACCAAAGGAGATGTGTGTGTCTGACATTGTCATATGTAGTGGTCAGACTCTTAAATGTAATTCTTACTTAGAGTCTCAGAATATCCAAGCTGAAAGTACCTTAAATAATCATTTAGTCCAACTTCTCATAGTGTATAAGCCAAGGAAACTAGGCCTGGAGATACCCAGACATGGTGAAGGGCATAAATAAATTCATGGACATGACAGTCAAAATTCCACTGCTCCCAACACTCAAGCCTATGAACTTTCTACTTGCCCCTATTCAGGTGGGCAAGTTTAGATTCAGACAGACCCAAGGCTAAATTCCAGACCTGCTACTAATTACCTCTGTGATCTTAGGTAAATTTTTAACTTCCCAAGACCAGTTTCTTCATCTTTAAAATGATGGTAATAATGCCTATCTCATAATATTACTGTGAAGATTAAAAGTGATAATGTGTATAAAACACTTAATACAAATCCTCTCTAATAAAACGGTAATATGCAAATTAACCATCACTCCTCTACATAAGCCACGCCCACCAACCAAGCCACACCCACCAGCCAATCAGGGCGAGTATGCAAATTAACCCCAATCCAAGATGGCTACAGCCACAGAGAGCAAGGTTTCCCAGGTAACAGAGGAAGCCAAGCTTTCCATAGCCGTTGCAGGCCTAAGCCTCCACTCAAGCTACAAAGTTTCAATTATAGAAGGTAAACAAATTCAAACAAATGGCGGCAGAATGGAGCTTGAGAGAGCAGGCCAGGGTTGCCGGCGGCAACAGGGGAAGCAAAGCTTTCTGCACACCCTGGCCAGGCCCACCCGCTTAAGGCAACAAAGTTTCAATTATAACCCCAACACAAATGGCTTCGGGCCTCGGAGGGATCCCCAGGCTTGGCTCTGCTCCAGGCTACAAAGTTTCAATTGTAGAAGGAAAATAAATTCCAGATACCAGGGCCTCCCCTTGGGTTGCCAGGGGGCGTGGCCCGCCTGTAAACCACCACAGGCCCCTCGCTCAGGCCGCCCCACACCCCAAGGGAACCCCACCCTGATCCGGGACACCCTTCAGGGCAAACCAGCTGGCCCCCACCCCTGTACCAGGCCTCTATCCTATCTAATAAAAGAGTAATCTGCAGATTGATCATCACTGCAACACACAATATCGCTGCCCCCATGTGGTCAAAGATCCTGCCCCCATGTGGACACAAGATGGCCACCACAAGATGGCCAGCAGGAGAGGGCAGTTGGGAGGCACCTGGCCTGCAAGGGAGGGCAGTTGGAGGTGATCAACCCTGCAGGAGAGGGCAGTTAGGGGTGACCAGGCTGGCAGAGGAGGGAAGTTGGGGGCAAACAGGCTGGCAGGGGAGCAGTTAAGCATCAACCAGGCTGGCAGCGGAGTGGTTAGGGGGTGATCAGGCTGGCAGGCAGAGGCGGTTAGGGACAATCAGGAAGGCAGGCAGGCAAGCAGTTGGGAGCCAGCAGTCCTGGATTGTGAGAGGGATGTGCGACTGCCCGTTTAGGCCCGATCCTGGTGGGCCTAAACGGGCAGTCGCACATCCCTCCAGGAGTCTCAGATTGGAGAGGGTACAGGCTGGGCTGAGGGACAACCCCCTGCCGTGCACGAATTTCGTGCACCGGGCTTCTAGTCTATATTAATAAAAGGGTAATATGCAAATTGGTCAGGACGCCCTCACAGTAACAACCAAACAGCAGCCTGCATGGGGTTACAAGGCCAGCAGCGGGGGTTAGTGAGGGAAGACCAAATGACTAAACAGCAGGCTGAGTGGGGCGACCAGGCCAGCAGGGGGGGTTAGTGAGGGGCAACCAGGCCAGCAGGGGGGGCATTTGAGGATGACCAGGGAGGCAAAGGGGGGCAGTTAGGGGCAACCAGGCTGGCAGGGGGGGCAGTTGGGAGCAACCAGGCCGGTGGGGGGGGCAGTTGGGGGCAATCAAGCCTGTGGGGAAGGACAGTTGGGGGCGACCAGGCTGGCGGGGGGGGGGGGTAGTTGGGGGCAA
The DNA here is from genome assembly GCF_951640355.1 of Cnephaeus nilssonii. Taxonomy (NCBI): domain Eukaryota; kingdom Metazoa; phylum Chordata; class Mammalia; order Chiroptera; family Vespertilionidae; genus Cnephaeus; species Cnephaeus nilssonii. Next base: position 68,887,505 of record NC_137072.1, on the reverse strand, counting down.
CCAGTCTGACAGGGGGGGGCAGTAGGGGGTGACCAGGCCAGCGGTGGGGACAGTTGGGGGCAACCTGGTTGGCAGGTGGGGGGCAGTTATGGGTGATCAGACAAGCAGGCAGGTGAGCAGTTAGGAGCCACTGGTCCGGGATTGGAGAGGGTGCAGGCTGGGCTGAGGGGACCCCCTCCCCCATGCACGAATTTCGTGCACTGGGCCTCTAGTAGTAAATAAAGGATAACTAGTAGTAAGTAATAGATATAAGTAGATATAACATGGATAAAAGTGGGTAATTGGGCAATGTGGGCAGTTCTAGAGATATAATCACCCCCTAACACATCTTTTTTCTTTTGATTTGGTGTGAGAGCTGAAAAGAGATTGAGAGTGATGGAGAAGAGGGCTTCCCAGCAAGTATGGAACCCAGCCAAGAAGTGGGCTCTTTAGTCACTTGGGTCCCTTAGTGTTCATCTCTCACTCTCTTCCTCAGTATGTCATAACTCGTGTGCCAGCTGCTCTGGACCCAGGGCCTCTCACTGTACAGCCTGCATCCACTCCCGGGCTCTGCGCCAAGGCCACTGTCTGCCCAGCTGTGGAGAGGGCTTCTACCCTGACCACGGGATCTGCAAAGGTATCGCTGGTGTCATCGTATTCTTAAGAGACTTTCCCATCATAAGGACATAGATTTAAGTTACTATGTTTTTATTGATTGATTTTAGAGAGAGGAAGGGAGAGAGAAACATTGATTTGTTGTTCCACTTATTTATGCATTCATTGGTTGATTTTTGTATGTGCCCTGACTGGGAATCTTACACACAAATCTAGGGCTCTAACCAACTGAACTACCCAGCCAGGACCTAAGTTACGTTTCCGTTCATCTTTTCCTCTGGTATATCTTATATGGCAATACATACAGTATATGCTTTTTTCTTACCAAGAGATAATCTAGCTGAAACCGGTTTGGCTCAGTGGATAGAGCGTCAGCCTGAGGACTGAAAGGTCCCGGGTTCGATTCCGGTCAAGGACATGTACCTTGGTTGCGGGCACATCCCCAGGAGGGGTTGTGCAAGAGGCGGCTGATCGATGTTTCTCTATCATCGATGTTTCTAGCTCTCTATCCCTCTCTCTTCCTCTCTGTAAAAAATCAATAAAATATATTTTAAAAAAAAAGAGATAATCTAAAAAATTACATTTAAATATCTGTGAAGATACCCACAAGTTCATGATTTTTTGTCCATCCTTCAGAAGAATGCCATTTCCTTTGCCATACATTGGAACCACTCTCATTTCCTCCCTTTTCTATTCTTCTAGCATTGCTAATGTCTTTCTTAGTCTTCATTTTGTTTTTCCCTGAAGAAGCTCTTTTTGTTAATGATACTGCCGAGCACACTGAGCGTCACCAGCGATGCCTCTGGGCGGAGGAAAATGGAAAATCTCAAATAGCTGTTTGCCAAGAAAGGCTTTGGGCTCCTTTGGAGGGCAGTATCATTTCAGCTTTTTGGAACTAGAACATTGGGAGCAAACACTTCAAGTGAAATTAACTTATATTTATTTATGCACAGGGCACCTGAGAAAAGAGCTTCAGAATAGTTACAAGCAAAACGTTTTTAAAACAGGCAGCTGCAATAAATATTATGAAAAGGAAAATGTAGCGAGTCTTTTAAAGAACAGGAAAGCTAATTGTATAAAATGTGGGCCTGAGAGAACTCATGTACTCCATTTGGCTCTGATTTCCACCAGTAGCCAGGGAACACAAGGAGCTGTGATGGATTATGAAATTATTGTGGCTGCTCAAAAGAGGCCTCTTCCTTGTTTAGAAGAGCAGCCTTTTCTCTCATAAATTCTAAAGGGAATTTGTTGCCTGGACCCCTATAGACTGGGTGATGAATAACATAATGGACAATATCACAATGACCATGTTTGCAAAAAACACAGCGGTAGCCTTTATGTGAATGCTTCTTAAAATCTTCAATAAAAACTGAAGACATAATGTTAAATCGCCATTCAGTGAATGTGTTTCTCTGGAGAACGAAGCCAATATAGTCCATTTTGCTGTTATTTTTGTGTTGCATTTTGTTGTTGTTGTTCTTTTTAAATCCAGCTAGGCAGCTCTTATGGGACCTGAGAGATATGACTAGTTAGCCTCACCCTCATTTTGCCCTTCACAAGTATTATTATTATTACCTTGTGCTTTGGTATAGCACACTAGAAAAACAATATTCTGGAAGGATGTATCTGGTGAACTTCTCTTCGTGGTTTTGATTTAATGATAGCTCCCCATTGGTTGCAACCTATATATGACCCTGGGATTGTTTTCTGCATTCTTTTCCTGTTGGCAGCCTGTCATTCCTCTTGTCTGACTTGTGTGGGTCCAGAGCGCTCTCACTGTACCCAGTGCAAGAAGCCAGAGGAAGGACTGCAAGCCGAGCAGCTGTCTGGTGTGAACATCAGCTCGGGCGTGTGTCTCTCTCACTGTAGAGCCCAGTTTTACTTGGAGAACACTGGGCTGTGTGAAGGTGAGTGATCGTGATTTGAGGAAATGTTTGGTACCTTCTGGCCTTACTACTTCAGAGATCCTGTGAGGTGGAGCCACAGCCAGGAAGGTCTGTGCCTTCATGTAAGTCTGGTTCTGGGATGCTCGTGGATGAAGCAGTAGACCGACATGCCAAAGAGGGCCCCGCTGATGTGCTCCTTCCCTCTGTGAGGAATAGGTGATCTGAGAGAGCTGTTCCTTTCACCCCACACTGTCCCCAAAGTTGCACTGAGAGGTTCCAGACAGGAATTCTTTCAGAGGCCAGTATGAGGAGCTAAGAAGGACTCAGTGCTCATGTAGAATTCTGTTTATTATTTCTTCTAATTTGCTACTCGGAATATGAATTTGTTCCTTCAGGGCAAAATCTGGACTTCTGTCAAAATTTAGAAGTGATTCCTGTCATTGCCTTGGCATATCTATAGAAAATTGATGTCATTCTGAATAATTTGACTTAATAGCTAGGTCAACTATGAGTGGTTGAGGAGATAAAGGGGATATATATATATATATATATATATATATATATATATATATACATTCCTACAAGAAGCTGCCTTGCTGTTGGAGAATTATTTGACTCTCAAGCTACCTGAAAAAAAATTATTACTCATATTTCCCATTGTAAGCATAACATGTGTGTCATTAAATAAATTTTTGAGTGTAAAAAAAAAAGTATAAAAATAATCTGCCCACCACCTGCCACCTAAGCCCACTTGCCTTTACCATTTTGCTATAATATACATGAGGGTTTTTTTTTTCTCTGCAAGCTTCGAATTTTTATTTTTGCAACATAACTCTAAACATGCTGCAGATGCAATTTTGTATCCTACAGGCCCATTTATTAAAGTGGCTTCCCTTTCACATTGGAATACACTCTCACATGGCAATGCTGGATTTCAAGGTTAGGCTAAAAGATCTTGGATGCAGTGAGTCATAGACAGAGTAGGAAGTATGCAGATTGGAATATAGAGACCCCAGGCAAGACACTTAAGCTCCATGAGCCTTGGCATTCACTGCATTAGAAGAGGGATAATTTTCTTTCACACTGGCTTTCTACCAGGGCCGGAGGAGGTTAGGAGTATGAAAACGCTTGGTAAATTGGTAAAGCCCCCATGCTCAAATGGTGTAAACATCAGCCATATACTCAGGTGTTCAGGAATACTGTAGGGGTAACTTCCTGCCCCCTGAGAAGCACCGGGACCCCAGGGCGTTTACATTGATGTCTAACAATTGGGGGAAGGGTCACTACTCTCCGACATCCGGTCACTGCCCATGTATACATTGCCCAAATTCTCTGTGGTCCCTTACACTCCCCTGGTTCTGTTTCCACAGCACTTGAGAAATAGGAGGGTCTTTGTTCTGCTGAGAGAGCCAATGCCTTCCAAAGCACGTCACACAGCCTTTCCCTTGCATCCCAGGAGCAATGGAGAAGACATCTCCCCAAGCTGCTCCGCACAGTTAGCTTCTTTCCACAGTTTTCAGCACTGTCATAAAAACGAAATGATTAAGATCTTAAGTTATGCTGTAAATAAAAATTATAGGGACCAGGGTTACTCAGCCAGAAGATCATGTTACTGGTGATTTGGTACACAAATCATGAGCCAGGCACTGTGAAACATGCCATACTTGTTTCCTCACTTGTCCTGATGCCAGCCTTATGGGGTCAGGGGTACAACTAGAGAAGTAACGGAGGCTTGAGGGAGCTAAGGCCGTAACTTGCTCAAAGTCATGTAGCCAGCACAGAGTGGAGTCCAGTGGGACATAAGTCAGTCTGTCTCCAATTCCCGTGCTCTAAACCAGGATGCTACTGTATTGGTGGCTGAAGGGCAGAAGCACCGTGTGCTAAGGGTGCAGGATTGAATCATTATACATTGACAAAGGGATGTTTTCTGGGAATTTCTTTATATAGACACTTTTTAAAAAAGAGGATTAGATCTAATCCCTCTGGAATGGCTTCATTGTGGTCTCGAGTGAAAGGACGAGATTGACCTCTTGAGTCCTTGTAGCCCCGTGATTTCATGCTAGTTAATATAATATTATTAGGTATTACACATTGAACTGTCTACTCTCATTTATTGCCAAATCCCTGTGCAATCTCAGCTAGATAGATAGATTGTTGTACTCAATTTGTAAGTGATGAGAATGTGGCAGAAAGAGGTTAATTGAGTTGCCCAAGATTTCATTGGGAAACTGAGTGCAAACACCAATTGTTTCGAACCCTGCCTGAGTATCAAGTGTGTTGATTGATGTACTTCCTGTCACTCATCCTGTATCTCTGGAAACTGTTCTGCCTTCCCCAAATCTGTTCCATTTTCCATTCTGCCGGAGTGTGTCTGTGAAATCAGGCCCTGGGAGTGCTATGAGATTGCACGGGACTCTCCTCACACAGTCCCAGAAATGTCCTTGCCTCTTTGCAGAACGTCTAGAAAGGCTGGAGGTGTGTGTGAGTGTGAGTGTGTGTGTGTGTGAGTGTGAGTGTGTGTGTGTGTGTGTGTGTGTGTGTGTGTGCCATTAAGATTTTATTTTACAGTGCCTTTGATCTCGAGTGCTTGTCTATAAAAAAGAGAAAAACAACTGTTTCCGGAACTCTCCCTCTTCCTTTTTCTGAGACTGCAGCACGGGGTGATCAGAATATAACTGCAGCTAATAAGGGTGAGGAGCAACTTACTTAGCCTTTGAAATGGTATCAGAGTTATTATTATAAAAGTTTCTACTCCGAGCTACAAGACAAAAGCAGGCATTATCTACTGAAAAATGAAGCAAAAATGTATTCAAGGTATTAGACTAAAATCCAAGTCTGTGATTGATGAATGAAAAAATATAAAATTAACAAGCAGTGACCAGAGAGAACACCATGTATTCATAGCTGTAGGACATCTTTATTCATTTATTCTACATATATTTACGGAGCGCCTTATGGGTACCGGGCATTTTCTAGGTACTATGATACACTCATGAATGAGTCAGATGAAACTCCTGCTCTCATGGAATTTATATTCTGGTGAGAGAAATGGATAATAAAGAAACAAATGAATAACAAGAGCAGCAACAAAATCCATGGCTCACACTTGGCTAGCAATCTATGCTCTGATGCCCACACAGAGTAATGGGGGAAGGAGGGACGGAGTTGAGATGGCCTCCGAGGCGGAGGTGCTCTGGTGAGATGGGGACAGCCACCTGCATGTGTTGGTCCTGTGTCTTTGGCTCATTCTCTGAAACTTGGGTACCTCAGAAGATGGGCTTTGACATCCTGCTGCTTTTTCATGTGACCTCTAGTTTTCCAGCATGTGTCTGGATGTGCTAGTACAAAGGGGAGTCCATTGCTAATTGTGAGATAATTTGGAGGCATTTGGTGATTGACCAAATTTGTTCATGTTTATTAAATACTAGAGGCCTGGTGCATGGATTCGTGCACTGGTGGGAAGCATGGCAACTCCTGTGTTGAGCATCTGCCCGCTGGAGGTCAGTGCGCATCATAGGTGCTGGTCGACAGGTCGTTCTGGTCATTCTGCCATTCGGTTGCTGGGCTTTTATATATATAGATGAGCATTTATAATTCATTAAAAGAAAAATTTTAATAATCTTACCTAGAGTAGATCTCACCTGTTTTAACTGATTTTTCATTGGTATTGACAAATTCAAGTTAAAAGGAAAAAAAAAAAAAAAAGACAACACAGCCCAAGAAACACCCATCACCCCTCTTGCCCTAACAAAACAAATTACAAATCAGTAAAATCCCATGTCCTCCAAAACAGCATCAAAAATCCATCCCCATCAGTTTTCCATGCCCCTGGGCACTAGGCCAGGGCCTCTCTACTGCACAGCTCCGGGGGCACCAAGCTCCCGGTCACTTGTCTGAGGCATTAGTGACTGCAGCCCTGAGCACATAGCAGCCGTGGGGGATGGACAAGACTGAGCACCTGGGGCTCCTGTCCCTGGGAGGCCTCTCCTCTCTCGCTGATATTCTTGGCTTCAGGTCAGATTGCTCAACTCTGTCTCAGATTCTCCTTTCACTCTTGTTGAGGATTTTTTTTCTCTCGAAAAGGATTCAGTTATTTTGAAGATAGCTTTTCGTTGAGTTTGTAGAGTGGAGCCTCTCATTAAAGTCACCTGGGACTGTGTTAAGATGTGATTCAGATTTAGTAGGTCTGGGTGGCGTCTGTGTCTGCATTTGTGATGTGCTGCTCCCAGGTGAGGCTGCTGCTCCTGGTCCACTGACCAGAGTTTGAGGAAGGAAAGCCTCTAATGAAGATAAGCACACCACTTATCTCTGGCATGCTTCTAACGAAAACTGGTTTTGTTTTTTTTATTCCAACTGTTATTCTCATTGCCAGCAATATACATTGCCACAGAAACTCTAAAAAGTACAGATAAGAAAATAATCTATTACCAAGTTACCCAGATTTAGCACATAAAAATACAGAATTAGGAAATAAAAATGCAGGATGAGGCAAAAGTATGTTTTTAGTTGTTAGTATGGAAAAGGATACAATAATTAATAAATAATAATACAAGAATAAACTCTGTTTCATGTACTCACAGCTATCAACCTACTTTTACCCACCTTGTATTTTGCAAATGAAAAATATAATTTTTTTAGTATAAATATTTCATAAATATTGCCTGAGATATTCTAAAATATTATTTGTTGTTTACCTGAAATTCAAATTTAATTAAGTATTTTTATTTTATCTGTAAACCATACCTATGACCATTCTATCTTGAGATAACCTCTTTTAATCTTTTGGCATAGAGTCTTACAGTTATTTACACACACACACACACACACACACACACACACACACATTTATAGTTTATCAATTCCTTACAACCAAGAAGTTTATTGGAGATCCTGTGAATGTACATTTACTCCCATTTTATAGATGAAGAAAGTGAGGCTTAGAAGGAACCAACTAAAGGATAATTTAGCAATGGGAGATCCTGGGATCTAAGAGAGTTCATAGTTGCTTACAAAATATTTTCTTCTTTCCAAACCCAGATACCTTGTTCTTCATTTCACACTATAGTTTTACAATTTAATTTCAGGCCAGGCCATCTCAATTAATGATGCAGTTCAATCACCATGTCCACAATTGGCAATGGTGACCAGGAAGGGATATGAACATGATCAGGATGATTAGTTTAGCATGTAATTGCCTTGATTCTGTGGCAAATTAATGATGGATTCTTTCAATTCCCAAACAGTTCAGCAAGAGGTTGAAAATGATATACTTTTAAATTGCAAGCTTTATGTTAAAAATGAACTCTGTACTACGATAATGAATTCAACTTACACATTTTCTAATGTATTATGTCAGGAGAAACTGCTTTAAAGAAAAATGCGGAGGTAGCCAACATCCCAGTGGCCACCATCCCCCACACCAGCAGCCTTTTCATTATACTCACAGCACATTGGTCAGGTAAACATCAGGGAAATTTTAGCAACTAAATTTTTGCAAGCCTCCTTTTTCAGTCTTGAACATAGTATTGCCTTCTTAAGCTAGCTAGGTGTTACTGCATGGGGCAAAATTGCACAAAATTAATACCGGTTTGATATCAATATTTAAAGCTTTTCAACTTTATTGAGATATAATTGACACATGACATTGTTTTAGTGTAAGGTGTACAACATAATGATTTGATATATGGACATATTGGGAAATGATCCCCACAATAAGTTCAGGTGATATTCGTTACCATATAGTTACACTTTTTTTGGTGTGTGTGATGAGAACTTTTAAGATTTATTCTCTAAACAACTTTTTAATATACAATATGGTATTTTTAGCTATTGTCACCATGCTGTACATTACATCCCCACATCCTCAGGACTTGTTTATCTTATGATTGGAAGTTTGTACCTTTGGACCACCTTCACTCATTTCCCTGTCCCCCTCTCCACCCCCGTCCCAATCACTAGTCTGTTCTCTGAACCTTATCATTCAGCCGCCATAGCTCTTGCTTATCTCTCAAACATTTGTGATCGTCCAACCTACTTTCTTTGTTCTTAGTGGCTCCCGGTAGTTGAGGGTATGCCAAGACCTGTCAGTGTCCCAAAGGAGAGGAAGCTAGGCAGCCCCTAGATGCAGGCTGATTGAAAGCTGGATCACCAGGCAGCAGCTTATAAGTATGTAAAAACATCTCTTTTGGGGGAACACTGCAAGATGGGTATTTATATTCACTCTTTTGGGGGGAACACTCAGAGATGGGTGTTTATGTTCACTCTTTGGGGGGAACACTGGGAGATGGGTGTTTATGTTCATTCTTTGGGGGGAACACTGAGACATGGGTGTTTATGTTCACTCTTTGGGGGGAACACTCAGAGATGGGTGTTTATGTTCACTCTTTGCTGGGCAACACTGAGAGATGGGTGTTTATGTTCACTCTTTGGGGGGAACACTCAGAGATGGGTGTTTATGTTCACTCTTTGGGGGGAACACTGAGAGATGGGTGTTTATGTTCACTCTTTGGGGGGAACACTGAGACATGGGTGTTTATGTTCACTCTTTGTGGGGCAACACTGAGAGATGGGTGTTTATGTTCACTCTTTGGGGGGAACACTGAGAGATGGGTGTTTATGTTCACTCTTTGGGGGGAACACTGAGAGATGGGTGTTTATGTTCACTCTTTGGGGGGAACACTCAGAGATGGGTGTTTATGTTCACTCTTTGGGGGGAACACTGAGAGATGGGTGTTTATGTTCACTCTTTGGGGGGAACACTGAGACATGGGTGTTTATGTTCACTCGTTGGGGGGAACACTCAGAGATGGGTGTTTATGTTCACTCTTTGGGGGGAACACTCAGAGATGGGTGTTTATGTTCACTCTTTGGGGGAAACATCAGAGATGGGTGTTTATGTTCACTCTTTGGGGGGAACACTGAGAGATGGGTGTTTATGTTCACTCTTTTTGGGGCACACTGAGAGATGTTTATGTTCGCTCCCTCTGAGCCCAGGAGGGATAGCTGGTTTGCTACAGTCCTGTTGAATCCAGGAACTCCAAGCCCTGCTGGCCACCAGAGCTAGGCTATCCAGGGTGTGTCCTTTGGGTGGCAGCAGCAGAAGTCAGGCATCAGACATGTGTATAAGCTCTTTCCGGGGAGACACCAGTGACCTGGAGCAGGGTAGAGGGAGAGGGTGAATCAGTGTTTGCCAGCCTCCCAGGTCTCAGAAGACATCACAGACAGTCTTGTTAAATTAGAAGTATGACCTTCAGGCTACAGCTTTTAAGAAATGCAGACATGTCTCTTTCAGGGGAAGTCTGGGAGATGGGCGTTTCTGACTGCTGTCTCTGTTCTGAGCTTGGGGAACAACTTCCACAAGCCTTTGCAAGTCATTAAGAACTGCTTCTTTATTCTCTATAGTCTGATGGATCTTGCAAGGCCGCATTGGCTTTCAGCCCTATAGTTTTGGGGACCCATCCCTTAGACAGAAATCCTAAAAGTTGGGGCACTAGATGTTGGGTCCAAACCCTTCGCTCCTCATGGAGAAGATGGGAGTGGGGAGTTCCCTGGCATTGTCTGTTGCTGTTCTGGGGGTAGGGTAGATGGCAACAGTGCCTCAGCCTTTCCTACCCAGGTTGATAAGGTGTTTTTTTATCCTTTGCTGATGTGTAGTAGGAGTTGCTCTGCTAGTTGCTGGATTCTTTCAGAGGGAATTGTCTCATTTGTCTGTGGGAGGAAGTGAGCTCAGGAGCCTGCTGTCACCATCTTGGATGGGAACACCAATTTTCTTTTTTAAATAACAAATTTGCCAGTTATTTTGGTCAATTAATTAACTTGCTTTAGATAAATGGGAAGAAACAAAGTATACTGTGAGTATTTTGATCTATTTAGTTGTTGCTAAGATTCACCAAAGGCCTTAAGGCAAAGAGTTTTAATTAAAGAAATAAATGGGCAGGAGTCTGCCTGCTCAGCTTAAGAGTATGTTGCTATTTATGAAGTTGGGGTTCCCTTGAATTAATTGAATAAAAGACGTGGCTTCTGTATTAAGCAGTACTCTTTAATGTAGGCCCCAGAGTGCTGACATAAGCTCTCCAAACACATGCCTTCTGGTAATGTTCAATCCTCTTCACTTCCTCCTCCTTGCTTCTGTAGCTTGGGTGTACTCGGCTTTAGGGATAGAAAGATGAAAAGGATACAGACCATGCCTTAAGGAAGCACGATCAAGTAGGGGGGAGACTGACATCTGAACAAGTCATTAAAAGAACATGCAGCATGCTGGAATGGCAATAGGTGCAAGGTACAGAAAGAGCCCAAACAAAGGAGACTGACTCTGTCTGGGGGACAGTGTATCATCAGGCTGTCTGTGGAAGGATTGATGGGAGCTCACCAGGGAAAAAGGAGGGAAAGGACGTTCTAGGCCAAGGAAATAGCAAGGGCAAAGGCATGGTGTGTTTGGAGAAGGGCAGTGTATTTGGTATTCCTGCAGTGTAAAGGCCAGAGCGGTGAATTGTGGGGACTGGCACTGGAGACGTGGGGTGAGTCATGTCATGAAGTGCTTAATGTGCTGCGCTAAGGAGCTTAGAGTTAACACTATTGGCATTGGAGAATCATGAAAATATCTTAAGGGGAATACTTTAGTCAATTATCATTTTATAAAGATCTATCTGATAGTTGTATGGCAGGTAAGTGTGAAAACAGAGCGGGGCTGGTTGGGAAGCTTTGGCACTTACAATATCCTGAGTGAGGGACCAGGGGATGGTGAGGTTGAGCTAGATGTAACAGAGATTAAAGAAGTAAAAATCAATGTATCTTGGATGTGTTGTAGTGATGGAAAAGTAGAAGTCTACAATTTTCAGCACGAGTGTCTTGGTGGGGCTACCAAGGGAGGCAGAGAATACAAAAGAGAGGCCAGGTAAAGGAGAGGATGTGGGGTTGGAGGTGGCTGATAAGTACAGTTTTTGAGAGAAGGAATGTGATATAATTTACACTAAGTAGGTATGGACCGAGCTTGGAAGTGGTAATGAGTAGTATTTTAGAAATTTGGAGTATGAGATACTGATGAAACACCATGTAAAAATATTCCTTAGGCAGTTGATTTATGTGATTGGAGTTCAGAGTAAAAGTCAGAGCTATACACATAAATTCAGGACTCACCGGCATGTAGAGCATCATTAGAGCTGTGGATTAGTTTGCTAGAGAATGAGAAGAAAAAGGGCAGAGGGTACAATTTTGGGAAGCTCTAATATTCATGACACAAATAGAGGAAGGCTAAAAAGAAATGATCAAAGAAATAGGAGAATTAGAAGAGTGGGTGATTTTTACTCTTAAGACATTCCCAATATACTTAGGTGAAATCGTGTTCATTAATAAAAGAAAAAAGAAAGAGAATAAGGAATAGGAGGGTGAAAGGAAGAGGGAAACCGATTTTATTTGACTTCACTCATTTCAGTTTTCATTTTTTATGACAGTACTTATACCGTATATCATAGAGGATTTTCATATTTACATCAGAATTTGGGAGATGCCTACCTCAAAAATTGTTTTGACATGAAAAGCCAGGAAATCTTATATGATATAAAAATAGGCATGCTGGACTACTCTTTATATCATCAAATGGAAAAAAAAAGTGGTGTTTGCTGTCTGAAATTTAAATAGAAAATTGAGCAAATCAAAATTGATAATATTTTAATTGTCTTAGGTAAATTTTTTTTTTTTTTTTACCAGAGTCAGGTCAACTGGACTTTACAACCATCTAAGGGACACTTTTCGTATTTAAGCAGCTCAGTTCTGCTTCTTCAGAAATATACTTAGCCATCAACTGGAAAGCCACTCTCTAAAAATGTAATACTATGTGGAGAAATAATTCATAGACCTTCTTTCCAATCTCTTCCATATATACCCCGTAATGAAGTTACTCTTCCTTGAAGAATCTTAGACTTCACACCAGAACGCTGGCTATGAAATCAGCGTCCATGGAATGATCAGGCCTCATAAAAGTCAGTGAGATGGTGTGGACATTTCCACCCCCAGCACAGAATTGAAGTTTTATAAGATTGTGGTAAAGATGCAGGTGCGAATGCCTGTCCTTACAGAAAGAGGGCAAGATAGAGAAAAAGGCACTGAGAGAGGATGGTCACCTTTACTCTCTGTGCCACATGGCAGCTTAACTAGCTGATTGCCTACTTGGCTCCTGAGCATTTCCAATGACAGCAGTTCCAAAGGCTGCCATGGTGATGTTCATTGGGGCGTATTTCTTTAAGGTCTAGATTCCCCTGGAATTTTTGGTCCATTGGCCTTTCAATTCCTTGGTCCTCTTTGTTTTCCTTATATAATTCAGTAATATCTTTATTCACATTGAGTCAGGTTATCACATTGATTTTGTGACCAAATGGAATGATATAAAATATGCTGTGTGCTCATAATGCATTGATTCATATTTCCCTAGTTTTCAATTCCACAATGAGATGCTTTGATTTACTATTTATTCGGGGAGTATAACAGGAAGAACTGAGGATTTTAACAATCTTGTGAAGCCTAGTACAAACATATTGGCATTATTGAAGGAATATTTAAATAGAAAATATTATATTGCTTCTAATTGCTTCCTCCAGATCATCCTGGAAACTCGGTGTCAACAATATAATTTAGCTGTTACTGAAATATTGCCACCTGACTTTTCACTGCATGCTGCTTCATTTGTGTTAAACATGTCTTAAATAATGGGCTAATGTGTACCCTTTTAAATAATATTTGCTTAAATTTCAGTTTACCTGATTGTCTTTTTCAAAATATGTTTTTATTGATTTCAGAGAGGAAGGGAGAGGGGAAGAGAGAGATAGAACTATGAATGTTAAGAGAGAATCATTGATATGCTGCCTCCTGCATGCCCTCCACTGGGGATCAAGCCCACAATCTGGCATATACCCTGCCCGGGAATCAAAACGTGACCTCCTGGTTCATAGGTCGATACTCAAGTACTGAGCCACACCACGCGGCCTACCTTTGGGGGATCTGCGAGTAAGGTTTCCATCACCATTCTCTTTGTCTTTTAATGAAGAAATATTTTTATAGTGATTCTGAAAATACTTAGGAAGAAAATTTCTAATTGTGACTTGTGCTAATAGAGCTATTAACAAGGTCATCTAGAAAAAATAAAGAAGTTATTTTAAATTGTGGTTCTAGCTCTGTTTTTCATATAGTAATAAAAACTGCTAAATAAATATTAAGCTCTACAGCATATTCAGGGATAATAATTAAAATATTTATCAAACAGAGAGGTAAGGTTACTGCCCTGTGGGAATGGGCCCTGGCCTTGGGTCAGGAGCAAAGCCCTGAGGGCTCCTGGTACAGGTGTTAACCCTTCAGGTGCTGGGTTATCAATTAGTCAGGGTGCTAGGATGGAGCCACAGCTGCAGGGGAGCATTGGAAGGCTTAGGACAGCAGCCATAGAGCAGCCATATAACAGTAGTTTATTTCAGCACAATGTACATCTGAGATTGTAGGTGACATTTTTGTTGGGCGTTTGTTGAGACTGCAGTAGTATAAAATCACATCCCACTCTTCCAAGCTGTTCGTCTGTAAGTCTTCTGGGTATTTTATTGAGGACTCAGAGTGGTGTCGCTGAGTCAGTGGATCTTGTCCATTGGACAGAACGTGCCCTGAAATGCATGGGGTCATCTATATGGGCCAGTTCTTGTCTTACTATTGTATCCCCAGCACCTAGACTTTCTTGACAGATAATCTATATATATATGTGTGTGTGTGTGTGTGTGTGTGTGTAATGATGTGCAATGACCACTGGGGGGTCAGACACTCAACACAGGAGCTGCCCCCAGCCCTCTGGCCCTGATCACCTGATGGGCCTGCCTGCCAACCTCTTGTCCCTGCCCCTGGCCAGCAGGCTCCCATCACCTGATGGGGACCAGGGGTGGGTGGTGGTGGATGCGGGCGGCGCCAGGGCCCTGATCACCCCGTTGGTCATCCCACACACAGAGGGCAATCGTGGTGGCGGTGTCAGGGGGTGGGGCCGGCTGCTGGCAGCTGGGGAAGATCAGCCCTGATCGCAGGCCAGGCCTAGGGACCCTACCCATGCATAAATTTTGTGTGCCAGGCCTCTAGTAAGGAATGAACGAATGATTGGAGGTGAATATCAGGCTATTTCAAGATGTAAGTTTTCTTATTCAGATTTGGTAAGGCTCACAGATTAGCAGACAATTGCTATTGGAAATACAGTTTGTTAGTCACATTCCCCAGAGGAGAGGGCACATTACTCCATGGAGGGGCCACACAGGGAAGCACCTGAGCCGGTTGGGAGGCGAGGGAGTGAGGAGGAAACATAGGCAAGAGCCTTTATTTTGGTTTCACTGGGAAAGAGTAAGTGAGGCAGGGTGAACAGGCTTAGAATTGTTTAGTCTGAATAATTCCAGTGGGCTCCAGGTGTAGGGGCTGTCTGGCACCCAGCAATGGAGCGATTGGGGCCAAGGGATAGTTATGATCCTCAGACGAGGTGATGGGGGTATGGACTTTGGACTGATTAGTAGGCTGATGAAAGGCATGCTCACAGGCTAGTCACCTACCATCTCTAGAAACTGGCTAGCCCTGAAAGGGGCAGTCTCTCCAGGACCACCAGGGCCCCTGATGTCAAAGCATGAGAAACACAGAAAATTTTTAAAAAGCATCAAGACAAAAAAAAAAAAAAAGCATCAAGACAATGGCCACACTTGGGAAATGGTGTGAATATTCCTTTTATCCTTAAAAGTCTCATGTAGGCAAGCAGAGATGTTTTCTTTCTCCTTGCTTTCCACATTTTTTAAAACCTAAGAGTACTTGTGTAAAAGTGTTTACTGATAATAGCTATAGCTAAGATGTATTAAACCCTTACTCTGTGTTTTGCACTAGCATAAGAACTTTACGTGCATCAACCCAATTAGTGTCCACAACATCCCATGCAGAGTGTATAGTTCATATTCTCATTGTGTACATGAGGAAGTAGGAGCCTTGAGAAATTACATAACTTATCAAGGTCACATAGAGTGGCTATGTGACACTCTTATTTTCTGTGCTATTCTCTGTCTCCCAGTCATTTTATTTTATTGTGCGTCTGTTGATGCAGCTAGTTTTGGCAGTGTGATGGGCATTTGGCATGACCTCTGAGGTTCTTCTCACCTGTGTGGCGCCATCAGAGAGCAGGCACCACATAACCTTTGGGGGAATCTGTGAGGAAAGCTTCCATCACTGTTCTCTTTAATTTTTGAGTAGACTGATCAGCAGTCCGTAGTCTGGTGATGGTGGAGGAGCTGTCCTGGGGGAAGGAAGACTTCTTTTATGACTTCCTGTTCTTTACTTGACATTCTCTGAGAATGGGAACTTGGGAAGAAAGAAATGTGTGACTCTGCAAATAGTTATTTCTGCTTTGTGGCATTTGTGCCTTATTTAACCTGAGTGCCACAGATGCTTGCTTTGCAGGACATGGCCTTTAGAAAGAAGTATGTGAGATGTGTCCTGGGGAAACTGAAATGAATGTGCAGAATGTGTTTCAACCCAGGAATACTGACGGGAGAGACAGAGCACCACACTTGTCATATGGTGACTTTCCTGATTGTCTGTTCTGCTTTGTCTTTCCAGCTTGTCACCAATCCTGTTTTGGATGTGCAGGGCAGAGCCCGAATAACTGCACAGCCTGCTGGCCTTCCCATGTGCTGATGGAGGGGCAGTGCCTCTCCCAGTGCCCGGATGGGTACTTTAACCAGGAAGGCAGCTGTACAGGTGAGTGTGTGATATGCTAGGGCATATTCTCTGTGCCCCTGTTTTGTCTTCATAATGTGGCCAGACACTGTAATTAGAAACATTGTCATACCCAGGGGACTAAGGGCTGGGTTGTAAATCACTATCTTGAAATTGTAGGAGTAAAAGGAACAAGAGAAATTCAGTTCTTCCATTAAGGAAGCATGGAGGAAGTGATGAATTAGAACCAGCTTACCCTGTGCATATAGTGAGGGATGGGTGTGATGGCAGGCATCCCGGAGACAAAGTACTCAGGCTCCAAGGCATCTGTGTAGGATTGGGCATTTGGCGTGACCTCTGCAGTTCTCAGCCCCACTTTCCCTGGCTACAGCCTAATAAAGCAAAGGTAAGGAGGGTGGTGGTGGCAGGGCGGGGGGGGGGGGGCATCTGTAATACTCTCAACAATAAAGATTTTTTAAAAAAAATCTATATATATAAAGAGCCAGGGTCTGTAATGACCAAGGCTCGACTGAACACCAGCACAGCGACCCAGCACTGACTGCTGAGGGGGCTGCCTGATCACCCCTAACTGCCTCTGCCTGCCTGCCTGCCTGATCGCGATCTGAGAGAGGCCCACAGAGAGAGAGGCAGGGTCTGATCCCCAGCCTCCATGGCAGCTGTTGATCAGCAGTTGCCTCTCTCTCTCCCGGCTTTGCCAACTGCCGCACCTCTGTTTCTCTCCGGGCCTCCTCGGGGGCTGCTGATCAGCTCCGCCTCTTTGATCAGGCCCAGAGATAGGCCCAGAGATGCTGACTGGCATAGAAACAGACCAATCAGAACCAAATCTGGGTGAAGTGTGAGGAGCCAATGGTTGCCTAGGAGGTGGAGCTTTTGATGCTGACTGACATAGAAACCGACCAATCAGAACCTAATCTGGGTGAACTGCGAAGGCAGAACCTAAGGTGGGCGCTGAGTAGGGGTTTTAAGAGCAACAGCTGTTTGAGGTAAGGTGTAAGAAAGCGGTTCAATTTTTCATGACCGTTTTGGTAGTATAGTGCATATGGCTGGCTATCAGTCTAGTTATAGGGATTATGTGTTTTTGTCTGCCAAGAGCATCTCCTCCTGCTGAAAAAGGCTCCCCTCCCCACACCCCATTTAAGCAATTCTATGCTATATAATCTATACTACTAAAAGGGTAATATGCTAATTAGACCGGGTCGACTGGCCATCTTCCAGACGTCCGACTTCCTTCCAGACAAAGCCATGGTGGTGGGGGCTGAGGCAGAGAGAGTTAGGGGCGATCAGGCTAGCAGGGGAGGGCAGTTGGGGGCGAGATCAGGCTGGCAGGGGAAGGCTGTTGGGGGCGAGATCAGGTCGGCAGGGGAGGGCAGTTGGGGGCAACCAGGCCAGCAGGGGAGGGCACTTGAGGGCGAGATCAGGCCAGCAGGGGAGGGCAGTTAGGAGTGATCAGACAGGCAGAGGCAGTTGGGGGCGAGATCAGGCTGGCAGGGGAGGGCAGTTAGGGGCGATTAGGCAGGCAGGCAGAGGCAGTTAGGGGCGATCAGGCAGGCAGGCAGGTGAGTGGTTAGAAGCCAGCAGTCCCAGATTGCAAGAGGGATGTCCCACTGCTGGTTTAGGCCCTATCCCAGCAGTCAGACATCCCCAGAGGGGTCCCAGATTGGAGAGGGTGCAGGCTGGGCACTGGGCCCCTAGTAAAATAAAATAAAGCAAAGGGAGAGAGAGGTATTTATTTTTTCCTTGACAGGTCAGTCCCATATGTTTTTTAGAGCACTTTCATGTCTCAGTGACAGAGTCTAGAAATTACTAGTTGAGATTAGTGCAGGGATTTTATTGGAATTGACAAAATGCTAAAATGGAAGTACCTCA
Source organism: Cnephaeus nilssonii (assembly GCF_951640355.1). Classification (NCBI taxonomy): domain Eukaryota; kingdom Metazoa; phylum Chordata; class Mammalia; order Chiroptera; family Vespertilionidae; genus Cnephaeus; species Cnephaeus nilssonii. Next base: position 68,869,434 of record NC_137072.1, on the reverse strand, counting down.
TTGTAGCACTGTGCTTTCTTGTATCTACAGGGGGAAAAGAAGACTAAACACATTCTATCACGATGACTGTTTTATTTCTAATAATACACTTGTTGACACCAGCTTATAGGAAAAAGCCCACTGTTATGAAATTGTATTGCATGTATTTCTAGAGTCAGAAAACACATAGTAAATTTGTAAAATATTTTTAAAATAAATTAATACTTGTTAGATTCCTCTAGCCTCAAACTCCAAAGAGGAAATTTAATGTGAACACCGATTTAGATGATTGAAGATCAATATGATATTTCTTCTGAAATTTTCTTCTTCCAAGTACCTTTTTAATCTCCCCAGGCCCCTGATGGGTTGCTTTCCTTTAAACTCTCTATCACGCTCAGAGGGGAGTGTTTCTGGTTTGTCATTGGTGGTGTCCTTGAAGACCATTGTCTGTCCTGCGCTTTCACACTAGCCCAGTGGTTTGTGTGTGTGAAGTGGTTTGGGGAGTGAAGTCTGAGTAGCTCTAACTCCTCTCTGCCTGTGCCTCTGCCTGCTTGAAACCAGCGGGTGGATGGTACCATAAGCGCCAGGGCCACCAGGTCACTGGAAATATTCTGGTGGGGAGGCAACTCGGCAGGTGGAAACCATCTTGAGAACACTAGTATCTCTGGGATGGGCGTTTTCAAAGTTCAGAGCCTCAGGAATGTAGAAGGGGTGCTGTTTAATGCAAGCCTTCTAATCAGCAGTTCATTTTCTTGCTTGCTTGCCTTTTTAAAATATATATATAACTCCTTATCTTCTTTTGGTCTCTTGCCAGAAGAAGTGAGAAGCAGGTGATTTTATTTGAAATCTGTGCCTTTGCTTTTCACCAGCTCTGTGCCAGAAGGGAATTCTTTGTCATCAGTTCCAGCAAGTGCTACCCAGCTCCCCTCCTCTTGGAACCAGACATGCTTAGACCTCCTGGTCCTTGGCAGAGAGATCCTCACATCTCCTTCTCTGCGCTCACTCCTGCTGCTGCCTTGGCAGTGCGCACGCAGCTGCAGCTGCAACCTGCTTTTATTCCTTGCCATCCTTATCTTTATTGCCCACACCTACTGTGATTCACTTGGTTTTCTTCCAGTGTAGTGCTTTTGTTAATTTGGTGGTTTTTCTGGGGAACACATAGCTTTGACATGATTTTGTCTAAGGAATTGAACTTCAAACGCAGCTCATGATAACCTCCAGGAAGAGGGCTTTTTCTGTTCTCTGTACTTTAATGGAGTATTGCTACCAAAACAGGCATCCAAGTTGTTTCATCTGACTCTAGTGAGAAGGTTCAGTATCCATTGCTGTGCAAGGTTTCCCCTTTGTCTGTCAGGAGTTTGTGAGAAACAAAGTCTCTCTCTCTTCCCCGCCTTGCTGCCTTTGAATCTGGATATTTTGGGGCAGGGGAGTCTTACCACTCACTTTTTTTTGTTTTGTCACTTTGATCTTCACTTCCTTATTTCCGTAGATGGGGATGGTCATGCTGCCCCCTTAGAATGTGTGGCCAATTACTCGAATCTTTATGGTTCTAGATTTCATGTTCTATTCATGGATGGCATTTTCATTGACTCCAAAAATGCACTCTCTTGGTCAGGCCTAAGGATACACCAGGCTTGATCAGGAATCTTCAAGAGATGAGTAGTGTTGCCTGACCAGTGTTGCTCAGTGGTTGAGCATCGACCTATGAACCAGGAGGTCCCAGTCAGGGCACGTGCCTGGTTTCTGGCTTGATCCCCAGTAGGGGGGTGCAGAAGGCATCCAATCAATGATTCTCATCATTGATGTTTCTCTCTCTCTCTCCCTTCTCTCTGAAATTAGTAAAAAATATATATTTTTTAAAAAAGAAAAAGAAAGAAAAGATGAGCAGTATTTGAGTTCTGTTCTGAATATAATTTGTGGAGTTCATAAAATATTTCATGTATTTACATGCTGAGCTGCTAATTCCCATCCTGGTTCTTGTTTTTCCCCCTAGAATGCCACCCCACCTGCAGGCAGTGCCATGGCCCATCTGAATCTGACTGCATTTCCTGTCACCCTCATGTCACTATTAATGGTGGACACTGCAGGACCAGCTGCAAGGACGAGCAGTTCCTCAACCTCGTGGGGTACTGTGCTGGTGAGTGATACTTCCTCAGAGTCTCAGGACCAATGCCAAAGGCTGGTGGGTCTTCATTCCAGGCTTTAACGGCTCTTATACCAGTTTATCAGCTGAGGAAGAGCTCTTTTCTCAGGAGACATTTATTTCACGTCTGGGAACTTATTTCACTGCTTCCTAGCAGACGTTTAGTAAATAATAGTGGATTCAAATGGAATCATCTAATAATACTCTTGCAATTTCTGAAAGAACTTAGAATCTCATATGAATGAAGATTGAAATCATGATAATAGTATCGTCTATGCACGTGGCACACTTTGGCTTACAATAGCAAAACGTATTTTCAACACAATCTCTCTGAAGACTGTCCCCCTCTTATCTACACTATCTCCTGGCTCTTGCTATGGAGAACCTTTGCCATCAGCGCCAGCACCAAAATTTAGAGAAATTAACCCAAAAGTAAATCAGTTGCCTCAGGAGTTGGGATTATTCCTCCTCATTTAGAACCCAGATCTCAAAAAGAAATAAGTTAGGAGAACAGCATGGAATTTGGATAATGATGAAGGAGCCATACAGTGTTTGTAGTCATCCATTCATTCATGTAGCAAGTATCTTTGAAAGTCTACTAACGGCCAGATGCTCAGAATACAAAAAAAAAAAAAAAAAAAAAAAAAAAAACCAACTTAAAAAAAATGCTGAATAAGACAAGGACTCTGTCCCCAAAGAGCTAATAGTCTGGAAAGAGTAAATTATAGGCTAGTGGGTCATTATTTGTTTCCTGACCCATTTTTCTCAATTTAGGAGAAATGTGAAGAGATTTGCTTGTGCAGCTGTGGTTACAGCTCTGAAGGGCTTGCCTGAGAGGCATTCTGGGATGCCGCTGGGCAAGTGGGAAAGATGAGAAAGCCAGAATCTGGTCAGATGCATGCTAGAGGGATTGACTTGGCTGTAGAGCTTGTCCCTGGACAGTAGGAAGTATGGCTGAGTGTCTAGATCATAGCATGAACAGGCACATTCAGTCTGGGATAGCATTGATATTTCAGTTGTCAAGTTTGATGGTGGGGGCACAGCAAGTCAAGGGTAGTGCTCCAAGTATAGCCGATGGTGCCAGGGTCCTGGGGATTCCTTCCTTTTTGCACATGACCTTTGCTATAAACATTGGGGTCCAAAGCCTATAGAAAGACTGAACTGTCAAGAGCAAATTTGCAACCAAAAATGCTGGAATTCAGGGCAAAAACCAGTTGTTGTATGAGTTCAGAGAAAAGAGAAGAAAAATATATGGAAGGCATTGTGAAGGAGGTGGGACCTAAAATTCTTCCTGAAGAATAGCTAGGATTACATTAGCTATTACTAGAGGGAGGTCAGGCAGACTTTCTGAGTGTGGCTCCACCAGGAGACAGGCACAGTGGAAGAGCATGTGGGCCGCTCATGGCCAGTGAGATCCAACTTGGCTGAAGAGCATGGTTTGTAGTAAGGCATAGTAGATGAAACAGTTGGGAAATTTAAGTTGGAACTGAGGAATAGAAAACCCAGAATTTCAGGCCAAAAAAATTAGATGGAATTTTGTGGGCAATACAGTCATGAGAGTTTTGGAGAGGTCAGTGACTTGACTAAAATGGTGTGTTATGGGCAGGAAACGTGCACGCTGTGTGGGAGATAGATTGGAACAAGGCAAGATGAGAGTCAGAGAGAGGAGTTAGAAGGTAGAATCTTCATTATGCTTTTCTATTTCCAACCTATTCAGTGTGTGCACCTTGAAATTTTATGCTGGGGAAATTTAAAAAATAAATGTTTATATAAGGAGATTGGAAACATTTAATTTTTAATGAGCTTTGTTCTCTCCAATGTCCAGAGCTCTCTTTGAGAGTAAATTAAGTGATTAGGAGTACATTAATTTTTTAAGGTTAATAGGGTTCCATTAGAATAAAGAATCATAGCCCTGGCAAGCTTGCTCAGTGGTTAGAGCATTGGCCTGCGAACTGACGGGTCTCGGGTTTGATTCCGATCAAGGGCATGTACCTGGGTTGCAGATTCCCCACCCACGTTGGGGTCATGCAGGAAGCAACCAATTGATATGGCTCTCTCACATCTATGTTTCCCTCTCTCTCTCCCCCTTCCCCGTTCCTTCCACTTTCTCTAAAATCAATGGAAAAAAATACCCTCTAGAGAGGATTAAAAAACCCCCAGCAATGAATAAAGAATCATGGGACTAGGCTATATAACTCTAGAAATCCCTAGCCCTAGAAGAGCAGGTCCACTAACATAGCTTGACTGTCAAACAGTCAAGAGACAAACCTTGACTGTCCTTGGCATTAGGTATATTGAGTATTGGTTTTAAATAAGATAACCATTGTCCAGTGCTTGGATATCCTTTGTTGAATAGAGACAGGTGTATGAGTGTCTAGTATAAAAAAAATTTGACCAGTAATTTCAATTGTTGATCCTTCAGAGAAGTGTATTGATCTCAAAGTTTACTTTTTCAATAAATATATATCATTTCCAAAACAACTCCCACTTCTCTCTGCAGCATTGTAATGCATTTGTTCATTTACTGCTTAATCAAATATTTATTAAGCACACGCTTCATGCCAAGCACAGTGCTTGGCTCTAGGGATACAGATATGAATAAGATATAATGCTTGCATTCAAGAAACATAGAGTGTAAGAACGAAGGGGATGTGTGTTGAATATGATATTGCTGTGGATATGAGATAAGCCTGTGGGACAGGACTCCAACTCAGACCAGAGGGTATGTGTGTGTGTATATATAGAGTGGATATAGAAGGCTTTCTAGAACATTTCATAACCCTGAGATGATTTTTAAATATTGAGAGGAGTTTGGAGATTTAGAAGGAAGAGCATTCCAGAAAATGGTCCAAAGAATATTATCTCTTCAGGCACCAACAAAGAGTTAAGTAGAATGCCAGGCCCTAGCATGGGAGTGGTGGGACTTGAAGCAGAAGGAAGCAGAACCAGTTCATGAGGCCACTGTATTTTCTGTGTAAGGAGGACATACTTTCTTATCAAGGCTGTGGGGATCTCTTGAAGGTTTTAAGACATTATGGAGGCTGCTGTTTTATGAGCACAAATGGTCAAATAGTGGCGATTTCATATGGTTCAACCTAATACAGTGCCCACCCCCCCCCCTTATCTGTGAGGGAGGCATTCTAAGACCCCCAGTGGGTTGTACCAAACCATGGATAGTACTGAACTATACATATATATATATATATATATATATATATATATATATATATATATATACTATGTTTTTTCTTATAAATACATACCTTTCATTTAAAGAAAGTGCTGTAAGGCTTCTCTTTGGCATATCCCAATTGCCAGCATCACTACTCATGCTCTTTGGAGCCATCATTCAGTAAAATTCGGGTTACTTGAACACAAGACACTGCAATACCACAACAGTCCATCTGATAACCCCGATGGCTACTAAGTGCCTACGGGGCAGGTAACATAGAACATGGATATGCTAGACAAAAGGATGGTTCACATTCCCAAAGGGACCGTGTGGAACGGGCGAGACGGTGTTGACTGGCACAAGATTTCATCATGTTACTCAGAAAGTCATGCTATTTAAAATTCATAAATTGTTTATTTCTGGAACTTTCCATTTAATATTTTTGAACAGGGATTGGCCAAAGTTAACTGAAACTATGGAAAGCAGAATTGTGGAAAGGGGAGCTTACTGGAGAAGCAACAGAAATTACTGATCTCTTAACCCTGGGGGCTGAAGGAGAAGGAGTTTGGGGGATGATTTCCCGATTTCTGATCAAGTAAATTCAAGGAATGAGAGTACCATCTACCAGAGGCCAGAATAGGAAGATAAGATGTTTGAATTTAGACACGTTGAATATGGGGTGACTGTTAGACATCCAGGGAGAGCTGTCCAGGAGGAGGTTGAAGACCCAAGTTAACAGGTGTTTTACTGGAACCACCAGGAGCTCATCTGCTATCTTTCTTTTACCCTGAACCTAAGGTGCTAGAATGTTTCTTTCTTTTAACTGAAGTCTTGCTTTAGTCAGGTCAGAGTTAACCTCATGGAACATTTCAATGACTTTTATCTAAACTCAGGAAGTTGTTAGGAAGAGTCTGGTGATGATCAGCAAAGCAGAAGAAAATCCTCCCCAGGCAGTGCCATCCAGGGAATGTATTTTCATCATCCTTGGGGAGTTCTGGCACAGTGAACACCCCAGGGAAGGGCCTGTCTGCTCCCTCTATCACGTGTGAGATTTGCACGGTGGTGGGATTTACTCACAGGATTTATATCTATCTGAGCTGCACCTCTGATCATCATCACAGACCTCTTAATTGCACTTGGCTGTTTAAGAAAGAAAATTACATCTAATCTATCACACAGACAAGAATAAACATATCCTGGGAACAGGTCCAATAACCTTAATGTGGTTATCACATACAGAGATGTCATATGTGTGGGGAAATTTTTTCCCTTTAAGTCTATTAAAGCAAATATACAGTTGGTGAGATTTACTAGTAGACCAGGACTGAAGGTTTTCAATAGAGATAAATGCACTGGGGTGAGAGGCAGGAGCGGATAAGATTACAGCAGACATGGATAAGCATTGCGGAAAGCCAGGTTTTTTCTTCATAGATTTTTTTCTTAGAATTTTGCACACATCTCAGCAACATTATCCAAAAATTCCCAAGTCTTAGGTGCTTCCTCCTTCTGTTTTTTTTTCAGCTAAATATTTTCTCCTACTTATAGAAGACGATAGAAATTAAAAAGAAAGCATGAGTGAGAAATATGCAAATGCAAGAGCAAAATAGAAGAGTCTTGGACTTTGAGGCATGGCCTAATGGAATGGCTATACTTTGAGTTCTTATGTAGAAAAGGAGATAACACTGAGACTAATACTGTAGAGAGGACAAATGGAAATTTATAAACAGCTGATTTATTAGGGTGGTGGAATCCTGGGGGATTAAAATTTTGTTTGCTTATGCAGTAATTTTTTAAATACTGATTCACTTCCTTCATAAATCTGAGCCAGTAAGCAAAAGGAGACATGTCAGTAAAGAACTACTACTCTGGGCATTTTCATATTGTAATCCATGGTACTCAAGTCCTAGGCAATGGTTAGTAGGTGTTATGTGCAAAACAGATTCCTGGCTACATAAATTTGGGAACCTCTGAGTTGAATAACTTAAGCAAATTTCTTTATTGCAGGGTATCTCAGAACCTTAAATAAACAGATGTGAACTGTGAATCTCTAAGATGAAGGAGGCTGGACATTATTTCCCAAACATTTAATTGCATATCCCTCCCTTCATTTATTATAGCCTCTCACAGAGTTAACCAGTGTTTTGCAGAAAAATCTTTGGAAATCCCTAAGTGATGTTAACATGTTGAACAATTTGTTGGCACTCCCTAAAGGTAAAATGAAATAATGAACTAGTCCTCAAATTGTGTACTTCCTTCCCTCCCTCCCTCCTTCTCTCCTTTCCCTCCTTCTCCTTGGTGGGCAAGCAGAGGATTTACAGAGGAGACTCTTTTGCCTGCCAAAGAGCACTGAGGAGTAATCAGTAATGATCCTCCAGTGTTGGGTCTGAGAAATGTTTGCTCTCTGAACCTGCGTGAAGCCATTTGTTGACTGGTGAGAAAACCTGTTAACATTTTTCTTCCAAATCATAAAAAAAAAAAGCCTTTTGAGCCCTTTCCATGATTTTCTCCATTTATTTTCATCATTTCTGAAAGAGAGCCCTAAAAAAAGTGGTGCAAAAGTTGAAATGCAGATTAAAAGAGCAACAAATCCTTATTTTGGAATCAGCTGCCATAACTACAATACTAAGTAATGGAAAAAAAAACCCACAAAAAAAGCCAGCTCAAGTTGAACGTAATTAAGGTCCTGGGAAGGAGCCCTGTGCCAGCCAGTGTGCCAGGTCTCTGCTTCCAGACACAGTGACTTGAAGCCAGAGAGGTGAGAGCCAATTCTGTTTTACAATTCTACGTGCGGGGGAGGCGGGTTGGCACTGCCCTATATCTTGCTGTAGCTGCTCCGGGGGCTGGAACTGGAAGACTACAAATGTGTAGCAGTTACTGCCTCATTCTGATTCAAAATCCTACCCATCCATCTCTCAGGGCCTGGCTCAGATTCCTTCCCTAAGAGTACCAGCTTCCTCCTGGTCTCTCCCACATTGTAATTCCTGGTGTGCTGATCATTTCTACCACTTACCTTGCACTTGTCATTGACGACCTCCTGTTTCTGTCAGGGATTGCTTCCCGGTGTCTAATAATAGGTGACTGTTCTGAGGGCTCATTATGTAACAAGCACTGCGTTAATCGCTTTGCATGCATTTTCCCATTTAATAGTAGCAATAATCCTCCAAGATAGGTACTAATTTGATCTCCATTTTATATATGAAGAAACTGACATACGGAAAGGTTGAGTAACTTTCTCAAAATGACAGAAGTTGGAAGATAGAACCAAGATTTGAACTAGAGAGTTCCACACAACAGAAATTTGTGATTTCACACTATAGAGACTTAAGAACGATTTTTTGATTGGTGGATTAAAAGATGGGTTGATACAGACTGGTATGAAGATGGCTTGGAGAAGCACTGTTGGGAAAAGTTGCAAGAACTCTGTTTTAAATGCTCAGGGAACTAATGTCTAGTGTAATCACCTTCTAATGCATCATAAGGTAATTATAGCAAGGATCTTTCTCCCTAGTGTGACTCACTTATTTGATTCTTATATCTTCTTTTTCACCTCCTACTTTATTCCAACTGGTCCTATTCTTCTATCTATATATTTTTTTCAATCTTCTTGTGTCTTCTATTTCTTTTAACACTTGCTTATTTTCCTTATCTTCTTCTTCTTCTTCTTCTTCTTCTTTTTTGCAATGCACTCTCTTTTCTTATTTCTCATTTTGTCACCCTATCTCCTTTGCTTGAACTCTGAATTGCATATCCAATCTCTCTCTCCAGGACTTTCAATGACTCTCTCTTCCTTGTTCTCCTGATTTGTGTTTTATTTAAGAGACCACCCTGTCTGCTGAAGGATGATCGAATAATTCAAGGCATTTTTTCCTTTGAACTTTCCCTTTCAGAATAAAAGAACATGACATGATTAAATTGGGCCTTCCTAAATTAAAAAGAACTTGTATTTTCTTCTTCATGTGACTTTTACTAAACAGTCTTTCCTAGCTTTGGTAATGACAGAAAGATCTTAGCTTATAAACGCTCAACTTGGCAGAGCTCCCAATGAAGTCAGGATTGCTGTTATCTTCTTAAGAACTGCAGGTCAGGGCTTGCATTGCAGAGAAGGCCTTTGAGGGTCTGTGCTTAAAGAACACAGCTGAATTTAGATTCCTAAGTAATTCTTTCAGTACTACAGAGAGCGAAACTGCAGAGGCTATATTTACCTACTTTCCTATATGTAAATCTCTGTGGTTTTAATGGGTAAAATAGTGACTTAGATGGATGCATGATCATCACTATCACTGTCAGTTCTGATAAGATCTATTGCAGATAATGTTTATTGAGCACTTACTATGTTCCAGCTCCTCACATACATGATCTCATTTAGTCCTGACTGCAACCCCAGGAGGTTGGTCCTATGATTAATAGTATCTCCATTCTATAGCCCAAGAGACTGAGATTGGCAGCATTAGTCAATTTACCAATGTTTCACAGCTAGTGAGCCTTAGCGCTAGGCTTTGAAGCGGTGCCACTTCAGAGGACACATGTGGGTCACTGTGTCATCAGCCTTCATCACCTGATCTAGTTCCAATGCAACCTTCTCTGCTTCTCGGCAGGGCAGTCATACTCTTTACAGCTCTTTTGGATGTTTCGTCATCTTGCCCACCATGCCCTTTCCCTATGCACCCTCCACTCCTTCTCAACTCACATTTTACTCAGATCAGTTTGCATCTTTGCTTTCTTTATTGTTCAGGATATTAACATAATCTGATTAAAACAACAAAAATAAAGTCACCATTTCTGCTCAAATGTCCGGTATTTTCTTCTAGATGCCTCTTTTCCCTCAGTATTTCTCCTCCTGCTCCTCCTCTTCCTCTTCTTCCTCCTCCTCCTCCTCTCCCTCCTTCTTCTTCTTTTGGATTTGTTTGTTGTTGTTGTTGTTTTTAGAGAAAGAGAGAGAAACATCAATGTGTGAGAGAAACATGAATCAGTTGTCTTCTGTAAACGCCCTGACAGGGGATCAAACCCACAACCTAGGTATGTGCCCTGACCAGGAATCAAACCCATAACCTTTAGGTGTATGGAATGACACTCCAACCAATTGAGCCACCCATCTGGGGCTCCTCACTTCTTCCTTTGAGAAAGGAGCTCCCTCATCCTGGCCCATGGGGCCCCTCATCTGTGACCCAGAACCTATCTGCCCCATCACCTCCATAAGCTGGTCTTTCCAGTCAGTTATTTCCTCTTCTGGTTACTCATTTCATCTCCCTCTTTCTCTCTCTTCTTCCTCCCATCCCCTTTCTTCTAGGACCTTAGTGTCTTTCACAACCTTAATGAGACCCTCATTTTCTGTTTCCCCCTTAGAATCTGTCCCAGGTACACACATGATGATCATCTGCAGGCCCTCATTTTTATCTACTTGCCGGACAACTGATCCACAGCAATATCATACTCAAAAAACTTCAAAGAAAACCCACCCCATCTTCCTTTCCCCAATCCACCCAGCCACAAGGTCCTTTTCTTTCTTTGTATTTCTTGTCCACCTGCTGCTGATTTTTTCAGTCAGCGCAATTCAAAACAGTTGAGTTACATCTTCCCCCCAACCCCTACCCACATTCTAATCACTGCATATCCTGCAAACTCTCCTTTCCCAATGCCTCTTAAATGTATTCCCCTTTCTCTGCTAATAGAGAGAAACCTAAGCTCATCTTTCTCCTGAAGGCTCTGCCCCACTGAAGTTCTCACCACTCCTTCCTAAGAAAGGGTTACTCTTTTGGAAGATCTGCTTTGGCTTAGAAAACACTTTGATGGTGGGAACTTGTTGATTGTTTCCCATTGCCCACACATTAAGTATACATTTGTCACCCTGAGTTTTAAGCCCCCCTGGTCTCCCTTGGTTCCTGAGTGAATATCTGAAGCTCTGTCTCTGCTGGGTGCTCCCCACTCCCCACTGTCCCTCCTGTGTGCCTGTGCAGGTTGTTCTTGCCTTCTAACTAGGACAGTGGTCAGCAAACTCATTAGTCAACAGAGCCAAATATCAACAGTACAACGATTGAAATTTCTTTTGAGAGCCAAATTTTTAAAACTTAAACTTCTTCTAACGCCACTTCTTCAAATAGACTTGCCCAAGGCCGTGGTATTTTGTGGAAGAGCCACACTCAAGGGGCCAAAGAGCCGCATGTGGCTCGCGAGCCGCAGTTTGCCGACCATGGAACTAGGATGTCTCAGCCAGCACCATTTACAAACATCAAATAAGCATACAAGTTTAAGTCCGTCTTACTCCCGTTAGATAAATATTCTCTGGTCCTCCTTTGACACCTATTGCATTTTAGGTGTGGCTTTGTTCTGACATTAGACCTTGTCATGGGCATCTCAAAGGAATGTTCTGAGCCTGGCTTACTCCTCTGTCTCCCACAGTAACTTCCATAGTACCTCACACCCAATTGATGTTCCAAGAATGTTAATAGAAGTGGATGTTTTTCTATCGTGGATGTAAACTGAGAGTAAAATATAAACTGATGGGAGGCTAGTTACATGGCCAGGAGTGGGGCTCATGTCTCCTTGTTGGCAGCAAGAACTGGCACCAAAAATGAGGCAAGAGCTTTGCTCGTATATCTGAGAGTGCATCTTGCCCCCTCCTTTTTCAAACTGACTCCTCAGGTCTTACTGCAGCCTTCTCAACATGTTTGTGAGTTTGTTCACACTGGGTAGAGGTAGAACCCACAGGTCAGTCTATTGTAGTGGGTTATGTTTTTTTTATGGGGTAGGGATGTGTGATTCTTTTCAGGGTGAAACAATAGCCACAGAACCTGAAAAAGGGGGAAGTTTTGTTTTGTTTTATGGTCTTTGTACTAATCCAGAGCCTCTAACAAAAAGAACACATGATTCATAAGAGCTCAGGGATGGGCTAGGACCAAAGTCATGATCCAAAGGGGAAGAGAGGATGCTTCTTTCTACTCTGCCATCGTGGTTCTTTCCTGGAATCCATCTGTAGTTATCTCATGAGTAACACCTTTTGGTTTTAAAAGTGGCATCAGAATTCAAATTCCATGCACACTTTATGGGCCCTGAGTTTTGGTATGAAATCATTTCTTTTTCTCCTGATGAGGAATAGCTATGAGTGCTGATTATTGTAACCGCTTTCAAACACATTTAACGTGGTTGCATTAAGAACCTAATCGACTGACAGGTGATTATTAAAAATCTCACTGTGTGTCTAAATTTGTCTTTATAGGTCATTATTTATTAGCTAAGCAGTCACTGCCCCATAAAACCAACATCCAAAGCCATTGCTTCGACAGTACACATTTACTTTAATATCTTCAAGCTTTTTTGGCTTTGTTCCAAAGATGTGAAATAAGTCATTTCACTGCCGTGTGCTTCCATCCATCATGATTGTGGGTAATCCTCACTGATCCTCGAAGCAGAGCCTTTGTGATGTGAAGAAAGAACCACACAGCGATGACCACATGTCATTTCCTCACAGCTGCAGGGTGGCATATTACAGGGTTTTGCAGCTGCTGAATCAAAATCTTAATTTTTTAGCTATTTCAGTTTTTAGCACATCTGCATGCTGTGCATATTTAGAAAATGAATAGAATCCTTTGCTTGCTCAAAAACAAGAAATGTATTCATTTCAGCTCAAGCTAATACTCCATTCCCAGGCTTCCTTGTAATGTGTTCATTAATTTGTTTGTTTAAAGTGCTAATTCCCTGGGTTTGTTAGCGAACAGGCACATAGATAAACAACTGGAATTCCATCTGCCCTCCCCCATTCCCACCACATGCTTATGTTACACCAGGAAGCTGAAACAGGCCATCCATAAATGTATCCTGCGCCTCTTGTCTTCCCTTGTCACCCTTAATGAGTTTTATATTTAAAGACTTTTCACTGTAATTGAAATAGTGACAAATAAGGATTTACTTACTGAGTAGCAACGGGAGCGACAGCCTCCGGAATGGCACTGTTTTTAGGCATTTAATGGATATCCACTCACCATTTAGACACATTTGAGGTTAGCCTCCTCTTTTGATTATAGACAGGGGGGTGAGAGGCAAATGCCTTACTGCACAGATGGGGCTTTTAGGATGGAATGTTAATCTTGCAGAGGCTGCTGGGTTGGCAGGTTGGACACTCAGCTCCCCTATTTTAGCAACCGCAGTCCTGGTTCAGATTAAGCGGTGACAGTATACACTTCCTCTCATGTATCCTGTGAAACTGTTCCAAATATCACCTGTGGGGAGGAATGGGCGTGGAAGGTGATTCTGGGGAAATGCACTCTGTGGTTTGTTGGCCTCTCCGGGAATACTGCCAAATGCGGGACACACTTTCTGACAGCTGTGCTCCTCCAGTGTGGGTCCAGCAAGAATATGAATTAGAATTTGTCAGATGGTCAACGCCTACCAAGAAGAATTCAAGACTTGCCTCCAAATCAGCTTAGTTTTTAGAAAATGTGCCCACAGATTTTACTGTGCCTGAAGCGACTGGGGCGTTAGCAGTTCCCCAGGACACAGCATTACCTCCTGCAGTGCCTGGAGATGGCTCCTACCACCTCTTAATTATGTTTAGATTATATAATTGATGCATTTGACCGACCACGGAGATATTTCTCTTCATTATCTCCAATGGTGCTGACAAGGCAGTTGTATGTTGTCACATGCACAGCCGAGGAGTAGCGCCCTTCCCTCTTCGCCTGAAGTAGCTTTTGAAAACCTTTTTCCAGGGCCTCCAAGTTCCCAATTTCCTAGTGTTATTACTCCAATAATTTTTTTCTTTCATTCAACAAATAGGAAGGGGCCGCTTTCTAGGTACAACTGATGTGGCCAAATTCTACTCCGTTTTCATTTTTAAAGGTGCTTTAGAAACTGGCAATTTGTGAAAAGATTTTCCCCGGTCATTATCTGGGACACAGACCAGTGATATGTTTATGTTATTCTTTTTTTCCTAAGGGACACCCCAGATTTCCATGCCTGGTCATGATAGTTTTCATGTACCTATGTTCTAGTATTCTTAATATTCTTAATATACCTAAGCTAGCATAAGCCCCTTGAGAGTAATTCAGCTGTGGGATGTTATTGACCGAGAAGGGCCTTCTATATTCCTAATGGAGAGAACAGGAGAGGTCCCCCCGCCCCCAGTTTCGTATTGAGAGCTGCTGGATGTTTTCTTGGATTGTTGGTTTTCTAATAGTAGTTCTAATGTCTTCTCCCATCATTAATTACCTTTCACACAATAATTTCCCATTCACATCTGTATTAAAAGCAGATAGCTCAGTAAATAGACTGGTAAAAGACAAACACACTCATAAACTGAACCCCAGTTGCCTATAGGATAAAATCTATACCCTTTTTCATGACTTACAGGCTATTCCAAAACTGACCCACCCAGGTCCTGTATGGCTCCTGCGGCTGAGCCACACACAGTGTTCCTGTCTCGGCCGCCTCTAGCAAGCCTTCTGGACTGAGTGATACCCCTTTTATAGGCTTTCATTGTCCCGTTAGTATTTTATGGAACAGTCTCCTGGCAGTCCTGTGTCTCAGTGTCTTCTTGCTTGTCCTGCTGTGCCACCGTCTCCCTTGCCCTGTGACACAGGACTCCATTTGGAGACAGTCCTATTTAAGGCAAGAAGCACAGCCCAAGTCCACTCTACTCTTGGATTCTTAGATATTCCACTGGGCTGCCACCAACCTATTCTGCAAGGGGGTAGGGCAGGGGCAAAGCAGATGGTCTCTCTGCTTCTTCTTCCTCTCCAGAGTGAAGGGTTTTTCTAGGCTGGGGAACAAAGGTGGAGCGTATAGGGGTTATGTTGGTGGGGAGAGGACTGGGTCTGTTAGCTCCAGTGCACATTCAAGTCTGTTTTTTCTTCTTTCGCCTGTGCTGGGCTCTTTGAATTTGGTATCTTCATAGGCCTGATTCTGATACCTTTCTTACTGGCCCAATGGGGGGTGGTTACAGTGAATGAGGAGAGAGCTCGCTGGTTGATATTTCAGATTGTTGTTTGGTTTTACATATTTTATACATCCAGGGTCACTGTTCACCATACTGAAAGCTCTATGAGTACACTAGATGTTAAACATTTTTGTTGTTTGAAAGAAAATATTTTTAAAGTGTTTAATCTCATGATGTAATACCAGTTTTCACCAGCCAAATTAGCCAAGATTGTTTTACTATTTTAAAAATCTCAGTGCAGGCAAAGTTATAATGAAACGGTCTCATGAATGGCTCTTTGAGATGTAAATTGATACAAGCTTTCTGGAAAGAAAATTTTAATACTTATTAAGTATTTTACATTTTTTCATGTCTTTAGTGGTTAAAAGTGTATGCTCTGGAGTCAGTGTGGATATGGTGTGTGCAAGCAAAAGATTTAACTTCTAAGTCTCAGTTTCTTTGTCTTTCAAATAGTGATAATAACAATGCCTACTTCATCTCCTTAAGGTGATTATGTATTTATAATAATTCGCATAGTGCTTGATATACATTCAGAGCTCAATAAATGTCAGCTATAATAATAATATGAATTGTACTCTTTTGACATTGTCTTTTAGGAAATACAGTTGACCCTTGAACATGATTTTAGAACCATCTAAGTCCACTTATATATGGATATTTTTTCAGTAAATACACAGTCAATCCTCTATGTCTCTGGGTTTCACAGATTGAACCACCGCATATCAAAAATAATATTTTTAAAATATGTTTTTATTGATTTTTTTTTTTAGAGAGAGAGGAAGGGAAAGGGAAAAAAAGATAGAAACATCAATGTGAGAAACATCAATGGGCTGCCTCTTGCACACCCACTACTGGGGATCAAGCCCACAACCTGGGCATGTGCCCTGACTGGGAATCCAACTGGTGGCCTCTTGTTGCATGGGATGATGCTCAATCCACTGAGCCACAACGGCCAGGGGAAAATAGTATTTTTGATCCATGGTTAAGAATCTAACAATATAGAGGGCCAACTGTATACATTGTTCTACACTATTTTATATAAGGGACTGAGCATCCTCAGTATCCACAGGAGGTCCTGGACACAACCCTCCACAGATACCAAGGGATGACTGTAATTACGTTTTAGGGAAGTAATAATTATATAAATTTATTTTTACTGCACACAGGGTTGGTACCCTTAACCCCCTGTGTTGTTGAAGAGTCAACTATAATATAAAACATACAAAGGTGTTATCATTGCTTTATTGAATATCATGGAGCCCCTAACAATTATGTTTACAAAGTGTTTAATGACACATGTAAATGTTGATGGTATTGAGTAAAAATAAAGATATTGCATGACAATGTTTAATATCATCTAATTTATTTAAAATGTATATATCTAATTGTATAGAAAACTAAGAAAAATGTCAATGTTAGTATTTCATCTGAAAGGCCTACATAGGGTGATTTTTATGCTTATTTAAAATTTGTAAAAATGTTCTTAATATTTACAATCATAGTTCACTTTGTAGTCAGAAAAATAAAACCTCAAGATCCCCATTCGAGTCCCACTCAGCCCCTGTCCTGGGAAGAAGGTCACAGTGGTGCCCTGGGCTTGAGCCTGAAGCTTGCTGATGGTGGTGCCCGGTGGGACTGGCCACTTCAGCCTGCCGTGCCTGAGTTCTGTAGGCTGCCCTCGGGAACTATACTTCTCTGATTACAAGTCAGAACACTGGTATTAATCCTCAAGCCCTTGTTGCTCTGATTTTTGGCTTTTTTCCCTGCACATCATCACTCATTTTGAGCTCTCCCAAGATACTCTCCACTACAAAGCGATTTTGATGTCAAGCTTCTTAAGACAAAGGTGTTTCTTGGGTTTTAGGAATTTATTTTTTCTTTTCTGGTTGGTTTAATAAAAGTCAGTCAACTTTCAGATCGACTTTGGAGCATATTTACTTAAGTGCTCTTCTGTTGGGGACTTGTATATGATAGCGTTGGGAATGGAGGTTTGCATGAGTGTATTACCAGGGGACCCACTCACATTGTTGTTTTGGAATGAATCGATTCATGGGATTGGGTGTTTAGAAGACTTTTTAAATTGTGGATGAATGGATAACGAATGAATACAGGTAGTGAACCAAAACAGAGAGTTCAACTTTCCAGACTCGGGTAGTTATGTGCGTGAGATAAAACTATAACCCAACTTGGGTTAATGTGATGGTTTGAGCAGCCTGCAGTTGATTGTTTTATATTTTCAGTTGTCAGTTATTGGTTTCTCTTTGCCTCTGGGTACTCATTCCATCATGCAAGTGATGTGTCTTAAGACTTAACATGAAACCATGGAGAGAAGCAGAGGCGTGAGATTTGGAAGTTGAGGTCAAGGAAAGTAAATAGAGATGAAGGAAAGTATGAAATAATGCTGAATTTCAAATAATGTTAAAAATTGGTCAAGCCTAGCCAGTTTGACTCAATGGCGTCAGCCTGAGGACTGAAGGGTCCCGGGTTCGATTCCAGTCAAGGGCATGCGCCTCGGTTGCAGCCTTGATCCACAGCCCCATCTGGGGCTTGTGTAGGAGGCAACCAATCGATGTATTTCTCTCACATTGATGTTTCTCTCTGTGTGTCTCTTCCCTTTCCTTCTACTTTCTCTAAAAATCAATGAAAAAATATCCTCGGGTGAGGACTAACAACAACAAAAAAGAATGTAGGTGGAAGAATTAGCCATTTCGTTCTGTGAGAGAAAGATTGAAATAAAAATGGGTAAATACACATGTGCTGAGGTTGACAGGGAGGAACTGAAGGTGCTCATGCTTGAAGGGCTGAAATAAGTAGAAGATGAAATAACCTGGGAAGGGAGGAGGTGGGCAGGTGGGGGTGGTGACTAGAGAAGAGTAATAAAGGTTTAAAAGCAGCTGCCATGCGGTGTGAAGGAGCATCCATAACCCAGCTCTATCTTCCTTTAAAATAATACTACACATTATGCTCCTTTTTTTTAACAGCGTCTAGAGATCCTTAAGATAAGACAAATCCGTAAATATTTATTTATTGTGCCCACAAAATACTCCCGAGACTTGCTTACTTTCTCTTCAAAGCATCCCCTGAGTGATTACTCTTTTTCATTTCTCTAATTGCACGCTAGAGAAAGCTGCAGTTAGTTGCAACTAGTGTTTAGATCTCTGCACACCTGCAGATCTTGTGGATGCATGCCTGAGCCCAGAACTCCCTGCAAGTACTTGCTTTAAAGAGGAAGAGGCCATGACCTTTCAAATAATCGCACCTTGAGTCAGTAATGTGCCCGATCCGAACATGTATCCACGCATTTAGGTAACCACAAAGCACAGTCTTCTATTTGCTCCAGCAACTTTTAAAGCTTTTTTGAGTCTCCCCTTTGTACATGTAGGATTGTGCTCAGGGTACTGTGAGTAGGGCACAGGAAAAAAGATTTATAAAAGGTTGGCATTGTGTGGAAACCATACATTAAATCAAGGAAAATTGCCTCCTTATCATATTTCTCTCCATACAGTCATAATTTCCTTTATGAATCTCTGAAGGGCTGTCATGAGGCTTAATTTGGCTCTTAGGATATTCAGAATTGTTCCTAATACTAGCAAAGGCTGCCTGTAACTTGAAACTCCCAAAGTTCAGAGAAAGGTCAGGGGCTGTTAGTTTGCCTTGCTTCAGGAGGGTCAGCATTTTTGAGGAGGACTCTTGCTTTAACTGCTCCAGTCGCTAGCACAGCTTCTCATGCAGATGAGTGGGCGCTGGTATGGGACTCAAATCTGCTTCTTGCACAGGGAACACATCTCGGATGATCAGCAGTTAAGAAAATGTATCACTGAAGGTATAGAGAGAAAGACATGTTTTAACAGAGTTTGGTGTCAGCAATCTGTTTCGATGACAGGATTGTTTTTAGTCTAAACATCAGTAGAAATCCCAATCTATATCTACAAGACTTTGAGATGAAACAAGACATATCTGGTCCCTGCGTGAGACATTATCAAGTACAAACAGTGCTTTGAATCCTAACGGGGAAGATGGAAAGTCTCTATAACCAGAGCTCTCTCTTCTTTTTCCTAGGTCTTTTACTCCTCTTTTATTTTGGTGGGTAATTATGGATTTGTGTATTTTCTTCCTCCTTTGGAATGGAGCATGGTAAATGGGATTGTAAAGGGTAATTATCAGGACAGATGTTT
Organism: Cnephaeus nilssonii; assembly: GCF_951640355.1. NCBI lineage: Eukaryota > Metazoa > Chordata > Mammalia > Chiroptera > Vespertilionidae > Cnephaeus > Cnephaeus nilssonii. The sequence goes on along the minus strand of NC_137072.1, from coordinate 68,850,037 downwards.
TCACCTAAATGGGAGATGAACACAATCAAGTTCTTTAATTAAAGGGTGTCTATTATATGGGCGAGAACAAGAGGCAGCGCTCGCCATACCAGATAATTTGTCTTATAGCTTCAATCATAACTGGTACAACAGAGCTTCTGAGAGCTATGTTTCGCGTCATGAAAATGAATTTTCAACTCATAACTCTTTGTCATAAATTTTCCTTTAGTTAAAAATTAAAGTTTTCAAATAACTGAACCCAATGATTTACTAACTCCAATCCCTCCGTACCAAAATGCCCGAGACTGGTATACTGCCTCTGGAAGACCGAATCTGGGAGGGCGCTGAGCACAGCTCAGAAGCACGGGGAAGGGGGAGCATGCTGTCCTCGAGTTCTCGGAGCTCTTGGGGAAATGGTGATGGTATCGATGACACTGTTTCTGTGAGTCTGACAGTTCTCTGTATACCCCTCGCAAGTATCTATCACATGCTGCCCTAGAACTTGAAGGTCGTTCAATTGGAAAGGGATGAAAACTCAGTTGCTGTGCTGGGATGGCCATTTGCTAAAAACCTCGAACACGCAATTTGTGCAGATCCCTCACTTCTGCTTTACTGCCAGATACTGCCTTTGGGCGCTCAAGCTGTCTGTGCTGCAACGGTGGTAATTGCAGTTCCATCTGCCCTTTGGTGTAGTGATGAGTCTTGGTGCTTCCATCATCTGCTTTCTCTGTGCTCCCTTGCCCTCTCCAGACTGCCATCCTCTGTGCCAGCAATGTGCAGCTGATCTCCACAACACCGGGAGCATCTGCCTGAGGTGCCAGAACACCCAGTACCTGCTGCTGGGGGACCACTGTGTTCCTGATTGCCCTTCTGGATATTACGCAGAGAAAGGAGCTTGTAAAAGTAAGTAAGTGCTGGACACAGGAGCTGGTGGCACCCGTTGAGCTTCTCTTTCGGGTAATAGCTGAGAAGACTTGGAGGGGGGCGGGGGAGAGAGAGAGAGAGACAGAGAGAGAGAACAGGAGGGGAGGGGGAGGGAGGAGTAGGAAGAGGAGCAAAGGGAGCACACTGTGAGAATAAATCAGACCAGCTAATGCTCTCAGCATTGGGACTTTTTAAAAAATGTATCCTTATTGTTGAAAATATTACAGATGTCCCTCTTTCCCCCCCATTGACCCCCTCCTTCCCACACCCACCCCAGCATTGGGCTTTTATGAACAGTTCTTGGGCTACTACTTTGGAAAGGAGTCTGGCTTCATAGGTTCTCTTTGTGTCTCTGCAGAATGTCACTCCTCCTGTAGAACCTGCCAGGGCAGAGGACCCTTCTCCTGCTCCTCATGTGACACCGACCTCGTTCTGTCCCACCTTGGCACCTGCAGCACCACCTGCTTCCCAGGGCACTATCTCGATGACAGCCATTCTTGTCAACGTAGGTTTTTAAAAATGAGCTTTCTCTCCTTTCCTTTTGCTTCCTTTTTCTTACCTGTAGCCTTTGTTTTTATAAGAGGAAGAAAATTAATCTAAAAAGGCATATGGATGCCATTAGCAGATTTAATCAGATATCATCCTAATTCGAAGTGCTGGGCTGGGGCTCTTCTCTGCCAGTACCAGATGTGTGATCTTGGGTCAGTCATTTATTTAATCTCTCTGTTCCATGGTTATTTTATTAAAAAATAAATAGCCTATTTCCTTTTATTGTTTCCCTCAACATTTGAATTACAAGATCCTGAGCAGAGATCGTTCTAGCACACAACCAGTGACCTAAGCACTTCTCTGGATTCAATTTGTTTTTGACATGTATTTGTTGAATATTGACAATATGCAAGGCTTGACTTGCACAGAGTATTTAGTATTTAGTTTCTGCCCAAACAGTAGTTATTTTGTCTTGCATGAGAGTTACTTATATAGATGTCTTATTTTTGAAATAAGTCAAAATATGATTAATTACTGAGTCAGGCAAAACAAAGAGTTAGGATAAATTAGGGAAAGGGCAAATCTGAGGGGAACAAATTAGGAAATCCTTCACAGATGACAGAACACTTTTAAAAATGGACTGAGACAGCTGACTCTATTTCAATCACTGAAGCGTCATTTGCTATATATATATATATATATATATATATATATATATATATATATATATTTATACTTTCTCATTTGAAAATGAAAGTTAACAAATACAGTGCTGATATTTCAATCTTATGTCCCAGGAAATACCATGTTGAAGGAATTATAGAGTAGTGGTTAGGAGAGTTGGCTCTAGAGTCAGGAGTTCAAATCCTACCTACCACTTACTAGCTTTGTTACCTTGAGCAAGTTATTAATCACTAGTTCACTCAGCTCTTTCTTCACTGTCCACTATCCATGAAGTCAGTGACCTTAGAGAACTGCACCTGCTACTCCAGATGTGGTCATCCCAACGTGACTGCAACGGGACTAATACCTCATAGGCTGGAGAAATGCTCCTTACCCACGTCCCTCTGAAGATGGAAGCTGAGGGCCTAAGGGGCTCTGGTATGAGCAGAACTGCCCTGAGTGAGACAAGCACATTTGCCGATTGCCTTGGAGAAGGATGAGGGGATAGATGAGAGAGGAATGGTTCAGACAGAAACAGTGGAAGCCTGTGCTTCTCAGTGTGACACTAGTGCATCCCTCCAAATCCTCTTAACGTTTCAAGATGCTCAATGTGAATCTATATTTTTTTGGAAGTCAGTGAAGGGGCTGAGTTTTACATTGAGGTGGCAAGGGGAAATGAACGACTGCATAGAAGGATTCAAGAGCATGGAGGCAGACTGAGGCTTGAGGAAGTATTACAGGAAACTCAGCTATGTATTGACCTGTGACCCCAATCCAAGGAACTGGCATTTGGGCCTCTTTTTGCAGCTCCCTGTCAAGTAGGGGGTTCAAGGTGACATTGAGTTTACATCTAGGCTCTTCAGCTCAAAAGTGTATTCATTTCCTTAGTAACCATATCACACTTGTAATAAGCTTTTGATCAACTAAACTTTCAGATCCTTTTTTATAGGAATTGCTGTCTAAGGCCTTTTGTATCCTCTATTTGTGTTAATTTGTTATGGAACATAAATGTAGGGCTTATACTATATAGTTTTGTTTATTTTATCTGATTGCTTTTAGTTTATTGCATCAACTGGCAAAATAGGTTTGAGTTGTTATTCTTCCAGCTGGTAAAACTTAACTACTGTTTCCTATATAGGTATATATGGCATATTTCAATATCATTAGCATGACATCATTGTTTTCATTACAGTTATTAATAAAAATATTGATCAAGTAAAAAATAATGACTTGGTCATATTACTCTACTAGACATTTCTTTTACCAATTACAAAGATTTCCTGATCACTTTTGAGTATGCATTTCAACCATCTTCAAAACCACCTACAACTACTAGACCCCTTTATTTTTGCATTCACAAGTTTATCTTTGGGATCATTATCAAACACTTTGCCAAAATTAAGATGCACGATATGTAGAAATCCTATTAAAACAAACAAAAAAAGGATAAAAGTTTACTGTCATGTCAGTTTCCAACATTTAAAATATTCTTTTCTAACTATTCCCAAATTATCTGAAACTCCCATCTAGAATTTTTATGGGACCTTTCATTACAAATCTACATACTCTAATGAATATGTTAAATCATTGCTTTTTCTTATAGGTAAAATAAGAGGGTTTTCTTTCTTTTTATTTCACAGGGAGGTAATTTCCTGCAGTGTGCCTCATGCTTTGATATCCCATAGATTTAAAACTCCCATGATCACTCTGTAGACTTTTCCTGTGACCTATACTTAGAGAAGATTTCAGAATGAGGCAGAGATGCTAGTGCTTGAGTGTATATAATTAAAATATCTGGCTTCTTTCATTTATGTAACAGATGTTTACTAAACACCTACAAGATGATACATAACCAGTTAGGTGCTGGGATTCTTGCAAGGAACAAAGCAAACCTGGCCTTTACTTTTATGAAGCTTTTAGCTTAAAGGATACAGATGTTAAATAATCACTTAAATGAAAATTGTTATATATGGCATGAAAGAAATGTATAGAACATTATAGAACTAGTAACTGGGAGACCGATTCTAGACTGGAGAATCAGGGAACGCCTTCTTGAAGAAGAGACTGGAGAATGAGTACAAGTTAAAGACAAGAGACTTGGGAGATTATATTGAGAGGATTCAAATATGTGAGTTAAGATTTATAGGTGGGTCGAATAAAGGGAATGATGGAGGAGCAATATTTATAGAAATGAAAGCTGGAAATTAATTTTTCAGGATTCAGGAAAAATACAAATGTATAGATGAAATTGACCTCTGGAGCTTGAGCAATATGAATGAAAATATTACTCTGGTGGAAACATGGAAAATAGATTGCAAGGGAGTCAGATTAGATTTAGGGAAACTAATTAGGAGACTATGGTAGCAATCCAACAGGAGATGATGATGGCTTGGATCTATTGGTGGCATGTGTGGATATGGAGAAAAGCAAAAAGTTCTGAGAATTACATAGGAGAGTTCCAATAAATAGGATTCAGTGAGTGATTGGGAGTGAGAAAAAGGGGCTGTCAAAATAGACTCCCAGGTTTCTAGCATGAACAGCTGAGTAGATGGAGAAATGTCAGTTGCTCAGTTAGGGAAGATGGAAGTATGATCAGATTTAGAGATCATCCCTGAATGCCTAAATTAAGTAAATGGCTGCTAAGAATCACAACTGGGCAAATCAATAAGCCAAGTCACCTTTAAGTCTGTTGTATCTTAAAGTTGATGCCTAATTTTAATCTTGACATCACATTAAATCTGAATCTATGTCATTAACTAAGGGGGCTTGAGTCCTTAAGAAGTAAGGTTCAAATAAAACTCTGGACTATCTATCATTTCAGAGATCTCGGGCTAAGTATAAATTCTGTTGCTGAATCACAAGGCAATTTGAATGTGGGATTTCCATTCGTGGGTTTATAATTTATCTTTTCTGGAAAATAAGATTATCTTTTTTTAATTTTGGAAAATAAGACTAACATTCTCTGTTTCTGTTGATCACAGGGGAGGGCTGTGAGCCGTAATTAAAGAACAGGTTGGAGCTGGGCTTTGTTTCTTTGCAGCATCTGTCTAGGTTTGATCAGTATGTCGGTATTTGCAATTGTAATCATCTGGTCATTTTCTTTTCCTATCTGCTCAGCTTGCAACCCGCATTGTGGAAGCTGTGATTCACAGGCCAGCTGTACCTCCTGCCGAGATCCAAACAAGGTCCTGATCTTTGGGGATTGTCAGAATGAGAGCTGTGCTCCACAGTACTATCTTGACTTCTCCACCAACACGTGCAAAGGTGAAGCTCATCCTGAATTGTACAGTTCTTTTACCAGTGATGCCCCTTTACTATCGATGTTCATCCCCCACCTTGGGAAAATACTGTCATCATGCATTTAGACTTTCTCTGATGATAGCAAGAAGTCATTATGTATGTATGTATTCATGTATTCACTCATTAATTTATGTGTTAAAGTTTCAAGCAGATATTTATTTGTTAAACAAATATTTTTGAGCACCTACTATGTACCAGCCATTGTGCAAGTTAATGGTAACGAGACCAGGGGTGGCAAACTGGAAACCCTCCGGTTGTATTTGGCCCACCTAATCTCCCAGTGTTTCAAAATGTTTAATATTTGCCTTTTAAAAATCAGAAAACATACCATACAAAAATTGAGATTTTTCTAAGTCAGAAGATCTGGCAAGACTGGATTTGCATTCCCAGAATGCAACAGGAGGTTGGCATGAGTAGCTGTTGTCTCTGTTGGACAGAGCATGATCTCCGAAGGTCACCACACTCCTCACTGTTCCCTATTCCATCACACCAGGCCTATTTAAAAGATTTACACTACCTTCCTGGGCCCCTTAGGCACTTGCCTTTATAACTCTAGAATGCTAGACTCTATGCTTAATGAGGACAGGAGTTGTATCTGATTTGTTCATCTCTGCTTAGCATACTGAAATGAGTGAAGACACAGTCCTTGTCCTCAAGGAGTTTATAATGTCAAAAACCAATTGCCTTTTTCTTTGTTCTCCGGTGGTGGTTGGAATTCTAGGGGATTTTGCTCTTTGAATGGCAGTGCTCAGCCAGAGGAAAAGCAGAGTTCAAGGGTGATTTTCCTTGCTCTTGTTCTTTCCCTTCTCCATTCCACACTTCCCTCTATATCTCCAGTTCTGCCAGGGAAGCTAGGGCTCAGATATGGAGGTCAAACATCTGTCCGGTAAACTTGGGATGCTGGAAGCCTTTGCAACATTGCACACTAGCCATTCCAGGAAATTCTCCTTGGTTGTCAACTTAGGTGGTCTGCTGTGCTCAAGACCAAAGAAGCTTTTCTGTTTCTTCCCTCCTAACCACTGGTGTTAGTTTGCGGTGAAAAACAAGATTATCACAAATCCTCCCTGTTGTAAATTATTCCATAACCATGCTGGCAGTTTTCAAGGCTCTATTTTAGTCATTTTCCCTCGGGACTGATTCAGCCAAATAAATGAGTGAGATTAACTTTATAAATCTTCTTGGAAGCACATGTACTGTCTTGCACGTTTACCTGCTTCCTTGGGACTTAGAAACATTGCATCAAGGAAGAGGGAAAGTGACTAATGAGAGGTTTCCCCAGCTTCTTCTCAGGGAGGGAAGGTGGGCTGAGGCAGCACTGAGTGGAGATATTTCTCCAAGATAAACAGTGCAGCAGCAAACCTTAAGGAAGCTGCTACCATATGTCAGGCACTGTGCTGAGTTCTTTACATTCATTATTTCCGTCTTCACAGTAGCCTTATGCAATAGGTACGATTCTTTTTTCCCCAGTTAAAATATATTAAAATTTATTTCAAAATGCATACAATATTATTCTGTTACACTGATTTGACTTAAGCGCCAAAAATGCTCAAATACTCCCTGTTGAAATTAGAATAGTTCAATTGTAGAGAAGAAGCATCAGACATTTCGAGTCGATAAGTACTCTTCAAGGATGAAGATTTCCATATTTAGAGAACATCATGTCCCTAATTATTTATTGTGGCGCAAGTCTAATTCACCCATGCTATATTTTAATTCTGCTCAAATATTTTTAAAATTTCGAAGTATCTCTAGCACCAGTTCCCTGACAAAGTTAGCTGTTTAACACGTTAAGTGCCCAGTCAGTCACCGGTGACTGACACTATACTTTCTGCCCAGAAGACAAAACAGGCTGGGTGTTTAACATGTTAAATTAAACCAAATATTTTTCCATACCCTGGATTAGATAGATGATTAAAATGCAAGCACACACACAAAACACACACAAAAAAACCCTATTTTTTGCACTGTTAATAGTTTCTTTTTCATAAATATTATTTTAAGTATCTGAGCACCTTACCCACAACAGTGTATTTATACCCCACAAATCTTCCCATGCAGAGATTTTGCATACTACTAAATCCTCATCTGAGGGCTACAATCCATTCTAATTCTACTGTAGACACCAGTTATAATTAAAGAATCAATAGGTATGATTCTTATTTCTGTTTTACAGACAAGGAAACTGAGGCTTAAAACATTTAAGGGAGGCATGTGAGATATGCAGATAAAAAGCAGCAAAGCCACGACTTGCATAAAGACTTACCTGACTTCAAAACCAAGTCCTTAACCATGCTGCTGTCCCATCTCCCATGCATGAAGAACATAGCTTACTAGCAAGCACTTTGTTTTCAAACATGAGTTTTCTGACTGTATCCGAACTGCCTGGGCCATTAAAACAATAGCAATGACAGCTATAGTAATCACAATAACAAAACAATAGCAGCAGCAACATATTTTTCTTGCCTCAACCTCTGAGATTGACTGTAGTTCTGATCACCTGTGTTTCTTTTATTTCTTTAAACATGTTTTTATTGACTTCAGAGAGGAAGGGAGAAGGAGAGAGAGATAGAAACATCAATGATGATCCGCTGCCTCCTGCACACCCTCTACTGGGGTTCAATGCCTTGACCAGGAATTGAACCGTGACCTCCTGGTTCATAGATGGACACTCAACCACTGAGCCATGCTGGCTGGGCCACCTGTGTTTCTAATAACCCCGCTGGATTATTTGGGTCACATCTAGGGCTGGGACCCACTAGAACATAAGCTCCTTGAGGGCAGGGTCTACACCTCTCACTTTACACCCTCACTCAGTGCTGAGTAACTCGCAGATGCTTGTTGAGTGAATGAACCTGTAAATGAATCGGTTCTGCTCTACATGAGATCATCTGTTCCTTCAGTAAGCCCTTTATTTCCAGGCAGGTACCTCATGCCCTGTTTAACTCTACCATTGTTGGTTTTTTCTGTCGTGTTGGTCAGCACCTGATTTTTTAGAAGTAGAGAGTTGTGGGCTGGTCATGGAGGTAGCAGATGCATTCTTAATTGACTCTCTGACATCCTTTCTCTCTCAAGCATTTGGAGGGGATCCACAAATTGGCCACTCCCTACAGCAGGCTTTGCATGAAGATGTGTGACTCAGGGATAAGGAACTTGGGGCTTGTGGAAGAAGATCGAGTTGATTTGTCTCCTCAGCAGCCCCACTGACAAGCAGGCTCAGGAGCAGGAGCGATCTATGTACACGCTCATGTCTAACATAATTAGGAAACACTAAACCTCAGAGAAGTGCTCAGGCTACTATAAGTAGAGTCGCTAGAGCTCACTTATCTGACATCTCTTACATGGTACTCACTTTCCTCCTTGCAGCTGCAGGCAGCATCCTCATAAATTAGGTGCTGGACAGAAAGGAAGCTGGTCTAATGTGGCCTTTCTTTCTAGAGTGTGATTGGAGTTGCAATGCGTGCAGTGGGCCTCTGAGGACAGACTGCCTGCAGTGCATGGATGGCTACGTTCTCCAGGACGGCACCTGCGTGGAGCAGTGTGCACCATCATTCTACCGGGACTCCGGCCTCTGCAAGAGTAAGTGTCTGGAGCCCCTGCTCTGTGCTCATCCAAGCTTCAGCCTCTTCTCATTAAACTATTCTGAGAAGGAGCCTGTGGCTGGTTCCCATCCTGGCTTTGTATCTAATTTCTGGTTTCTTTTCTAAGAACTTTTCTTTGGTATAATGAAAATGTCTTTTTCCTTTCTCTCATGCCCAAATGCATTTCCTAAAGTTTGAGGGCACTATGGAAATAATGGGAGTATATGGCTATAGAAACAGGTATGTTTGGGCCATTACATTTGGGTTTCCTTAAAAATTGAACAGGCCTGCGCTCCAGATGGAAAGGTCTGTGTCCTCTGGTCCATTGAATACATGGAAAGACCTCATTCTTCGCCATCTGTTTCCCACAGCCCTCCATACATTTTATATCTCACCATCACCTTTCTCTGGCCCAGGACCCCCTTCAGCCTCAATTTAACACCACAAAGTCTTCAGACCCTGAAATGCCCACCCAAAGTGCCCAGAAAACATTCTTGGGAGCATTGTTGAGAGACTCTGATAACTGACTGGGTGAATCAGGCAAAGATCGACATTTTGGCGAAAATGGTACAGAGAGCCAAGGCCTAGTTAATAACAATAATGGCGAATACCTGTTCATTTCTAGTTTGCCTAGCATTTTCCATTATTTAATTTGATCTTCACCCAGGGAGCTGGGAGGGGGGATAGTACGTCCACTCCCATTTTGTAGGAGAGACCACTGAGGCTCAGAGAAGTGGAGTAACTAGTTCTGTCCCCCAGCTGGTAAGTACCACAGTCTCAACCAGGAGCCCGGCTCCTTGACTCCTGTCTGCAGCTTTGCCCAGCCACCAGGTTATATTGCTCATTGCTGTCTAGCACTGCCTCACTGTCAGGACCAGGAGCCCCTGGGAAAGCCATACACATACCTGTCGACTTGTCTTCCAGGCTGTGACAGCCACTGTCTCCAGTGCCAAGGTCCCCAGGAGTGTACCCGCTGTGAGGAACCATTTCTCCTCTTGGGAGCCCAGTGTGTCCAGGAATGCGGGAAGGGATACTTTGCAGATCATGCCAGTCGCAAATGCGCAGGTAACTTGGAGACCAGGCTGAATTCTCTGGAAAGACATAAAGGAGCAAGCTATTCAGGTGTGCTGATCCTCAGGTAACCAAGGAGAATCGGAATCAGAAGTAGCATGAGAACCCAGGGAGCTTGGCCTAAGCGATTGATGACTTCCCATGCATTCCGCCAATTGCTGGTTAAATGGAATATAGAAGAGCAGGCCAATAATTCTCTTGCACAAATCAATATTGTCCCTAACAGTCTTTATGGAAATGAAGCCAATATTTTATGGAATGTAAAGCTTATGTATATCCATTAAGAGTGGATCAGCCCTGTTGATATGAGCATAGAATTTTCAATGTGTAAGACTAAATAACCAGTGATCCTGATATTTGCCATAATATCCTTGAAGAGTAGAATTTCTGGAGATACTTTAGTGAGGCACATTAATCTTTTATTATGAAACTAAAGTTAAGCCCAAAGTATAAATTACCTTGTCTATTGAGTTATTGAGGAGAGTTTCCTTAGTGTGTTCTCATCATTTCTGTCAAAACTTAGTACTGTTTGCCCCACTTTAATGAATACCTGACATTTAATAGTAATGCCATTACCCAGGCATAGCATTTTATACTTCACCAAGTTTCCTTCATCAGCATTATATCATTTGATATTTACAATGGCCTGGTAAAATATGGCAGGCACTATGAATCCTGTTTTACAAGTGAAAAAAACACACACAAAAAACAAAGGGGCTAAGAGTATTAACCAGAGCAACATAAAATAAGATATTAAACCCAAGTTGTTTTGTCCTAATCCAGTGCCTTTTAAACTGTACTGTGCTGCATTTCTCTAACAAAATCTTATTTACTGAAGCATAAAAATAATTCTAGATTATTAACTTGACCCAAAGAAATAATCTATGGTCCTTCAAATAGCTTGATCGCCTGTTGCATTTAAAATAATAATAATAATAATAATAATAATAATAATAATAATAGAGTAGCAGTGATAGTTGTAGTGCGATTAAGCCCTTTTGTGAGCCAGGCACCATTCTAGTCACGACATACATAGCACATGTATTCCTCCCAACAATCATCTGTATTAGGTGCTATCAGTTTCCCCATTTTTTAAAAAAAGCAACTTGCACCACAGATTGTTGGAGGAACTTACCCATGTTTGGCAGCTGGTAAGTGGTAGAGGAGGAACAGTACCCAGAAAGGGCCTGTGCTCTTAATCGCTATAAACTGCGTCTCTTATAACTCAGTATGGTTAACTTTCTAAACAATTCATTTATGTGAAACATTTTCAGATCACAGTGTGTAAGGCAAGAGTGCTCCTCCCTATCACTTTCCTTCCGAGGGTCGATCAGCTGTCTGTGAAATTCTGTGAGAAACTGTTAGAATTCTCTTTTGCTGCAGTTGGCGGCCATGTGTGCTGTGCTCTCCCTCTTCTTTGCTTTACCACTGGGGCCCCGGCTGGGTGTGCGTGCCTTGGTTGTGCGTCAGTCGGTGTGTCCTCTCTTCAACAGCCTGCCCTCAGAGGTGCGTGCAGTGCAGCCACAGAAGCCGGTGTCACCGCTGTGACCGTGGGTTCTCTCTGAAGAGTGGCCTTTGCGTTTCCAACTGTGTTCCTGGCTTCTCTGCCCACTCATCTAACGAAACATGTGCTGGTGAGTACTATCCACTGGTGGCTGATGAGCTCCCCTGCGGTTTCTACACGCAAAGGCTGTGTCTGCACATGCAGTGGACTCGTGTGGTATAAAATGCAGGATGCCCATTCCCGGGGGAAACACGGGTGCCGCTAGGAATAAGGAAATCTTTATAGAACATGAAAGCTTGGGAAAACTCAACTTCTAAAATTTTTAGAGAAGAAAAAGAAGCAATCTTTTTAAAAAGTTAACTGTGCCCTTGACGGTCGCTCAGTGGTTAGAGCGTTGCCCTGCAGACCGAGAGTCCCCGGGTTCAATTCCTGGTCCAGGCATGTACTTTAGTTGCAAGTTCAATCCCCAGCCCCCATTGGGGCATGTGTGGTAAGCAACCAATTGATGTGTCTCTCTCACGTTCATGTTTTTCTCTCTCCCCTCCTCTCTACCTTCCACTCTCTCTAAAAATCAATGGAAAAATATCCTTAGGTGAGGAGTAATAAATAAATAAATAGAAAGTCAACTGTCAAATCAGAAATTTGGCATAAAACTTATGTTTCTGAATTACAACTATGTTGTGGAAAATTACTTATATACTTATCCTACATAATAAAAAGGTACTATGCAAATTCATCACTCCGCTACGCCCACGATTGGGCCGGCTGGAGGCGTGGGGGGCGGGACTCAGGGTGGCCGATTGGCTGGCAGGAGGAGCGGGGGGCGGGGACTCGTGAGTCCCGGCCCCCCGCTCCTCCCGCCGGCCTAAACGGCCGGTGCTGAGGAGGGACCTATGGGGCCGGCGGAAAGAGCGGGTGGTAGTTGACCACCGAGGGCATCTGAGCAGCCGGATGCAGAGCTCGGGTCCGTGTTCTCCAGGTTGGCCTCCGTGGGGTCCGCGTCGCACCCATAGTGGCCGTGTGGGGACGCTGGCATCGTAGCCCCAGCAAGGAGGCCAGCTTCCCAAGCCAGGCTGCGGAGGGAGGGAGGGCCTCTGGGCTGGGAGCACTCCCCCACCCCAGCGGACAGGGCTCGGCAGCAAGCGAGCAGCAGAGAGCTACCAGCGGTGGTGGGTGTGGTGGCCTGGCTTCCAAGAGGCTGGCTTCAGCTGCTGTGGCCTGCGCTGAGGTGGCTGGTGGTGGGAGCAACTGCGGGGGCGAATCCGAGGCTGGGGCACTGGGAGACGTGGGACTGCAGCCCAGAAGACGAGGCTCCGGAGGACCTGGTCACCGACCCCGGCATTGAAGCTGCCTCCTACAAGGTGTATCCTAGCCTAGGTGTGTGGGAAGCAGGTTCAGGAACCTCTCCCTTTGCGGCGCCAGAGCCCAGGCCTGCCAGCGCCCCAGAGGAGACCCCCACCAGGATCGAGGGCGTGACCAGTCTCCAAACCAGGGCGGCCATTAGCCCAGGCCTGCCAGCACCCCAGAGGAGACCCCCGCCAGGACCGGGGGCGTGACCAGCCTCCAAACCGCCAGTGACCCTAACCCAGGCTGGCCAGCACCCCAGAGGAGACCCCCGCCAGGATTGGGGGCGTGACCGGCCTCCAAACCACCAGTGACCCTAACCCAGGCCGGCCAGCACCCCAGAGGAGACCCCCGCCAGGATTGGGGGCGTGACCGGCCTCCAAACCGCCAGTGACCCTAACCCAGGCCGGCCAGCACCCCAGAGGAGACCCCCGCCAGGATCGGGGGCGTGACCGGCCTCCAAACCGCCTGCAGCCCTAGCCCAGGCCTGCCAGCACCCCAGAGGAGACCCCTGCCAGGGCCGAGGCTCAGGCAGCCATTATCAGCTGCGAAGCGCTGAGGCTCAGGCCAGCAGTGGCAGCAGCATTGGGGTTATGGGGGTGGTGCCTCCAGAGGGAGGCCAGACTGGGGGCCAAGGCACAGGCAGTGTGAGGTGATCAGGCTGATAGGGGAGGGCAAGGTAGGGGCAATCAGGCTGGCAGGAGATCAAGGTAGGGGTGAGCAGGCAGGCAGGCAGTGGGGTTAGGGGTGAGCAGGCAGGCAGGCAGGTGAGTGGTTAGGAGCCAGTGGTTCCGGGTTGTGAGAGGTATGTCCAACTGCTGGAAGTTGGACATCCCCTGAGGGGTCCCAGATTGAAGAGGGTGCAGATTGGGCTGAGGGGCACCCCCCCCCCAGTGCACGAATTTCGTGCACCGGGCCTCTAGTATAGATATAATTTATTTATATTTATATAAACTTGTAGAGCTTATAATGCCCGGATGCAATGGTGCATTCTTTGTGCACATGCTGGAGATAACTTATAAATAAATAATGAATAGTGTGAGGAGCTTGCCCCATTAGTTTCATACATTTGAAGTAAATGGATTTCAAGCCATATTGTTTGCCATTAAGAATGAGATAATAGTCCTAGCTGGTTTGGCTCAGTGGATAGAGCATCAGCCTGTGGGCTGAGGGGTCCCAGGTTCGATTCCAGTCAAGGGCACATGCTCAGATTGCGGGCTCAATCCCCAGTGTGGGGCGTGCAGGAGGCGGCCAATAAGTGATTTGCTCTCATCATTGATGTTTCTATCTCTCACTCCCTCTGAAATCAATAAAAATATATTTTTTTAAAAAAGAATTAGGTAACAAGTTAAAAGGGTGGAGCTAGTCTTGTCCAAAACATCAATGAACACTTTATTTTATACAACAAAGAGAAGCAAATTTAAATTGTCTTACTTTTTAACCTCAAAAGTTTCAGAGGTGAATAAAACTTGGGAGTTCTGTTATAGCTGAGCATTCCTTGGCTTTGGGTATCTTTTATCAATAACATGAGGCATACTTTAATGCATGCAGTCAGTCATATTTTCCATCTCTGTATTTCTGACCTCTAAAGATATTAAAACTTCATATGAGAAAAAGTATCTTTAGCTTAATTTATTGGGATCCTTCTAGAAACCCCAAGTACTTGAGAGTCAGCTTGTTCCTCTTGCGATGTAATACAAGTCAATGTGCGAATGTGAATTACTCTCACCTTCGTTAGAGTAATCTTACAGTAGAAGTCCCCCTGAAAGTTGGCATCCCTGACTGTCCTGTCTGGCCTACCTTCAAGTCCAGGCAAAACAACTCGCAGGAGACAGAATGGTCAGAAATCCTAATTCATCCATCAGATGTTTCCTGTGGATAAAGATTGTAAAACTTTTAAACAAAGTGTGTATATTTCACATGAATTCTGAATATAAGCCATTGATAATCCTACTTCAATGGAGATTAACTGGTACTATTCTAGCATTGGTATTAAACACCTCTTTTCTTGCCCTCAGTGGGTCTGATGGTCAGATATGACAGATGTCTTAGGAATGTGGTTCTCAACCCTGGAGCCTATTGGGATTGCCTGGGAGTTTGTAAAATCACGAAGGTCCCACCCCAGAATATGTAAATCAGGATCTCTGGTGGTGGAGCCCAAGTATCAGTATTGTTTTAAAGATCCCTATGTGATTCTTTATTGCTATTATTATTGAATATAATTCCCATACCATAAAATTCACCCTTTAAAGTATACAATGCAGTGATATTTAGTATATCTTTAGTATATTCACAAAGTTATGCATCCATCACCACTAATTCCAAGACACTTTACTTGCCCTAAAGAGAAATTCAGTAATCATTAGGAGTCTTTCCCCATCACCCCCTCACCACAGCCAATGGCTACCACGGATCTACTTTTTGTTAGTACGAATTTGCCTGTTTTGGACATTTCACATAAATGAAGTCATACAATTTGTAGCCTTTTATGTCCGGCTTCTTTCACTTGGCATAACATTTTCAAAGTTCTTCCATTTGTAACTTGTATCAGTATGTCATTTCTTTTTTATGCTTGAATAATATTCCATTGTGTGGATATACCACCTTCTTATTCCTTTATCAGTTGAACATTTGGATTGTTTCTACTTTTTAGCTATTATGAATAATGCTGCTATGAACATTTGTGTAGAAGTTTTTGTGTGGATATATGTTAATTCTCTTGGGTATATGCATCTGAGGAACTACGAGACAGTTTTCCCAAGTAACTACACTGCTTTACATTCCTACCAGCAATGTATGAGGGTTCTAATTTCTCCACATCTTCAGGAACAGGTTTTACCATTATTCCTAGTGGGTGTGAAGTGGCATCATTTTGTGGTTTTAATTCGCATTTTCCTGATTGCTAATGATGTTGAGCACCTTTTCGTGTGCTTATTGGCCTTTCTATACCTTCTTTGGGGAAATGCTTATTCAAATTCTTTGCCTATTTTAAAATTGGGTTGGTTTTACTGCATTGGAAGAGTTCTTTATATATTCTGGATTCAAGTTCAGTTTCAGGGATATCTGATTTGTAAATATTTTATCTCATTCTGTGGGCTGTCTTTTCACTTTCTTGCTAGTGTCCTGGTGAAGCACAGCATTTTTTTTTAGTTTTAATGATGTCTAATTTATTTGTGTTTTTTTCTTTTGTCACATATGCTTTTTGTGTTATAGCTAAGAAAGCATTGTCTAATTCAAGTTCACAAAGATTTACTCCTTATTTTCTTCTAGGAGTTTTATAGTGTAACACAGGGATGGGGAACCATATTTTCTGCCAAGGACCATTTGGATATTTATAACATCATTCATGGGCCATACAAAATTATCAACTTAAAAAAATTAGCCTGCTATATTTGGTCAAATATTTAATTAACTCACCCCTAATGCCTAGGCAGGGCCAGGCCAAATGATTTTGCAGGACTTATATGGTCCTTGAGCTGGACATTCCCCACCCCTGTAAAAGAGCCTGTGTTCTTTTCCTGTGCATCCACAGTGAGAACCACTGGATTAGAAGGAAGCTTATGGTGGACAGTAGCCTAGAGTCTCATCTTTGTAGCTCTCGGAATGAACATTACAAGCCTATTATTTTAAATACACCCCCCCCCCCCCCCCCCCGCAACTTGTAAATTACCAAGCCTGACCTTTGGATCCATGTTTTCCAGGCAGAACACACACTCCTGGTCTTCATGTGAATGGTTCTCTCACCCTGGCCATTGGTTTAATGAAGCCACTGGATTTTTCCCTCCTGAACGTCCAAGACCAGGATGGCAAGGTCGAAGACCTGCTGTTCCATGTTGTGAGCACGCCCACCAACGGGCAGCTAGTGCTCTCGAGGAATGGGAAAGAGGTGCAACTCGACAAGGCTGGCCATTTTAGCTGGAAAGATGTGAAGGAGAAAAAAGTGCGCTTTGTGCACAGCAAAGAAAAGCCCAGGTGACTCCGTGTACCATTGTTTTCCTCCTGCCTCCTTTCCACCAGTGCTTTGCACCTCCCTCATCCCCCCCAACTCCCCTTTTCTCCACAGTTATCCCTTCTCCTCTGAGAAAACATCCATACTCCACAAATGCCAAATGCTTTCAGCTGCCTGTCATCATTTCACTGTAATTGCTCAGAGAGTGTGCTTCTGTTAGAGGCATTTTCATTTTATCACATAATTATGGGTAATTCTCTGATGTGACAGGAAAGTTCCTGGTACAATTACCCAGCTTTCTGGCCCAGCAGAAACAAAGCTGGTTATACACCCAGATGCTCCAGATGCTTCTTCAACGTTAGTGTAATATACTGGGATAGAGTGCATGCTTTTCAAGGTGTGGTATGGGTCTTAGAATTTCAGAGTTGGAAGGAAACAGAGAGTCACAGTTAACTTTCTATTATCCACTTTATGGGATTAATTGTGGTTAATATTTAAGCCTGATCCAGTTTTCCTCTGATGCCTAGCACACTTCTGGCTGTCTTCCCTGCCTCAGCTGACATATGCTTCAGGAATGCAATTGAATGTTAACACTAACCCAAGCAAATATAGCCATGTAATTAGCAGAGTAATTCTACTAAGCAGAAATCAGAGAATGCACCCCAAAGATTAGCCTCTTGGATTATCCTTCACCCTGCTCTGCTTCATTAGTGCAGGTAATTCAGACTAGTTTATTTGTAAACAAGGAGTTGATACCCAGGGAATAGAGATAAAGAAACAGTGAATATTTTCTACTGTCACCACTAAACTTGAGATTTTTTTTTAAGGTTTGGGCTAGGACATAGGTGGGGAGAAAAGTAAATGGCACTTTCTCCGTTTTCATTTGAGAGCTAGTGAGCAATGAACCTCTTATAGAAATAAGAGCAAGTAACATTCACTGAACACTAGCTATTAGCCAGGCACTGTGTTAACTACTTTATGTAAATTCTGTAAATTTATATTCCCAGTCTCCAGGCCTTCAGAGTATAAAGTAATCTTACCCAAGGCCTTGCATCCTATGACGCACAGCTGACGCTCCAACCCAAGGCTCTCTGATTCCACAGCCCATGCCTTTAGCCACTGCGATTTCTGTCTTAACAGTAGGAATAATGGGCATGTTTCCATCTCCGGGGGCATACAGAAGTATTGCTATAAATGGTGCTTAAAACTGTAGTACTTGATGCTATAGAATCACTCGTCAAACTCATGCTCCATCTCCTGCATTCCTTTTGCTGCAAGTATAGTTAAATGTTTGCATATCTCTCTCTCTCTCTCTCTCTCTCTCTCTCTCTCTCTCTCTCTCTCTCTCTCTCTCTCTCTCCCTCTCCCTCTCTCTCTCTCTCTCTCTCTCTCTCTCTCTCTCTCTCTCTCACACACACACACACACACACACACACACACACACACACGTACCTATAGTTGTTTCTCTTGGAATCACTTGTGAAATGTGTATAAAGTACTTAAAGCTTCAAAGACAACCAAAGCGAAAAGCCTCTTGTTTCTCTAACCTTACCTCTTTAATCTCTCACCATCTATTTCCTCACAGAGTCAGCTTTGTACCCATAAACGGGACAAAGAATGGCAGCTATTTTTTAGGGAATTTTTAGTACTTTTTTGGGGTACACATTTAACACTGGATTTCCTTTACCTAAACATTTAAACAAAAGAAAGGATGAGAGGAATAGTAAAAGAAACAGGCTTGGCAGAAACTCATGAAAAAAAGGAAATGGTATGTCTCTGAATGATACAAAAACAAAAGACACAACCTGCCACTCAGGTTCGTGGTTTTGTTTTCCCCCATGCCAACACTGACCCTGATTCTTTAGGACTGGAATTCTTTAGGATTGCATTCCTCTGGGGGTGGGAATGCTCCTGTGGAGTACGAGACAGATTGTAAATATAGTCAGAGGAGACGAGATAAGCTCCATTGCTGAGATGCTGAGCACAGTTATTGGAAGCTCACTGCCAACAAAAAAATCATTCCCACCCAGTAGGTTGGGAGTAACTAGCCCTTCACTGTTCGTTTTGTTGCTCCCATCATCTGTATTCTCTTGAAGGCTGCAAGTGGGGATGGAGAGGACCAGGGTTTCAATGGGACAGAAAAATGGAGGGAATACAGCAAACTTTTTTAAATTAAGTTTTCTGAGGGACAGTTTGCATTTAATAAAATTTCCTATTTTAAATTACTGTTCTATGAGTGTTAACAAATGTATACTGTCTTTCAGTCTTGAGAACACAACCACATTCAAGGTATAAAACCCCCAAAACTCTGTTTACAGTCACTACCTTCCCCAGTCCCTGGTAAACACTGATCTGTTTTTACCCTTGTAAGTTTTGCCCTTTCTGAAATGTCATGTGAATGGAATCAGCAAGTATATAATCTTTTGTTTCTGGCTTTTGCCATAATGCTTTTGAGATCCATCCACATTCTTTCATGTATTGGTAGTTAATACCTTTTAAAGAACTTTGAAAACAGTGGCCCCACCATAGACCAGAATTTGCACCCTCTCATATACATTAATTATGTCTTACCAGCCCACAGTGAGTTCTGTGCTTGGTTTGGCTTTGAAGGGGGCAACTCCTACCTTTCCTTCTAGTAGCCTCAGAAGCTGTTGAAACAACACCCTTTATGAGAAGTGGAAACCACAGCAAAGAGTGAGCCTTATTTTGTTTTCTTAATTAGGATTCTTTGGTTGTAAGTAAGGGAAGTCAACTTGAACTAGATTAAGGAAATAGTAAGGTTTGTTGTGACATTGCAGGTGTGGCCTAGAACTCAAACACATCAAGGGCAGCTGGGCCCCAGGGCAAGCCTGGAAGCTAGAACCAGCACCAGGAAGCAGGACTCGGTTCTTTCTCTTGTCTCTGTGTCTTGACTCATAGGCTTCACTGACCTCTCTCCTACAAACTGGCTTCCTCCACACTGTGGTTTCCCAATAGTCAATAATCAGACATCCTTCCCTAGTCAAGTCTACATTAAATGTTGCATTTGTGTGGCTGGACAGGGAGGGGGATAGAGTTACATAATGAAAGCATTGCAAATATTGTTATTTGGGACCCTCTCATATGAATTGGGTAGGACTTGACGAGTGAGTTTGCAGGGAATAGGGACTCATTGAGATCTACTCAAAGATTATGAAAGATTCCTTTTTCATTCTTTAGTTTTACCATTAGCCTATAATCTATCACTAACCTTTCTTGGCCCCAAAACTGATTTTCAACCTTTTATAGATTCAACTTAGAAAAATAGGAAAAAATTTATATAATTGTTACAATGAGATCTAAGAATACACAGTAGTTTTGTTTGCGTTTCACTAGGTTCATATTTATCTGGTCATTTTTATTTATAGTATGAATGTTATATTACTGTAGTGGTTTGATCCAAATTCATCCATGCACATAGTCTGGAAATGTTTTTAATCATTGTGATTCTAATGACTAATTTAATGATTGCATTTTCTCATTTCTTTCTTTGGGATTTCTTTTAGGAAAGGTTACTTTTCCCTGAAAATTAGTGACCAGCAGTTCTTCTCTGAGCCACAGCTGATCAACATACAAGCATTTTCAACACAGGTAATAAAAATGCCACACTATTACTAATTTTATGTGCCTACCAATTCTCAAGCACAAATATAGATTTCTTGTAGTTGTAGACAAATAAATGAGCTGAATTAATCTTGTCTCAGTTTTCTCCTGAAATATTTTTTTTAATGCTTTTAGGCAATAACAATAGCAGCAACCATTACTAATACATCTGTAGTACTCTTTGTAGTGTTTCTCATTTAATCCTCATGCCATCCCCATGAGGTATTATTATCCCCAATTTACAAGTGAGAACTCTAAGTCACAGGGAGCTTAAGTAACTTGTCTATGGTGGTACACCTAATCAATAGAGAGTCAAGAACTGTGCTCATTAACTCTGAATGCAGATTCTATGTTCTTGATCATTACATTAGGTGCCATCTTTTGCTATACTGAATCAGAAACTAGCCCATCAGAATAATTTGAGGTGGTTCTAGTTCTTAAGACTTGCCTTATTCTTAGATAAATGAGTTAATTTTGTAAATGTTTCTCTCTCATGGGTATGGGATTATGTTGGCTACTTTTGCCTATCTACTAGCATTATGCAGCCAGACTGCATTTATCTTAGTTGGCAGTAGTCAGATGATCTTATTAAGGATATCCTTAAATGTTGTGCCAATGTGGTCATCAGCCAAGCACTGGTCTGAGGAAATCATGGTAGCTGTTGTAAAACTCAGTGTGATGTTCTTCTCTTCTCATCACTCATCTCTGTCAAGTTGTACTTATGTGTGCAGAATACATATAGTGGTAAAAACTCTGAGTAATTAGGCTTCAGGATTTGAACAGCTGAAATGTGCAAAGAGAGTAGGAAGATAGATATACTCTTAGGTTTGAATGGCAAGAGAAAAGGACATCATCATGGGGAGCCAAGGCTACCTAAATATCCAGATCTCAGGAGTGTGTTAGACATGATTCAAGGAAGGACCTGAGGTCATTGTTTTTAAACTGGTATTTTTATATCTTTGGTCCAAAAATGAAAGGACCATAGCCTGTGAAACAGAAGTGGCTGCCAAATGATATGAACAGCCCAGCTCAGCTCTTCTTGATGGCATTCTCACTTTAGGGATGGCTGAAATTAAGGAATGATTTAGAAATTAATTTGATCTCAGAGTTGAGCTAAGAGTATGAACTTTGTTTTAACTGTAGCTAAAATGTGATCTCTGTAAATATGGGCCAGAGGGTGACATCAAGCCCCAGGACTTATTGGCTTAGATGTTTTTCAGTACTTAAGCTCAGAAGTTTTGTTTTGTTCTTTTTGTTTGTGTGATATAGTTATGCTAAACATGTGAATAAAAGGCCTAGTGTAGGTATAAGCAAGTGGCTTTCTCACCAAGATGATGAGTTCTGATGGTTCCCTGATATTTGTTGTTTTCCTGAAATCAAGTGAGTAGATAGTGAGGGCACATTTTTATTTTATTTATGAGAAACTTTTATTATTTTAACTTTTCAAAAAAAGAAATTTTAGAAATGTGCTTTAATTTATTTTTGTTCCTTTACATTTCTGTGGTATTTGAACATGGTCTTGAGGCTCCATGGCATTTTCTCATGTAAGTTAAGTCAATCTTTTCCATTTATGGATTTTGATATAACCTTTGACTTCTCTCTTTAGAATCCAAGAGGCCTTTCATTCCCATGTGTAGAATCACAGCTTTGAGTTTTCACTTGGGAATTCTCAGTAGCTATTTTCTAGTTTCCTATTATGTGATTGTTATAATCATGCATTCATTAGACATTACTCTAATAGATATTGAAATTCCCAGGAGGTCAGGAGGGCTAGTTTTAAAAGAAAGCCTTTTGGATTAAAGAGGGCAGTGTGCTGAGAAAAGTCCTAGATGGTTCAACTTCAGATGATATAAAAAACTGAGATAATGTTTTTTTTGGCTTCTGGCCTTGATTTTTTTTTGTGTGTGGCGGGGGGCGGGGGGGGTTCAAATAGGGTTCATTAACTTTTATCTTTGTGAAGGAACATTTTATCTGCTTACTCAAGTTGGCAAGAGCACACCTGATAATCCTAAGGAAACATATTAAAATTTGCTATATGAGCAGTGCCACTTGAATTAAACAGGTGCTTGCCTTACTCAGATCAGGATCTTGTCAGGCTTTATAACCTGAGCTGGGTTGGGTCCCTTCAAGATATGAATGAAACAGCTTGAAGAAAATTACTGGGAGGGACAAGAAATAGCATGAATTCAGAATGCAAAATTATCTTACTCCAAGTCAGCATGCTGCAACATGGCCTGGAATGAAGTGCTCAACTCCCAACACAAATGCAAACATTCCATATGTCTTTTAGCATCTCTTGGATGCAGACAACTGACTGGGTTGCCTGACACTGACCCGATCACAGTTACAGTGAAGGGGATGTGGTATAACTCAAGACAGCAGAGACTTCAAAGATTTAGAAGCAAGCAGTTCTCCTTGATGGCCTCTGATGAATACTGTAGTCCTGAAGTGGCTAGAGACGCCTCCAGAATCAGAGATGTGAACCTCATTTGCTGTGATTCCTAGGACCAACCCTACCTTTGACAAATACTGTGAATATGCAATAGTTTGGCACTTTGCTAGAACATCTAGAGTTCTATAAAAATCATCAAAATATCAATTAGGTTGCACACAACTGATATCTAGCCCACTGGATGGCCCTCTCTTTTCCTGCTCAATGCTTTCTCTTCTTCTCCTTCATTCCACAGCCCCCCTATATACTGAGAAATGAGGCTCTCCACATTAGCAGAGGAGAGAGGGGAACCATCACCCCACAGCTGCTTGACATCCGAGATGATGACAATCCACAGGATGTGGTAGTTGAAGTGCTGGATCCTCCACTTCATGGCCAATTACTTCAAACACTTCAGTCCCCGGCAACCCCTGTCTATCAATTCCGGCTGGATGAAGTCTCCAGGGGCCTTCTCTGCTATGCTCACGATGGCTTGGATAGCACATCTGATGTCGCAGTCTTGCAAGCCAATGATGGATACTCCTTCCAAAATATACTGTTCCACGTGAAGATTGTGCCCAAGGTACGTGTCATTCCCAGAGGTACAATTTCCATTCTCCTAGATGTTAAGTTTTGTTGATGATATCATTTTTTAATTTCATAAAGATATGGGTGGTTGCCGAAACCAGTTTGGCTCAGTGGATAGAGCGTCGGTCTGCGGACTGAAGGGTCCCGGGTCCGATTCCGGTCAAGGGCATGTGCATTGGTTGCGGGCACATCCCCGGTGGGGGGTGTGCAGGAGGCAGCTGGTCGATGTTTCTCTCTCATCGATGTTTCTGGCTCTCTATCCCTCTCCCTTCCTCTCTGTAAAAAATCAATAATAAAAAAAAAAGATACGGGTGGTTATTTATTCCATTTGTTAAGCACCTATTATGGAGATACTTAGGACATTCAAAAATTAAGAGAACATATTACCCAATCCCAGGAGCAGAATATATTTTGTTAGGAGCATCTTTGATCTGAAAGACCTGGGCCCATTCTCTCTACAAAAGGTAACTTTTGAATCTTTATGTTGACTTCCTTCCAGAAAAGTGCTTCATTGTCCACTGATCCTTTTGTCTCCTGCCTGAGCATGATCATAATCAAATGCACCCCTGTTCTTGTCTGCTCTTCTAAAACAGTTCATGAAATATGTAAAGCTCATAGTCCAGGTCTCATAATGGATCAAAAAGGATGAGTTCAGCTATTCTGTTAGCCCAGTGGTCAGCAAACCGCGGCTCATGAGCCACATGCGGCTCTTTGGCTCCTTGAGTGTGGCTCTTCCACAAAATACCACGTGCACGCGCACACGTACAATGAGATTGAAACTTCGTGGCCCATGCGCAGAAGTCAGTTTTCGGCCTGGGCGAGTCTATTTTGAAGAAGTGGCGTTAGAACACTCAAGGGGCCAAAGAGCCACATGTGGCTCGCAAGCCGCGGTTTGCCGACCACTGTGTTAGCCCAAAGAAGCAGGAATGGGAACTCTCTCTTAGTTATGATATAAATCGTTGGCTTATGGGGTAGAAGCAGTGTTTCTCAGCCTGAGTTATTCCTGTGCTATTTCTGTTAGTTTCTGCCATATGTGCAAACACCTGCCCTGTTATTTACTTTGAGTCAACTTCCTTTTTTACTGTGCCCTCATCCTAATAAACAATAGTTATGAAATCATGGGTTTAATGTACAATTATACTTTTTTCTATAATGTTAAAATTAATATATAACATTTTATAAACTTTCATTCATGTCTTTCATAAAATACTAGAGGCCCAGTGCACGAAATTCGTGCACTTGTGGGGGGAGGGGTCCCTCAGCCCGGTCTGCGTCCTCTCACAGTCTGGGACCCCTCAGGGGATGTCCGCCTGCTGGCTTAGGGGGAGTGGGCCTAAGCTGGCAAGGCTCCTGCCACCACCACTGCACTCACCAGCCATGAGCTGGGCTAACTGCTCCTTAGTGCTGCCTCAGAGGCGGGAGAGGGTCCTGCCACTGCTGCTGTGCTCGCCAGCTGTGAGCCCAGCTTCTGGCTGAGCGGTGCTCCCCCCCCCCCCCCCGCCCCTGTGGGAGCACACTGACCACAGGGGCAGCTCCTGCTTTGAGCGTCTGCCCCCTGGTCGTCAGTGCGTGTCATACCAACCAGTCATTTCACCGTTTGGTCAATTTGCATATTAGGGTTTTATTATATAGGATTCTTGGGATATCTATCATATTTTGGGAAAACAGTGTGCTAAATCAAAGAGATCTATCGAAAAATATTTTCTAAACCATTTATTACATAATGATGCTTCATTAGAAGCTCTTTTCTCATTTATACTAGTAAAAAGAATGGCTCTTTCCATGATGATAGACTGAGATATATAACTTTTTGAAACTTTTCATTCCAAATATTGGTACCTAATAAAGGTCATTAGTGACCAGCTAAAGAGATTGATCACTTGTCACTTTCTCACCAGTGATCACTCAAAATTTGTGATTGATCCTCATGAAGGTGAATACCTGAATCTAAGATGGTCTGCTGGCTAGTTTCTCAGGCTCTTGTCTCATTATTTTCAGCTGCTGAAAACAGTGATGGTGAGATAGATGGGAGTAACTGAAGGCTGATTATGAGACAGAGTTGGCAGACAGCCACCTTGCAGCTAACCCTAATTACCACCCTCTCACAATTGCCCCGGGAAATGAGGTTTAATTCTGGAGAGATGAAGTCTATACAGACACAGGAAGTTTCCTTTTCTTCTGTCATGGTTTCTTTTCAAAGATTGTTACAGGACTTCCGTGCCTCCCTAGCAGCTGCCTTCCTTATCGTGGCTTCAGTCTCCATGTGTGGAGCTAAGTTCAGTGTCTTTCACAGTCATTTTGTGTGCAAGGTTGAAGTCCCAAGGTTGAAGGGTATTTCTAGGATTTTTGCTGCTTTGACTATACAAAAAAAAAAAAGAAAGAAAGAAAAATAGAGTTTTAATGTATAAGTAGGGCATAAGCACAGAACTTGAGAATCCTTGTGGTGCTATATTGAGAGTCATGTTGCTATTTATGGTGTCTATCCCTCCTTCCCCTGCCATCTCTCGTCCCCTATCATGCTGAGCTTACCTGTCCATCAGGTGAACTAGTGGTTTATAGGCCAATGAATTGGGGTAATGAAATCAGTGACCAGAGCCCCAACATTCATCTGGATGTACTACTAATAAATTCGACTCTGCAGTACTGATAAAGTTTTATAAACATATACTACATGTTTTGAAGGAATTCGAAGTACTTCTCCTCTTATTTATTCTACTGATCTTTACAATATCTTAGTAAAGAAGATTAGAATAGAACCTATATGACCTTATCCTACCTAATAATAGACAAATATGCAAATTGACCACACCTTCGCTATGCCCAAGCCACGCCCACCAACCAATCAGGACGAGTATGCAAATTACCCCAACAAAGATGGCAGCTAATTTGCATATCAAGACTGCGTAAAAAGAAGCCAAGAGATGCTGAAGGGAGCAAAGCTGCATTGAAGCAAGCAAGCCGGGGGGAGGGGAGGGAGGATCGGAGGCGGGGCCGGGGGAGAAGGAAGGAGAGCGGGGCGGGCTGGCGGAGAAGGCGGGCCGGGGGACAAGGGAGGAGCGGAGGCAGGGCGGGGTAGAGTGCAGCAGGAAACCCTATTGCAGGATTTTTCCTGCAACGGGAACGCTAGTTTCTTATAAAAGAAATTTTACTATGGATGGTGGGTGTTTTTGTTTGTTTAGTTTTAAAATCTTTATTGGGCACTAATGCTTAATATAAATTATTTTATTTTATCTTCATAATCATTTTAGGATGTTTGTGCAATTGTTATGTCTAATTTTTCAAAAGAGAAAACTAAAATGGTAGTTTGAACATATTTAGAGGCTTAAAACATTTTTCAAAGGCATTTAGCGCTGGAGCTGAGATTTCAATTCAAGTGCGTTCCAGCTCCTCACACTTAACCTCATGGCTCTTTTCATTCTAGTCCATCTTTTTCAATATTTTGGTCATATATTTTCTTATCCCCTTAATGGACTGAATGGAGACAGTAAGTTAGTCATTTTCTCAATGTCCTATTCAAGCAGTCTAGGCCTGAAACCTCCTGAAATCTTCCCTCTGGGCTCAGCACATCTTGTTACAAGTGAAGCTATTTGTAACCATAAGTCTGCTGGAGCCCACGAAGAAAAGATTCCCCCAGCTGTTAATAGTTTCCAGTAGATGTGAGGTCAGACATGACTGATTTCATTCTGATAGCTATTTCTGAAAATGGGCATCCAAATCCTTACCCTAAGGCTACCTGTGTATTAAATTTGGAGTGAGGCTAGTTACTGGCTGATGTCTAGCTGGTGGCTTAAATGGAATGGCCAAGGGGGTTAGGTCTAATTCCTAGTGAATGGATGTACAAATTAATCCCAGTGTTGCTCAACAGAAAACTTAACCTGGTACGATAGATGGAAAGGAAGAAGAGGTAGGAAAAGGAAGCTTTGTGAGAGCAGCAACTATTTCAGTCTGACTCTTTTAAGCCAGGTAAAGCGTAGAAGTTTAGTAGGATTTTGTTGGATGGATAGATAGGTGGAGGGAGTGCCTGGGTCCTGCCTTTGCATGGATCTCTTGCACCAGATGAGAAGCCTTCAGAGCATCTCTGCTGGTGCTGGGCTAGCCCATTTGGGACTGAGGATGGGCGCTGTCAGTTCCACTCTTGTTTCTCGAGTTCTACATCACTTCCCCCAACTTGTGTTTTTATCCTGGGCCTGGCAGGGAGTAAACTTGACTGTCACCCTCCAGGCCTTTATTGAGTGGTTGAGGAGGGAACAGGCTCAGAACTGGTGCTGAAACATGTTCTGTTGAAGGGAGGAGGCAAAAGAAATAAAAAAGATTAAGAAGTAATAAAGAATGCTGTGCTGAACAGCCTTCCATTAATTGGGTGGATTAGCAAAACCAAGCCTGCTAGATGTACTATTCTAAAGCAGTTCAGCTTTTAATAAGGGCTAAAAGTGTGGGCAGGGAAAAGTCAAGCTTATTGGCGAGTTTCTCTCCACGGCTGGGCTTTCAAAGAATTACCTTCCTTTGTATTAATTAAGGCATCTCTGAAAATTGTGCATCTTTTTCCACATTGGCAATAAATCTGATGATCCTTCTGACCTCATTTGTTGTTATTTGAACAGTTATTTTCTGCCACTGGGTAATGCTTTGATGTTAAAAGCCCCCGAGAGTCATGCTTATGAACCGAATGGAAATTCAATTATTGAGAGTCTGTTCTTGCTGTTTGACCTTGGAAAGGCTCCTGTGCAGCTAAAAGCCCTGCTGTGCTTTCCCTCAATTTTCTTTATTTTCAATTTTTTTAAATCTTTGTTGTTAAAAGTATTATATATGACCCCTTTTCCCCCCATTGACCCCTTCCTCAATTTTCTTTAAAGCTCTCCTCCCATTGGTTGTCTTGCAGGGATACAGTTTGATAATTAGGATGTTTGTGATAATTATAAATATCAATGGCACAAAAAGTGTTTATTTTTCTCAATAAGAGTCTATGTCATAAATAAATCCTTAGCACATGTTAGGGTTTCACCTTTTTTTGGACTTGCTTAAGTTGTTCAATGTAGTGTCTTTAAGATGTATCGCTCAAAGTATACACTCAAAAAATCTTCGTTGATTCCAAAAAAAATATTTGTTTGTTTGTTTATAAAGCAGTTAAATCTACATGGAGAGAAGGTTCTATATTCTTGACCTGAGGGAGCAAAGCTTCTTCATACACACATTGACAAACACAAAAACATTCTAATTATCTTTCCATCATTCTTCATCTTGGTAAATAGCATCAAAGTTTCACCTTACCTGCGCCACCCTGCATGATCCTTCCCTAAAATCTTCTACAAGATTAAGGGATGGGAGGGTGGGTGGGGAGAGATTTACCAAAGAACTTATATGCATATATCCATAACTCCTGGTCATAGACAATAGTGTGAAGACCTGGGGAGGGGAGAAAGGGTCAATGGGGAAAAAAGGGGGAAACTCTGTAATACTTTCAACAATAAAGATACATTTAAAAAGTAAATATATGGCATAAATGAACCTTTGCAAATTAAGGTATATTTATAGAATAAATAAAACGTTATTGTTGACATTGACATAGACTATATCCACTTATAGTCATTTTCTGTTTAATTAAGTTTAAATTTTTTTATCTTAAATATTTTGGCCTGGAGTTGAGGTACACTATCATTTGAGCTCATCATTTTGTCCCAAGCTTTAATTTAGAAGTGGGGAGGATTTCATTGTATTTGTGGGATTATTATAATTTGGTTTACAACATTAATATTTTTATTTGTAACACAATAAACAATGGTGAAACTTTATTACCAGCATTTCTGTATGCCTTCTGTTCTATGAAATGAACTTTTTAATTTAAAGCACTGTTTTAATTATGCCCCCTTAATCTCTGGTTGGGATTTCATCCTATCTAATAAAAGAGTAATATGCAAATGGACCGTCACTCCAAGACACAAGATGGCCGCCCCCATGTGGTCAAGGATGTCTGCCCCCATGTGGACACAAGATGGCCACCACAAGATGGCTGGCAGGGGAGGGCAGTTGTGGGCAGTTGGGAAAGACCAGGCCAGCAAGGGAGGGCAGTTGGAGGGGACCCAGGCCTGCAGGGGAGGGTAGTTGGGGGGGACCAGGCCTACAGGGGAGGCAGTTGAGGGGGATCCAGGCCTGCAGGGGAGGGCATTTGGGGGGTACCAGACATGTAGGGGAGGGCATTGGTGGGTGATCAGGCAAGCAGGGAGGGCAGTAAGGGGTGACCAGACCAGCAGAGGAGGGCATTTGGGGGAGACCACGTCAGCAGGGGAGGGCAGTTGGGGGGGACCAGGCCTGCAAGGGAGGGCAGTTGGGGGGTACCAGGCCTGCATTGGAGGGCAGTTGGGGGGGACTAGGCCAGCAGGGGATGACAGTTAGGGGCAATCGGGCCAGACAGGGAGCAGTTAGGCATTGATTAGGCTGGCAGTGGAATGGTTAGAAGGTGATCACGCTGGCAGGCAGAAGCGGTTAGGGGCAATCAGGCAGAGGCAGGCAAACGGTTGGGAGCCAGCAGTCCTGGATTGTGAGAGGGATGTCCAACGCCGGTGGGATCGGGCCTAAACAGGCAGTCAGACATCCCTCAAGGGGTCCCAGATTGGAGAGGGTGCAGGCTGGGCTGAGGGACACCCCCTCACCCGTACGAATTTCGTGCACCGGGCCTCTAGTTACCTTATAATATGATACCCTGAAGGATATATAAAACATCACTAGGCAGAAGATTAGTCAATTGATATTAAGGTTGATTTCTTGAATTTACAGGGATATATGCACCATTGTGCAGAAGAATAAAAAAACTACAAGGAGATAAAGAAATTGTAAATGTCAGACCCACTGAGGAAATTTTTGGCTTTTGGACACTTTGGCTATAGAAAAATAGTGTATATAGCTTGCTATTCATCTCTTCTTAAATCTTCCCTGGACCATCTCCCAAAAGAAAGCAACTGAAAAACCATCTTCATCATAATGAGTAGGAAGAATGATCCTTTTCCTTAGATAGTTGTCTGTTTCTTCTTTAAGTACTATAAACAAATAATTAAGAAACAGAGGGATATGTATTATCCTGTTATAAACATAGCCATACTAAATGCCTCTCTGTGCACTTCTGGGAAAATCATTCCAGACCCATCATGAGCTCTACCCTAGGCCATGTGTCTCACACGTTAGCATGACTCCATATCCCAGGGGGATCTTGTTAAAATGCATGTGGGAATGCATCCAACTACAAAGCTGCACAGTAAAGGAAACAATCTACAAAATGAAAAGGCAACCTCTGGAATGAGAGAAAATATTTGAAACCATATATCTGATAAGAGATTGATATCTAAATTATATAAGGAACTCAAACAGCTCAATAGTGGCAAAGCAGCCTGATTAGAAATGGACTAGAGACTTGCATAGATATTTCTCAGAAGAAGACATACAGTAGCCGACAGGTACATGAAAAGGTGCTCATCGTCACCAATCATCAGAGAAATACAAATCTAAGCCACAATGAGATATCACTTCACACCTGTTAGAATGGCTATTACTAAAAAAGACAAAAGATAACAAGTGTTGGTGAGTGTGTGGAGAAAAGAGAACCTTTATACGCCATTGGTGGGAATGTAAACTGAGGTAACACTTTGAAAAACAGTAAAGAGATTTCTAAAATATTTAAAAATTGAATTACCATATAATCCAGCGATCCCACTTCTGGGTGTTTATCCAATAAAAATGAAATCAGAGTCTCGAAGAGATATCTGCACTCCCATGTTAATCGCAGCATTATTCACAATAGCCAAGATATGGAAGCAATCTAAGTGTCCTTCAGTGGATAAATGGATAAAGAAAATGTGGCCATATGCACAATGGAATGTTGTTCAGCCTTAAAAGGGAAAGAAATCCTGCCATTTGTGACAGCATGGATGAGCCTGAAGGACATTATTAGTAAAATAAGTCAGATACAGAAAGGCACATAATACATGATCTCACTTAAATTTGGAATCTCAAAATGTTAAACTCATAAAAGTGGAGTAGAATGGTAGTTTCTGGGGGTCGGGGAAATGGAGAGATGTTGGTTAAAGGGTACAAAGGTTCAGTTATAAGAGATGAATAGCTTCTAGAGATCTAATGTACAGCATGGAAACTATACTTAATAAAAACGTATTTTATACTTGAAATTTGTTAAGAGAGTGATCATGTTTTTAGCACACCAGAAAAGTCATAGCTATGTGAGGTAAGGATACCTTAATTAGTTTGATTGTGGTAATCATTTCACAATGTATACGTACATCAAAACATCATATTGTATTCCTTAAATATATACAGCTTTTTATTGGTCAAGTATACTTTAATAAAGCTGATGAACAAAACTAAAATGCAGATTCTAAATCAGAAGGTCTGATCCAGAAGTCTGGGGTAGGTGCCTGAGATTCTTAACTACTAATACACTTTTAGACGTCGCTGATCTCTGAACACTGACTTTCAAGGAGTACTGTCTCCTAAAAATGTACTCACACTGGAATTGTAGGGGATTGTGTTGATGAAGAATAGTCAAGTAAGAGAGGCGTCTGGGACATGCATTCAAGTCCCAGTGCTTACTTGCTTGGAATATGAAAAGCCACATTGCCTCGTCCGTCCAAGATTGTAGTCTTTGGTGTATGGCTGATCTCCGTAACCATAATCAAAGTTGACGAGGCTTTTTAGCAGTTGAGACACCTGGGTCCAAGTGTATTATGTTATGTAAAATTCTGCTGGAGTTAACAGGGCCTTTCCCCCCAGAGTTCTGGTAGACGACATGCCAGGTTCCTGACACACTGTGATATTTTTGTAAATAATATTCTATATCAGTTGTGAAAGGAGAAAGCTCTCTGGGATTTTGCTCCCAGGCATTCGTCACAATAGAAGGTGCCCTGGCTGCTGTTCTCCTGGGTGCTGTTTGACTCAGTTTCCTGGTGGAAATAGCTGTGATGCCTCCTCACAGGGAAAAGTGACCTCCTGTCAGGTGACTGGAAAGGGTATGTGGTCTTCTGTTCTGAATGCTGCCTCCTGGGAGTGCTGTTTACTCTGTTCTCTTTGTTAGCATATTTGAAAGTAATAACAATAATTTAGAAAAACATCTGTTCAGAAACGCCATATTTTAAGATATCAGATTTACTGACTATTAAAGTATGACAACAAACTGAAAACTGAACATGAGCCGCCTCACTAATCTCATCCGTGCAAAGTTTCAATTAGGAGGCTTCGGGAGAGGTGCGCTCCTTGGCAGTGCTGTTTGATAACGTTGGCTTTCGCAATGACAATGGTCCCTTCTCGGGAGTGCAGTTAGGGTGACTCCTTCCAGTCAGCTATTCCCAGCTGTTGTTTCTAAGGCTTCGCTTTCAGTCATCCAGGCCTGTCAGTTTGGCCTCTGTGGTATTTCTGGGATCTGTTTTTTTAACTATCCATTCTAACTGCAACTACCTTCTCATATTCTCTCACCTGAGCCATGGTAAGAATGTGTCAAGGGGTTTCCATAGCTCCAGATCACCCCAGCTCTAGTCCCTTCCATCTCTTGCTGCTGGAGGCTTTCCACAACCCAGATCTGATCATTCCATTTCCTTCTTCAAGACTCGTGCTGACTTTACAGAGCCTACAGTGTAAATTGAGCCTTTAGCAGTTTTTGCCTTCTAGTAGCCAACAACAGAGTGTCATTCTTCTTTTTTTTTTTCAACCTTTTTAAAAAAATGTATTATGTATTGGTTTCATGTACCACTTAGTGGTTAGACAATCATGTACTTTATATCATGTTCCCCTTGATATTTCCAGTACCCCAACTGGTACCATACATAGTTATTATAATACAAGAGGACCTGTGCATGAATTCATGCACCAGTGGGGTCTCTCAACCTGGCCTGCAGGATTGGGCTGAAACCGGCTCTCCAACATCCCCTGAGGGGTCCTGGATTGCAAAAGGGTGCAGGCCAGGCCAAGGGACCCCACTGATTCATGATCAGGGCTGGGAGAGACCTGGGAGGTTGGCCAGCTGGGGAGGGACCGCGGGAGGGTTCCAGGGAGTGTCTGGCCCATCTTGCTCAGTCCCGATCAGCCAGACCCCAGCAGCAAGCTAACCTACTGGTAGGAGCATCTGCCCTCTGATGGTCAGTGCACATCATAGTGAGCGGTTGAGTGGCCTTGGCATATCATTAGCATATTACGCTTTGATTGGTTGAACAGATGACTAGACACTTAGCATATTAGGCTTTTATTATATAGGATTATCAACTCTATTTCCTATGCTTTACTTACTTCCCCATGACTATTTTATAACTAACAGTTTTTATTTCTTTTAAAAATATTTTTATTGAATTTTAGAGCGAGAAAGGAAAGGAGAGGGAGAGAGAAAAACAACATTGTGGCTCAGTGGTTGAGCATCAATCTATGAACCTGGAGGTCATGGTTCGATTCCCAGTCAGGGCACATGCCAGGTTGCAGGTTTGATCCCTAGTGTCCATCAAAAGGTTGATTGACACCTTCAGCAGGGCTGAAGATCTGCATATGATTGCCTGCTGCCAGACAGCTGAAGGCAGTTTCCCCCAACCTGATGGTCCTTTATTGTTTACTAGGCCTTACCTTTGATATGTATATCTGCTTTGCTAGAGGGCAAAATGTATGAATAAAAAGCCCTGGGTGCAGAGACTCAAGGAACTTAGTTACTAGAACTAAGCCTCCTCTGGCTCCCCCAAAAATGCATTCCAAATTTATATTTCATATCTAGTTTATTTAATTTACTCGCAACCCCTTCTCCAGATTCCTGAACCCTAGTAGATGTGAATAACACCACAGCAGTGATGCATCCTAATTATTCATTTCTCCCCCACTAGACTGTCAGTTCTGAAACTGAAGTCATATTTCAGCCATCCTTATGTACCTTAGCCCTCTAGCAAAAGAGCTGAACGAATAGTTCTTGAATTTGGATGGATGGGGAGAATGGAAGGACAGGTATATGACAAATGATAGAAAGAAATGAAGAGACTTAGTCTTCCTAAACGAAGTAAGTTATTTGCTCATGATAAATTAAAAGAAAATGCAGGAAAATACATATATATGTATATATTATATGTATATAGTATATACATACACACACACACACACACACACACACACACACACACACACACACACAGTGTATACACATATACAGTTGAACCTTAATGTGGGGCTGGGGTGCTGACTACCTGCATGATCAAAACTCCGTGTATTACTTAATTTAGCCCTCTGCATAGGGGTTCCTGACCTTGGTTGCAGATTCCTAACTGTCAAGGTGACCCTTGAACAACACAGTTTGAACTGCACCAGTCAATTGATTGCACAGGTCAATTGTAAAAACAAAACCACTTACTGGTAGACTCATGCAGCTCAAACCTGTGTTGTTCGAGCAGCTGTAGTTCATAGTATGACTCTAAAGCCATGAATCTCTCTTATTAGACAATCATTAGCAGCAGTGGGACCTGATAACATGTTTTTAAGGACTGATATTTTATTATTTTGCTTGGACCTAATTCTGTACTCTCTCCTTGTTCTAGAATGACAAAGGTCTTCGGCTTGTGGCCAATTCAATGGTGTGGGTTCCGGAAGGGGGAATGCTGCAGATTACCAACAGGATCTTACAGGCTGAAGCCCCAGGTGCCAGAGCCTCAGAAGTCATCTACAAAATTATGCAGGACCACCCCCAATTTGGTAACTGCTCTTTCCTTTGCCATGATGTCATCACTGTGCTCAGTAGTCTTAGACTTGCTTTTGTAAGATGCCATACAGCAAGGCTGTGACTTCAATGAACTTGACTTTCTAATATCTCACACTTCCCCTTTAAAAACAGGATAATCAAAAGAGCTACCACACTGTACGTATGTTATATATTAGGTAGTATGCTCAGTAATATAAACATATTATGTAAAAATCTAAAATTTAAGCTTTAAAAGGACTTTATTTTATATAAAAACTAGAGGCCCGGTGCACAAAATTTGTGCACTGGGGTGAGGGAGGGTCCCTCAGCCCAGCCTGCACCCTCTCCAATCTGAGACATCCCTCTCACAATCCGGGAGAGTTGGCTCCTAACCGCTCACCTGCCTGCCTGCCTGATTGCCCCTAACTGCTTCTACCTTCCAGCCTGATCACCCCTGACCGCTCCCCTGCCATCCTGATTGATGTCTAACTGCTCCCCTGTTGGCCCAATCACCCCCAACTGCCCTCCCCTGCCGGCCCAGTCGCCCCCAACTGCACTCCCCTGCTGGCCCAGTCACCCCCAACTGCCCTCCCCTTCCGGATTGGATGCCCCCAACTGCCCTCCCCTGCCAACCTGATTGCCTCCAACTGCCCTCCCCTGCTGGCCTGATCACTCACAACTGCCCTCCTCTGCTAGCCATCTTGTGGCGACCATCTTATGGTGGCCATCTTGTGATGACGTGGGGGTAGCCATCTTGTGATGACATGGGGCGGCCATTTTGTGGCTGCCATCTTGTGATGACATGGGGTGGCCATTTTGTGATGATGTGAGGGTGAGATGCCACCTAGGCTTTTGTTAGTATAGATATAACATGCTAAGAATTGCCCACCTAATATATGCCAGTTTAATTTCAAAGCTCAGGCTCTCAATCTTGTGTCCCTCCCAGGACATCACCAGACTTCTTGATGAGACTTTCTTTTTTAAGAAAAACTTTACACAAAAACATTTTTTAAGATCTCCATTGTTACTTGAACTTGTAGCAGGATAGTAGAGTATGATAATCTGCAAATTTTTCCGTCATTATCAACTAGAAATGCTGGATAAAAGATTATAAGAATTATAAGCCATTCATAGCTGATTTTGCAAGGATGGAAATAAATCTTCTTTGTCAGAAACAAAGAAGGAACTAAAGCCAGTCTGGGCATGCAGTGATGGGAAGGCTTTCCTGAGAGGAGCTGTGTGTGTCTCAAGAACCCAGAGGCTTGGGATTTAATGCCTATTCAGAGACAGTAAGTTGTAATTAAAATCTTGCATAAAACCTGGACTCTGGAAAGACTTACCTTCAATTACAGGAACAGAATAGAAAACAAGAAGCTCACCAGCACAGAGGAATTGCAAGGAAACCTACCTGTGTTTTTCAGGGCTTAGAGTAAAGCAAAAAAAAAAAAAAAAAAAAAAAGTCTGCTGAGAATTCAGAACTTCAAGCCCATTTTTCTTGCAGATCTAGAGTTAAGTTATACTGTGTACATTGTTTGAGAAACCCAGGGCCGAGATATTAATATGAAAATTAATCTCAGACTGATGATACTTCTTGGGTTTCTTAGAGAAACTAATAGAAACTACTGTAGAATGTCCACCCTCAATTCCAGAACACTTCGGATTCTCACAAATAATACCACTGAAGATTAGCTTAGAATTCAAAATTACAGAATATATGATGAGGAAACAATCAATAGTACTATAATTAAAACAGAAAATTAAAACCCCAAGGATTTGAAATAAAGGAACAATCTTATAAAAACTATGAGATAAATATATTAAAATGATTTAAAGCCAAGCCAGTGTGGCTCAGTAGTTGAGTGTCGACCTATGAACCAGGAGGTCACAGTTTGATTCCCAGTCAGGACATATGCCTAGATTCCGGGCTCCATCCCCAGTGTGGGGCATCCAGTAGGCAGCCAATCAATGATTCTCTCTCATCATTGATGTTTCTATCTCTCTCTTCCTCTCTAAAATCAATAAAAATATATTTTAACAAATGGTTTAAAGGTACAAAAAAGAATTGAAACTGTAAGAAAATAACAAAATGCTATAAACATAAAAGAATAAGCAGATAGATTTTTACAAAGAAATAGATCATCTGAAAATGAAAATTATATTCATTAATAGTAAAAACTTGCTTGGCATGTTAAATAGAGGAATAATTTGTTTTTCCTCTAGGTTATCAGATTTTCAAAACTATATAATTTCTATAGTGAAGAAAAATTAACTTTTGTATAATTTTTAAAATAATTTTAATATCCACAAAGATACTGATATAATTACAAAGCAGTAGGTCTAGCTGGGATGTCATTTATTATAGTTGTGTAACCTTCAGGAAGGCAAGTGGAGCCATAAGTTTCTTTGAAAGATTAAACTAGATATTGTTTAACTTTTTATTTTAAAGTAATTTTGGATTTACTGAAAAGTTGCAAAAATAATATACTAGTAAAGAGCTCTCAAATACCCTTTATCCAGTGTTCCCCAAAGTCAGCATTTTACATTACTGTAGAATAATTATCAAAGCCAAGAAATTAATATTGATACAATACTATTATTTACTCCACAGACCTTGTTTAACTTTGCCTTACTTTCCCCCACTGATATTAAGCTAGATGATGTTTAAGAGCTTTCTGGCTCTAAAAGTCTTTGACATTCTTGATGTATTAAATTTTCTACCTTATCTTGATCATTAAAAAACAAAGATTAAATTTTCTAGTGACAGCCCACTATTCCAATATTCTGTTTAAGTGTTAAACAGAAAAATGCTGAATTAAATTATTTTTAAGCCATTTAACTTGAAAAATACCATGTAGGCTTGACTGTGACCCTTTCCTACTGTAACTCTCTTGATGAACTTCTTCCTATGAACATAATCCTCTTTCTGTGTCCAGAGCTCTGTGTTAGTAATAAGCAAATCACATTACCCTTTGGAACCATTCAAGAGTAAAAAACGTGGTGTGAACTAGAAGCCCACCCAACACAAATCCCAGGGGTGTGAGGTGTGGAGCCTTTCCCTCTTTGCCACCCCAGCTACTATATACTCCCTCAGCCCTTTCGAATGTTCTAGTTGGGTTTTAGGTTTTTTGTAAAGACCTGATCATGGAATGGAACAAAATGTAAATTGCTGGTATAGTCTGTGCATAAAGGACCTACCTTCAACCATTGGCAGACACCTCACTGTCTTCAAGTATATTTAGATAAGTGGATTACTACTTGTACCTTTAGCTACTCCACAGGTTAGAAAATCAATTTAATGAAATGATTTTAATGAAGTATCTTCAGTATCATGTGAAAGAGAACCTGACTTAATCCAGTACACTACCAACTCTAAATTATTTAGCATAGTGTAAGAAAACTCTACTATAAATGATTTCAATCCCAAATGAATTCATGATGATTTCAATGAGATCCCAATTTTTAATACCTATTAAGTTTTCCCTTCAGAATTCTTGGTTAAAATATAGACATCTATAAAGAAAATCTGAAGTAGAGATTATTTTCTTTTTTAAAAAACCTGCATTTTCATATATTTAAAGGGTCATCTTCTGATATTTGTCATATTATAATAAAAGTGAAGGTGAGGTACTACACAAAAGCCCTCACCTCCCTGGGGTAAACCCTACAAAACACTGGTATTTCTTCCTGTCTACTCATGGACTTGTCACAAAGGCACCTTTTATTCAACATACCCAGTGCTGAACTCTTCATCTTCCCTCCAACCTGCTCATCCCCATCAGTGGCATCACTTGCCTACCCATTGCTTCACCTCGTAGGTGATTCTCCAATTCCTCCCTCTCATCCTTCACAGCCACATTTGTCAGGTCTGTTACTCTCACTTCCTCAGTGGTTCTTGTGTCTGTTTATTTCTTTCCACTCTTACCTCTGTTGCCTTAGTTCAGGTCCCCATCTCTCATCTGGATTTTACAGTAGCCTCATAATTGGTCATACTGTCCACATAAATATTAGCTACTATTGTTATCACTTTTTTATAGAATAAAATCCAGTCTTTTTAATCAAGCCTCATTGGCTCTCTGTATTCCGATCATGTACCTTCCATGTTCTAAATCACTCACCTACTGAAAATCTCACAGTGACTCCTAATTGCTTATGCAGGGGGGCCTGATCTTCAGAGGAAGGAAGTACATTTTGCTTATTGTTGAATTCCCCAACCTTAAGGGCCTACCACAGCAGCTAGCACCTAACAGTTATCCATTGACTATTTACTAGGTTGAAATTAATGGAGTTAGCCAATATCCTAGGATTCCTGTTAATTTTCATAGTATGACAGTGATTTTCTATATCTTAAAAATAGATGTATTTCATTGTTAGGAAAAGTCTGCTTAGCTTTTACATTATAAAACAGAATAGCTAGGTACTTGGCATTTAAATATTTTCTATCCTCACTCTCCACATTTTCATTGTGGAAATCTTTTCAAATAGTTTGCAGCTGTACTCACATTCATAAACAGTCCATATCCTGAAAGAGCATGTTTATTAGTAGCATCTTATGAACAGAAGCTGAACCAGGGAGAGACATGTAATGGAATTTGTGACTTAGGTACAAATGAGAAATAATACAAAAAAAGAAACTAGAGTGAGTTGATTCTGTACACGATTATGTAAAGAAGAATACTGCTATTTTTTTCCTCGCTTTAGTATTTCATCATCATCCAGGATATTACACTGATTTTTAACTTGAATTTAGTGAAGATCAATATTAGAATGGGTATTTCCTTTGAGAAAAACAAACAAACAATTTCTAGGGTGATCAAAGTGTGTTACCCATTGGCCAGTATGTTTAGTGTACTAAGATCTGGGTATCCTCCTACTTAACATTGTTAAACATGCACAGTTTCTCTCTCTCTCTCTCTCTCTCTCTCTCTCTCTCTCACACACACACACACACACACACACACACACACACACAATTTTTGTGAGTACACAGCTTCTATTTTCAGCAGTATATCCATTCTTCTGTTTGGTCTTCACTTGAAGGCATATTCTCCTTGTGAAATTTTAATTGTTTCTATAACACCTCTGTATTTGCAATCTCACTTTTAAAAGCTAGTAGCTTCAGGTGAAGAATAAGCAATAGAAACAGATTGGCTGTTGGTAGTGGTGTTATTTAGATTTAGATTTCCTTGCTTCAATTCTAATGAAGTTTAGAGAATGAAGGAGGAGAATGTTTATCAGGGTAAATATTGGCCTGTGAACACAAAATAATCATGATTGTTAACAGAGTTTCATGACCAAGAATATGAGATTAGGACTCAAATCCCAGCTGCTCCACTTACCATTT
Organism: Cnephaeus nilssonii; assembly: GCF_951640355.1. Taxonomy (NCBI): domain Eukaryota; kingdom Metazoa; phylum Chordata; class Mammalia; order Chiroptera; family Vespertilionidae; genus Cnephaeus; species Cnephaeus nilssonii. The sequence goes on along the minus strand of NC_137072.1, from coordinate 68,809,560 downwards.
GTATGACCTTGAACAAGTTATTGAACTGCTTTGAGCCTAAAGAACTTTTCAGAAGGAGTAAAAACATAATGATAAGGATGACTGACATTTTTAAAGCACCTAAGAGGTATGGATCATTATTCTTGTTTCATCAATGATAAGCAGAGCTTATACAGCATAAGTCAGCTCACACAGTTGGATGTGATGGAGCTGGGTTTGAACCACCTCGAAAATGCTTCATGCAGTGGCTCCCATATGCATTCCAGAATTAGCTGTTATTATGTTCATTATACAGAATTCTCCCAATGATAACTTTTTCTGAAATGTTTTCTGATTTCCCATTGTGTTTACACCAAAACTTTCTGGTTGGAAAGCATTTTCTGTTCATAGGAAGTTGTGGGTAGAAATGAATGCAGTTGCCCAGTATTTAAAGATTTGTTTGCAGTGTTCAGGGCTGTTTGGGTCTCCTTATGTACTTTTAATAGATACAAGATAGTAATTTCATATATGAATTAACCTTAAGTACTTTTAGTTCTTTTAGCTAGCATACTGGGAATTCTATATCTAAAGATGGGTTCAATGATATCTATTGAATTCTGCATTAATGTTCTTCCCTTTACCTTATCCTATATAATAAGAGAGGAATATGCTAATTATCTATTATGCCCTGAGGCGTAACGACCTGACAGAATAATGACCAGATCACGGATCAGCAGGAGGATGGGGCAGCGAGCTACAAGAGGGCGGCGGAGAGCTACAGGAGGGGGCAGGGCAGCAAGCTATGGGGGGGTGGGGAGGCGGGGGAAGCTACAGGAGGGTGGGGCAGCGGGTGGAGAGCTACAGGAGGGCAGCAGTGAGCTACTGGCTATAAGCAGGAGGCAGAGAGCTACAGGAGGGTGGCAGCAAGCTACTGGTGCACAGATTCGTGCGCAGGGCTACTAGTACAAGATTAAAGAAGTACATAATTTCTTTTCTGGGGGGAAAAAAGTGGTAGAAAGGAGATGAGAGCTCTGACTTTTACTTTTCCCAGGGATCCTCACTAACTCTGTGGCTTTTGTAGGGGAGGTAGTCCTTCTGGTTAATATGCCTGCAGACAGCCCTGCTGAAGAAGGCCAGCACCTACCTGATGGGAGGACAGCAACCCCCACCAGCACCTTTAGCCAGCAAGACATCAATGAAGGCATTGTGTGGTACAGGCACTCAGGAGTCCCAGCCCAGAGTGACTCCTTCCGCTTTCAGGTACCCTTTGCTTCCTGACTTTTCTGATGTCTGAATGGTCTGATGAAAACCATCACCATTATTTATAAGCAACTTGGGGAATTTTCTATGATTGCCTAGAAATCATACTTGGGGGAAGAGGAAATGTAACTAATAGTATTGAGAGATATTTTTAATCTGCTAATTCAATCTAATAAATATCTTACAAGCAGAGTCATTCTACAGCAAGGAGATTTATAATAGATAATGCTAAAGTGTTTAGGAAAATAATGTTTCCAGAATATTAAAATGCTTATTTTAATATAGTCTTATTTTCTTTTTTTCAAATGTTTTTGGAACATTTGCCATCTCCTGATAAGATCATAGACTTGACAGCCAAACCCAGTGGGTTCATATTTGAGTTCTGCCATGTATTAACTACACAACTTTGGGAAAATTACTTGGAAAAACACTTGTCCTTCAGATTCCTCACCGGTAGAATAGAATTATTGTAAGGATTTAATGAGTTAATACATACAAAGATTTAGAATACTGCCTGTCACTAGGTAAGGATTGTTATTACCATTTATGAAGATTGGTCAGATACCAGTACTGTAGACTGAATGTTTGTGTCCTGAAATAATTAATATCTTCATATCTGCCCCTCCCCATGTGGTAGGTGATTGGCATTAGATGAGTGGGATTAGTACACTGACAAGAGTCACAGGAGAGCTGCTTCCCTCTCTACTCCCCACCACGGGGCTACAGTGAAAAGATGGCAGTCTACAACCCCAAACCCAACCCTGTTGGCACCCTGACCTCAGACTTCCAGCCTCCAGAACTAGGAGAAATACATTTCTGTTGTTTATGAGCCACCAGTCTGTGGCATTTTTGTTCTAGTAGTCTAAGTCAGCTAAAACAATCAAATCATAAGAAGACTGCCAATAAATGAGAGAACAAGAAATGGTACTGGGGATATTCTCTGGCTATTATGAAATACTAGAGACCCAGTGCATGAAATTTGTGCACTCGGGGGGGGGGGGCGGGTGGTCTCTCAGCCTGGCCTGCGCCCTCCCACCACACATGACGTCCTTAGTGCTGCCATGGAGGTGGGAGAGGCTTTTACCAGCTGTGAGCCTGGCTTCTGGCTGAGCAGTGCTCCCGCTGTGGGAGCACACTGACTACCAAAGGGCAGCTCCTGCATTGAGCGTCTGCCTCCTGTGGTCAGTGCGCGTCATAGTGACCAGTCGTTCCGCAATTTGATCAATTTGCATATTAGCCTTTTATTAGGATATTTATATAGGATAACTAGAAATTCATTTTAAAAGGGTAAAACAATTCAAACCATTTGGAATTTTAAAAATAGTCTCCAAAATAATTATACTTCTAAAAGGAAATCAAAATAGCAAACTATTAAGAAATAATGATGAAGAGGAAATAAATTATCAGTACTTCAATGATCTGGATAAAATAACGCTCAAGTAAATTGATGATCTTAAGCTCTTATTATTGAGCAGAAGATCATGGAAATAAATGGACTAAATATTTAGCTCAAGAAGCTAGAGAACTACAAAGGAAACCTAAGGAAAGAAAAAAAGGTAGAAATTAATAGAGATAAGCACACAACTAATTATAAAATGCTAGAATTGATAAATGAGTACAAAACCTCATTCTTTGGAAAGACCAATAAAATTAGACAAACCTCTGTCGTGGACAAATTGGGAATAAAGAACTGAACAGAAGTATAAAGGAATGAGGGAGTATGAATGAGAAAGAGCATTTAAACATAGATACAGAAGAGAATTTGGGAAAGTGTAGAGAAAATATGAGGATGCATTCATGATGATCAGCCAAAGCCCCTCTGAGTCTGAGACTCTTCCTTTGTCTCGAATCCAGCTGGGGATAAACTACCACAATAGCTCACCTTGTTAAAATTATCATACATTCTGCCTCTGAGGCCTGGGGTGCACATCTTCATTGCTTGACGAATTTATATGATATAAAATATGTGCTTTTCCAGAGAGCAAGTTGAAATAAACTTGCAAACCATTAAAAGGAGATTTTACTAGCACATTAATGTCCGATGAGTGAGAGCAAACATTTGCCCTTTGCTGGAATTAACTTTTCATTTTTAGCACCTGGGGACTCAGCAGTCCTCAAAGAATGAGTCAGAATGGAGGCAAAGACCTCAATCAAAGAAGTTACCTCAGCAAACTAGAATCCTCAGCTCTGCCTTTGCCGTCCTAGGCCTTAGGAAGGACATTATCAACATGGAGCATTTCCCTGGAAAGGGATTCTCAGCACCTGCTCATAATGATATTTGATTGCTTTTGCAAGTTGGTTACTAAGTGGGTAATTATAAAATAGCTAAACTTACTGATTTTTTTTTTTAACAAACTCATTTGAGTTTAAGACATTCAGTTGAACATCATTACTTAGTAAGTGGTTCCCTTTGAAGAGTCTTCACACATTTTGCTCAAAATGTGTTTAGAACTCCTATTGGAAATCTCCTTCCAAACCCATGGGATATTCTGAAGAATATAGTGACAGTATAGCATCCTTTGGAAGTAGATTTTAAAACGTAACCATATAGCCAGTCATTCAGAATCATGTCTGGTATGAAGAAGAGTAGTAATTACTTTGGGTTGAAACAGGGAGTAATTATGAAGTAACAAGTTCCGTTTTCTCACGTGATTTTTGAACTCGCTCGGAAGGCATTTCAAAAGTTTATTTTGAACACTCACAGTGTCTTTATTGCGCGTATGAAACAGCTCTCTGAGATCATGTTCTCCTGGATGTAAAAGGTTTGGTGTGCTTGTTTTTAAAGTCTCATTGTTTTATGGACTTACCTCATATTCTGATTTGAAATGACATTTTAACTATGTGCCAAAATAAACAGCAACTTTTCCCATTCATTTTAATGTCCCTCAAGGATTTTAAACTAAAAAGAAAAAAAAATGCTGTTTTCATGATTCTTCTTTTTCTTCCCCTTTTTTCTTTCAAGCAAAACTTGCAATACAACGAGTTGCATCAATTTCATTTCATTTTAATGTTTATGTGCTGTCATGAGCCATCAATGCATTCCATCTGTTACTTTGCCTGTAAGACTTGGGATTTATGTAATGCTTTTGGTTTTTCAAAATAAAGCATGGCATAGGGAGAAGAAAGCACGCACACTTATGTCACTTTTGGCCTGTGCAGGAGCCCTGGTCTTGGTATATGCAGATCATGTTGTCACAGCCTCAGGGGATGTCGTTTTAAAAAGACCAACATGGTTCACACCAATATCTTAACCAAGGAATCAAGAACAGATTCCCTTGCTTGGCAATATGCTCACATTTTATTACCTGCACAGCGTTCTTCAAGAGATGGGAGAACATGTTTTCCTAATCTTCTAAAGCTTTGAGACTGAGTCATCTTGGTCAGTAGGAAGACCATGGTCCACTAACCTGTTAAATACCAACTCTTTTTTTGTGTGTGTGATTTTTGACACCTTGCTTAACTTTTTTGACTGCCAGTTTCCTCATCTGTAGAAAAGGAGATAATATCCACTTTGTGGGTATTATATATGGTGACTTTTGAGAAGTAGCTAGCCCATGGTAGACATTTAGTGAATTATCGCTGTTGTTACTCATTTTATATATAGTGACTAGAGGCCTGGTGTTCGAAATTCATGCACAGGGCGGTCCCTCAGCCTGGCCTGCACCCTCTCCAATCTGGGACCCCTCAGGGGATGTCTGACTGCTGGTTTAGGCTAACTGCCTCTGCCTGCTGGCATGATCGCCACTACCTTGCTCCCCTGCTGGCCTGATCGCCCCTACCTTACCCCCCTGCTGGCAAGATCGACCCTAACTTGCTCCCCTACCAATCTGTTCACTCCTACCTTGCCCCCCTGCCAGCCTGATTGCCCCTAACATGTTCCCCTGCTGGCCTGATCACCCCTAACCACCTCTGACTTGGCCCCTAGCCTACGCCGCAGTCTGGCCTCCCTCTGCAGGAGGCAACCTGGTTTTTTCAGAGGAAGGTGCCGCCTCCATTACCCCGCTGCTGGTGCCACTGCCGGCCTGAGCCTGGGCCCTTTGCAGCTGTGCCTCGGCCCTTCACAGCCACTGGTGGCTGCCTGAGCCTCAGCCCTCACAGACACTGTGGCTTTGTCCAAAAGGACATCTGGAAGGTCCTTTGGAAGGTCTTCTGGAAGACATCCACCCTAATTAGCATATTCCCCTTTTATTAGTATAGATACTGTAAGATGGCACCTTGACAATCTGTAGATATTCTGAATTTAAGCTCCAGGCATCGGATGTGATTAAGATACAGAGAAGACAGTTTTTAAAATTTCTTTAAAAAAATAGTTTATTGATTTTTTTTTTAGAGAGAGAAGAAGGCAGAAGGAGAGAGAGAAACATCGATATGAGAGTGCAACATCAATTGGCTGCCTCCAGCACACTCCCTACCAGGAATGAAGCCCACAACCCAGGCATGTGCCCTGACAGGGGATTGAACGTTCAAACTCCTGGTGCATGGGACGACACCCAGCCAACTAAGCCACATTGGCCAGGGCAGAGAAGACAGTTTTTTGTTGTTGTTGGCCTAACTGTAGAAGACATAAGGAAGGGCTGCTATTTCTGCCTTTTCCTTAGGATGTATGGCACCCTGCTCCCTCTCATATGAAATTAATGCAACTACACATGGCCACACAGGCCTTAGCAGTTCTTGTAACAAGCCTCCGCTGGAGCAGACCACAGAGAAGAGAGTGTGAGGGAGCAGCTCAGTGGCCCTGAAGGAGGGGAGAAGCTGCATTAGGAAAACCATCAGTGTTTTCAGCATTTTTGAAGCAAGAAAAATTTGATTTTGTGATCACTACACTAATTATTATAGGACTCTAGCCTTGCAGGGAGGTGACATTTATAACCTAACTGTAGGTGTCTGTGCTTGGGTACAACTTTTAAAAATGGAATAAAAATCACATATCTCACATGTGTTGTGTGTGCTCACAGTGAAACATTATACAGCTATCAAAAATTGTGTTTTGAAGAATGTTTAATGTATTATGTTCAGTAAAAATTTATAGTACACAAATGAATATAGAGTTTGACTTATGCATAGGAAAGAGATTAAACTAAAATGCATCAATGTGTTAATAACCACTATTTGTAGGTATTGTAATTCTGGATGATTTTTTATATCTTATTTAGACTTCCCTGCATTTTCAGGGTTGCCTCAAAGGATTATGTATACCTTTGTAATGCAGGAGCAGGTGCAATTCAAAGGCAGATGATTTAAAGGTGGGGCTGGGGGATAAACACATGCAACATGCTCTGCCCGACCGAGGCTCACCAGGAGGACATTTCTTTCCAGGTGTCCAGTGCTACCGATGCCCACACCCACCTGGAGAGCCGCATGTTCAACATCGCGATCTTACCACAGACGCCGGAAGCGCCTCAGCTGTCTCTGGGAGCGTCTCTCCATATGACTGTGAGTTGGGTGGGAGGGCTCGCAGCTTCTGAAGCATGCTGACGGGATCTGACAGAGTGACCTGTTTTTTCTATCTGGTGAATGCCTGGCCCAGAACCCAGACCATACCAGCCCTGTAAACCCATTTCTCCTTGACTTGAAAAAGAAACTTAAATTCCCAGAGTGACAGGAAACTTAGATGGAATTCACCTCAAACTCTTATCCATTGCTGGTGTCCTCTTTTCAGCATCCCAGACAGTCACAGGACTCCTCCCTGAGTAGTTAGAAGGGATTTCAGGCCTATATCTGTTTAATCAGTACCTTTTGGGTATAATTACTCGGCTAGTTATAGCTCCATATAGCTGGAGAAACTGTCATTCCATTTCTTAGAGTCCCGTTAAAAGTTTCCTTTCTGTTATCAATGTTTCCCAAAGAAGCGGATATCTGTGCTGAATCCAGAGAGATAAGTAGCAATTATCTAAGTGAAAGTTTGGGGGGGCAGGTGATGGCAAAGGGCACTAAAATGCAAAGACCCAGAGGCCAGCGAGAATATGATTGTTGGGGAAAATTGTAAATAGTTTAATAAGACTGGAAATGAGGACAGCAGAGGAGAAATGGGGAGGATGGGGAGGCCGTGAGCTCCATCGCAAGGGGGCCTGCCTGCTGTGTGGGAAGAGCATGGGCTCATGAGAAGGTTTGAAGTGAGGTGACAGCTATATTAGCTCAGACAATTAGCCGCCCCCCCTGCAACCCTGTATCTAGGGGTGGGGTGATGCCAGGACCCCTCTTTGAGTCAGAGCCACAGCATCTAAGACTGCAAATGAATCATTACGGACCTGCATTTTAGTTAGCGCCCACATAATTGCACTCCAAAGTGTATCAGCCTTGAGCCATGACAAAGAAATCACCTGTAGTTTTAGAAATTATGGGTCTGGGGCACGACAGAGACATAAAGGGGGAAATAGAAGGGTTTTAATGAATAGCTGATATCAGCATTTCCACTGTAAACCATAATTTAAAGAAATCATAATTCAGTAGCACTATAAAGTCTATAATTCATCATTCTGACTGGAGGAACTCGGATCAGAATTTGCTTTAAACTGTGAAGAAAAATGTGCATGCATGTTTTTTGCCAAATGCTAATGCACTGTTATTTTGACTTTAGAGGGGAAAAAATGGGCCAGGAGCCATGAAGATAGCACTATTCCCACTCCATTGCTATGGACCACTAGACATTTCAAGCTCCTTGACCTTTAGGGTCTAAGGTTGCTAGTTTTCAAACTAGGTCTGTCCAATTTAGGATATCACAAAGGTTAGTTTACCATAAAATGCAATTAGCCTAATCTTCAGTGCCATAAGGTATACATAGTTTGTATTTCTTTTATTTTTTTAATTGTTAAAATATATTTGTTTATTGATTTCAGAGAGGGAGAGAGAGAGAGAAACATCAATGATGAGAGAGAATCATTGATTGGCTGCCTAGCGCAAGCCCCTTCCTGGGGATTGAGCCCACAACCTGGGCATGTGCCCTGACTGGGAATTGAACCATGACCTCCTGGTTCATAGTTGATGCTTAACCATTGAGCAACACAGGCCGGGTTTCAGTCATCCATTTTGAGCCCCTAATTTGTGCCAAGTGCTATAGAAGACATTGGTGATTTGATGACCATAAAATACAGCCTCTATTCTTAAGGAACTTATAGTCTAAAATGGGAGAGGAGCAAATTAACAAACACTGACAATAAAATGATACATGCCATGACAGGGACATGATATGGAAGCAAATAAGAGACACCTGACCCAGTGGGGGGTGGCAAGGTCATGGGAGGCTTCTTCTGGGGGGTGAACAAAGCTGGTTGAAGTGAAAGATTGTCTCTAAAGCAGGGTCTCAAACTTCAGCCTGCATTAGGTTCACCTACAGTGTTTGTTACATCACAGATGGCTAGAGCCTACCCCAAAGTTTTCTAATTCAGTCCATTTGCTATAGGGCTGAGAATTTGAGTTTCTAACAAGTTCCCAGGTGGGTACCCCTATTGCTGCTGCTCTGCTTGAAGAACCACTTCAAGAAATAGGGGGGGACATTCATTGTAGACAAAGGAACAGCAGGTGAAAACAGATGGAGATGTAGGAGAACATGACATATTGAGCAATAAGAATTCATGTGGCCGGCGCATAAATTCCTAGGTGAAGAAGAAACAGTATATGAAAGTCACATCATGGAGGGCCTTAAGATAAAAGGAAGGGATTTCCACTGTGTCCTGAAAGGCTGTTGGGACAAATACTATGTAGCAGACAGGCAAGCTGATCAGATGTTCAATTTAGGAAGGTCGTTCTGGCTGCAGGGTAGAGAATACTCTAGATGGGGACCAGATAGGGAGCAGGGAAGTAGGCCACTGCAGTCCTCTAGAACAAGAAAGGTCAGCGGCATGATACCATGCAGTGGCAACGAAGATTAAAGTCAGTGAGATCTTGAAGAGATACTTGTACACCCATGTTCATTGCAGCATTATTCACACCAGCTAAGAGGTGGAAGCAGCCTAAATGTCCTTTGGCAGGTAGGTGGATAGAAAAAAGGTGGTATACACAACAATGGAGTATTATTCAACCTTTAAAAAGGAAATCCTGTCATATGCTACAATATGATTGAACCTTAAGGACATTGTACTAAGTGAAATAATCCAGTCACAAAAAAGACAGATTCTGATGACTCTATTTATATGGGCTATCTAAAGAAATCGGACAAAGGTGGTTGTCCCTCTGAGGGTAGGGGTGGAGGTGGGGAGAGGGAAAAGGGAAGTTTTGTTCAATCCATACAGAGTTTCAGTTTTGCAAGTGGAAAAACTTTCTAGAAATCAGTTGCAGAACAATATAGTTAACACTACTGTATTATACACTTAAAAGTATTTAAGGTGAGGGGGGACATTAGAGAAAGAATAAGAGATATTTCCGGATATCATGGTTTATTAGATTTGAGAGGAAGATGAAAAGCCCCAATTTCTGAGTATATTAAGATGCAGTCACCTCAGACCTGTCAGAATGGCTACAATCAACAAATAAACAAAATGACAAGTTCTGGTGAGGAAGTAGAGAAAAGAGAACCCTAGTACACTGCTGGTGGGAATGCAGACTGGTGCAGCCATTATGGAAAACAGTATGGAGTTTCCTCAAAAATTACTTATGGATTGCCATTTGACTCAGTGGTTCCACTTTTAGGAATATATCCTAAGAAACCCCAAACACCAATCAGAAAGAATGTATGTACCTCTATGTTTATAGCATCTGGAAACAGCCCAAGTGCCCATCAGCAGATGAGTGGGCAAAAAAGTCGTGGTACCTTTTCACCATGGAATACTATGAAGCAGTAAAAAAGAAGGCTCTCTTACCCTTTGAGACAGCAATGAGGGACCTGGAGGGTATTATGCTGAGCAAAATAAGCCAGTCAGAGAAAGACAAATATTACAAGATCTCACTCATATATGGAATCTAATGAACAAGATAAACTGTTGAACAAAATAGATCGAGAGACATAGAAACATGGGACATACTGTGGAATCTCAAAGGGAAAAAAAAAAATCAAGTTTCATCCACAAAAGCATTTTAAAGAATCTGTAAATTATTTATTTTCACATAAACTTTTTTTTTTCCCCAAAAAAGATGCCGTTGATTGAGATAGGAATGTATGAGGACTTTAGGGGGAGGGGTGGAAGTCATGATGAGTTCTGTTTGGGGTGCGTCTAATAAGGGTGGTTAGGAGATCAGTAGATAGTCTGGATGAGAGAGAAACTATTAAGAATCACTAATGGTTCGTAGTGGTTAACTACAAACATGACTGGAACATAACTAAGAAAGATTGAATAGAGTGAAAAGCAACATAATCAAATACTATCTAAATTGAAATTGGTTCTGTGGCCTTTCTGTAATTATGTTATTCATCAAATCTAAGATCCTCTAAATGTGATCTTATGGTTTAATTTACTGTGTCCATCAGAATTATATGTAACACACATATATAAGATATGTATATACATATGTACAATATTATAAGATACAGAGCTATATAAGTACATATGATATGTATACATTTAGGATACATAGTATATATGGGCAATGAGATCCAAAAACATGCATAATTACCAATAAATATCATAGCCTAGATAGTATAAGATTCTGCAAATGAGTTAATAGATTCACATCAACTCAAGGATTTCCAAGTAATCATCCACTATTTGACTTGGAAAATACTTAAGGGCAAAACCTTTGATTAATTAATCTTGGTATCTTTCTCAGCATCTCACACAATGCCATATATAAAGTAATTGCTTAGTAAATATTTGCTGATTAAATGAATATTTTCAGACCTACTTTCCCATAATTAATAACTCCCTAAACTGTATCCCCTTCAAATTCACATAAATTAATCATATGGGCATACACACACACACAATTTGAACATCATATTTCCCATTCCTTTCTTAAAGGGCAAATAAATTCTATTATCTCTTAATGTGAAAGACATATTATTTATTATTTCATTTTTCAAATGGTTGCAATACTCAGGGTTGGGTTGGCCAAAGTCACCACTTGTGGGAAAGGCCTTGAATAAGCTTTTCTTTCCTGGTTTCCTTTGTTTTCAGAGTGATTGCTGTAGCAGAGTTCTCTTAAGACCACACTATTGGGCCCAGCAGGGATCCAGTTAGATGATCTCTTTTGTGATGCAGACTCAAGTCTGGGCTTGCTCTGTTTATTGTGTAGCAGCCAGCTTCTGTGTCCATGTTTATACTTGAGACCTGTCAAAAACTAATAGAATTATTATCTGCAATCTCTGGAAATGTTTGTTTACCCTTGGTATTCTTGCTGTGCTTTATCGGAGCCTTTCACACCACTCAGAATTTCCTACCTTAGATTTATTTTATGATTTTCCCCTCCAAAAAACTAGAATTCCTTGAAGAAAGGGTCTATATCTGATTCATCTTGTATGTCTTTGCTTGGTACATTGTACATAGTAGGTTCTTTATAATTTGCTACATGAATATATGAATTAATTAATTTGCTGTACTAACTAATAAACGATGGGAGAAGATAATTTCTTGTAGGACCTCCATTTTATTTATCTCATCTCATTATTCATGGGCGCCTGATTTCTCAGGCCCACTGTGGGCTTTTGTCTTTACAAGAATTGCAGTCAACATGTGAAATTGGTCTTTTTAAATAGAGGGTGACATGATAATGTTTGTAAATCCTGACCTAGAAGTTTAAGTTATGCACACTTTGCTAAAGCTTAAGTGTTAAAATGTGTCCCCTTCCCCCATCCAATTCTTCAGATGACATTGAAATGCAACGGAAAGTATTCTAAAAAGTTATTTATTACGTTATTATACAAAGTATTTTATTATTTTATTTCTTAGCTTAATCTTTTTATGATGATATGTTTCATTTACTCAACAAATTTTTATCATGTAATGATATGTGCCATATGCTAGGTGATTGGGATCTACCCATAAATGAAAAAAATCCTTGTTCTTATGGAGTTTACACTCTCTTAGGTATAAGTAATAAAATAAATAACTCACATATAGCAAGTTAGTGAGAAGTGTTATGGTAAAACAAAAAGTAGGTCAGGGACAAGGCTGTCGGAAATGCAGTGGTGGGGGCAGAGGAGACCTATGTTGTAATTTTAAATAAGGTGGTCGGCATAACTCAGTGGTTGAGCATTGACCTATGAACCAGGAGGTCTCGGTTCAATTCCCTGTCTGGGCATATGTCCCAGTTGTGGGCTCACTCCCCAGTGTGGAGGGTACAGGAGGCAGCCCATCAGTGATTCTCTCTCATCATTGATGTTTCTGTCTCTCTCACCCTCTCCCTTCTCTGAAATCAATAAAAATGTTTTAAAAAATAAATAAATGAATAATGTGGTCAGGGTGGACTTTATTAAGACAATGACATTTCAAGAAAGACTTGCAGGAAGTGAGGGAGATGGCCAAATACACATTCAGAAAAGAGCATTCCAGGCCCAGGGAACCATGCGTTTACAGGCATCCAATTGAGAGCTTGCTTAGATGTTCAAGGCACAGCAAGGAAGCCAGTAGGGCTGGAGCAGAGAGAGTGAAAGCAAGTGTAATTGACATGAATTCACGGATGTGCTAAGTGTGTGGGGGAGCGAAGGGGACAGATCATGTCTGGCCTCACCATTATAGGGATTTAGCTTCTATTCTGAGTAAAATGGAGAGCCATTGAGGGTGTTGAGCAGAGGAATACTGTCCTTATTAAAGAGATCAGGCTAACTGCCGTGCTGAAATAACCTGGGGGCTGTGAGATGGGGCAGGAGAGCAGCTGGGAGGCCATCCAGGTAACCCAGCAAGGTGGTGGCAATGGCCATGGGGAAAGTGGTTGGATTCTGGATATATGCAAAAGTAATATGGGTATTATAAACTCATTATTCTGTAAGGTTCTCTTGTTGACAGATATTTGAATAAAAAATGTCTTCTGTAATGATTTCTATGAAATTTAATTTCTCATTTCTTACTATGTTTAATTGATGAGTATTGAACATTCCAAATAGGCAATATTAAAATTGATTATACTTTGATACATCTCAACCTTAATATTGCTTTCTTTGGAGAATCAAGTCCTTTTTCTACCTAGTGTATATTTCTATTAGTAGAGAAATAGTATCCATAAATTTCATGGATATGGAATATCGGTTACCTTGGCTGGTACATATTTCTCTTTCCCATAGTCCTATGTCCATGCTAATTCTCTCTTCTTATCACTTTATTGTTTTAGGAACATCCAGATTTTTAAAAATATCTCACAATACTCAGGATTTGCAGTCATTGTGATGCTTTTGAGATTACGAAGGAGGCAAATAGACTGAACAAGATATTGACCCTGCACCTTTTTGTCCATGTATCTGTGCACACGCGTGTCCACATTTGTAGCTGTGTGCACACATTCATGGGCTGTAAACACCTTATATAGAGGATATATTTTTAACTTGTTGCCCTTACTTGTTTTATTTTAGGGTGAGACACCAGGTACTATTTTGCAGTCCAGATTTTCCTTGCTCTGTACATTCCAGAGCTGAGCAATGGTCTGAAATATGACTCTTTAGGACAGGAGGATTGTCCTAACCTGCTAATGCTGCCTCTCCACAGGACAAATATGCCTTGGGGACAATTAAAAGAGCAACTGTAACCTTCAATCTTTTCGTGGTTACAAGGAAGAACATCACGCCCTTCTCCATGAGAATTACTGAGCCCTACTTTCTTAAACAGGGAATTCCTTCTGAAAGAAGGAAAGCTTCAAAGAGCAGGAGAGGCTGTCAAACTCTAACCGTCCGGGGGTCAGTTAGGAAGAGCCTGCAAAGAGCCTGATATTTTCGTTCTGATTTATTGACAGCATGTGTGACCCAGTCGTGCTCACATTACTTTCCCCTCTCTTCCCTCCACTGTGTGTTTGCTGCTGTCCCCAACTCACTGTTATGCCTGGTCCTGGGATTCTGTATCTCTCCCCCTGCCCCTTTTTTTGAGTGTTGTCACTGTTAGTCAGTGATTGATGTTCACAGGTGAATGGATAGTAAAAGCTACGTACACATTGGCCTTCTGATTAATTTTGCTTGAGTCTTCTTCATTGGGTTCTGAAAGCTAGAAGAGAAAAGCAATATCTAGTTCGTTTGAGTAGTGGAATGGAGACAAAGAAATATTGGCTATTTTATTATTTACTTTAATAAATAAATAATTCTTAAATCTCTGAACTCAAATGATGAGGCTCTGTTGGTTTTTGAGTTCATCTTTAGTCCTTGAAACCATCACAGTTTCAAAAAAACTCACAAACCAAAACAGAAAGAATCAAAGTTCCTGTCAGCAAAGCTAGGGAGCGGGGAGGGAGGGTAAGAAGGAACTTTTTACCAGATGAAACCTTAGCTCATTAAGTTGGAGGAGCAAAGATGTAGCAATCCAGCTGTGAATACTAGAATATCCAGCTGTGATGGCTCATTTTCAAACCTGCAGCACCGTGAGCTCCACGTAGGGAAAGTGATCATATTAGGATTCCCAGAGCATGCACCAGCATAAACCTGGGGCAGAGGGCAGGGCAGAGAAGAGCCAGGGTGCAAGAAGACCTGAAGAGGACTATAATCCTGTGAGATTCCCAAGGCTGGGACCAGTCTGTGGTGCAAGACCAGCCCCTTCTGTTGAACAATCAGAGAACATTTTGTTCTGTGCGACTAATTTAAAAGCCCAGAGTGAGTTTGTTTGTTTTAATAAGGTTTGTTTTTGCCTCTGACTTTCGTTTTGCCTCTGACCATTCTTCCTTCTTAAACTTTGTTTAGGCTCGGGAAGATGACCTGACTGTGATTCAGCCTCATTCTCTCTCTTTTGTAAACTCTGAGAAGCCAAGTGGAAAGATTCTATACAATGTCACTTTACCTCTGCATCCAACTCAAGGTAAGATGTGCAGTAAATGATCTCTTAAGTGTTGTCTTCTAGCTGTTGATGAGTCTTAAAAGCTCTGGAGTTTTGTCTGCTTCTACTTATTGAATTTTCAGAAGTAACAATTATTGATACCCCTTGTTCCCATCCTGTGAGTTTAGAACCAATTGAGAAAGGGAGAGACATTGTGGTCAGACCTATGGAGAAGAATGTGTCAACTTTGGTATCAACGGAGTTGTACTGGAGAACATAGTGTGCATATAACTTCATTCACTGGATTGAGCTCCCCCGCCTGTGCATAGGCAGAATTGGACAGACACAGGCACTGTCTGTAGGGACAGAGCCTGCCCTGGTGTGGTTATAGGTGAGCAGACCAGAGAATGTGCTAAGGACAAGGAGCTCTGCCAGGGAGTTCAGAGGGGACTGAGCCACCCATACCCAGTCCCTTTCCCAATTGGGTAAGTCTCTCCTCCTCCCATAGTGGATCATGGAAATGTGAACTACAGTCAGAGGAGAGGTGGGCCCCTACCATCAGTCCTCAGCCTGAAGATCTCTGAATGCTGGGTTTAACTAATAAGCCTATGCCCAAGAGAGGTGGTGGGGAGGAGATCAGCTTCTATTAAGATAATTCTGTTTCCATCTCTGAGGCTGCTCTTCCAAGACCAGTCACTGCCCTAAATGTAAGCCTTTCAGATTATCAAATTCCCAAGGAGAAATCAAAGTCTAAAAACCCCACTACCCTTTTGATAAAATCCAAATAAATTAAAAGTCTAAAAGTCTCCATCCCCTTTTTTTACCCTGCTAAGTCATAGCTAGAGTCGTTCTCCTGCATTGCCGGGGAGAGATGAAGTACTTTCAGACTTGCGTCCTGATAGACTATCTCTCAGCCCTTCAGAAGTTGAATTAGTCCAACACTAAGCCTCATTCATGTCCTCCTTTGGAAAAGGACATGAAAGATGCAGCATCAGTTCTGTACCTGCAAAATTTAGAAATGACAGGCAACTAGGCAACTCCTAAAGCATTTATCACAAGCAAAGTGATCATTGTAAATCCAGGACTTAGAATGGTCAAGACCCAAATTACTGTTGCCAGAGATCATCACAGAGACTAAGGAGTTCCTGAAAGAAACAGGGTAGATAGATAAAAATCTCTCTGCAGCTCACCTGGAGACCAGTCTGTGCCCAGTCACCTTGACCTTTGAACTTAAACTCAATTGAAAAAATCTCATAATTGTAGTACAGTGTCTATGACTTCTGCAGAATTACCTGGGCTAAGCTACAGTAGGGGCAGTTTGTGTCTTTCTGTTGCTTATAGTCAACGATTCCTTGTCAAGAGTCTATTTGGGTTTCAGATTTGCATTTTCTTGAATAACAGGAGAATAGTAAACCAAGAACAACCTGAGAGCAGTGGTTGATGAAGGATAAAAGACTCTGACCAGTGGGAAAGGCAGCTAATTCAGTCATCCAGAACTACGGTTGATGCTCATGCCCAGTCTCCTTCTCCCCAGGTATCATCGAACATAGGGACCAGCCTCACTCTCCCATCCGGTATTTCACACAGGAAGATATTAACCAGGGCAAAATCATGTACCGCCCTCCCACGGCAGCCCCCCACCTCCAGGAAATCATGGCCTTCTCCTTCGCTGGTAATGCTTTCTTCTCTATTTTCAGGCACCTAAACTACCCTCTGTGGCTCTTCATGGCAGGCTCACCCTAACTCTTCCTGTCGTCTTCCTAGGTAGTATGGTGATGCTGCTTTATAGCTGTTCAAAATAGCTCGAGACTTGCAGGCTAATATGTACCTTGGGCTCAGTTCATCCCTTTTCTTAATTTATTCATGCATCCAGGAATACCTTCAATAAATATTTATTTTATGCCTACTATGTGGCAATCACTGAGTGAGGCCTTGGATATATAGTGATAAGCAAAAAGAGGCATGAATCCTGTTCTTGGCGACTTTGGGGTTCTAAGTACAGAGACAGAATTTGGTAAATAATCCCAGTAATGAATGTTTAATTGTGTTTAATTGCAGACTGAGATAAGAGTTCTGATAAGTGGTGGAATTAGATGTAACTGCTGACCTAGACTGAAGGCTCAGTGGAGGCTACCCAGTGTGGTATGGACCTGGGAGAAATAAGGAGAAGCTAAGTAGGCTAAGTGTGCATATTGGGGTTGTTTAGTTATAGAACATTCCTGAAGAAAGGACACACACCCCTTGTGCAGAGTCCCTCGCGAGAGAGCGAATGTGGTATTCTTGGGATTGAACAAAAGTCCAGTGTGTCTGGAATGTGAATGGTTGAGCAGAGTGGGATGGATCTGGAGGGAGACAGAAGCCAGACCTTAGAGGCTCTGTACACTTATAGAGATTTGGATCTTTATCCCAACAACAAGAACCCGGTGGAGGGTTTAGGATCTAGGAGGATGTCTTTTCATAAGGAACTCTTCAACTGCAGTGATATGAATGGATTTGAGGAGGAAGCCAGGGTGGATGGACATGTGGGTGAAAGGAATACAGTGAGAAGGATCCTGCAGTGCTTCAGGGAAGATCCCACGTAGGAGTGGAGAGTGCAAGTGACCTTTTGGGATTAAAACACGGATTTGTCAGGAGGTACCTTTTTAAAGGAAGAGAAGGCTAAGTAAAAGAATAACTGAATTTTAAAATGAAGCCAGTGTGTGCCCTGCCACTAAGCCAAGATAGACTTAATCCTTACCACCCCTTATGTCTCCCCTTGACCCAGTCATCAGAGCTGCTCCCGGGAAAGCAGGAGGCTTGAGTCCCTACTCTAACTATTTCTGTGCCTCGAAATGATTCTAAAAATCTTGAAGCTATTTTTTTTATGATTGTTAAGGTATACGTAATACAACTAATATACAGTATTATTTTTAACTTTGATAATATGGAAAAGCCTTTCATTTCTTATGATGAGTTGAACATGGATAAAATAATTTTAGAGTTCTGTTTTAAATTATGGGCAACATTTAAGTAATGATTGCCATTATTTATACAACTGTAATTGTCTAGGACATGATTAACTACTCCATTAGATTGAAAATCTCTAAGGATAGAGGTAGGCCGCTTCTCTAAGGAGTATCCCCAATGTTTAGTAACTGGGTAACCAATAGCCCTTGAAAATGTTCATGGTTCCCTAACCCCTACTTTATAAGACCTACTTTACAAGAAACTCAGGATATTCTGGGATTAGAGGAAAAGAAAACATGTCAGCCCTGGTTGAAGTTATTTCCATATCCATTATACTCGCCTGAGTTCCTGGAGCCTCTTTAGAGAGAGCAGAACCCTGTCCTGTATAATCTATGGGGTAAATGCCAGGAGATAAATCTCTCACACTGTTACAGTGTGTAACTCATTGTCCCAGGCATCACTCAATTCTACAATGGAATTGACCCACCCGACAGCCTTGTCAGTGATATATGACATCACCCACACTCACGGATTTGTAAGGTTTTATGTACTGATAAAATGGGATCTGAATGAATGTATTATAAATCACTCTGACTGCTGTGATATAAAATTATAGCACTTTGTGGTCCTCTTGGTTACTTAAAATTAGTGGTGGCACTAATTTTAAATTCAACATAACATTATCAAACAGCCTGGTAGCCTTTCCTTAAAGTATAATAATTTAGATGAAAACATCCTTTATTTCTCTAACCTCTGCCACATATTTTATACCTTCCCCATCTATTTCTGACCTCAAGATGTTTAGTACACTGATTTTCTCTCTTCTGTCCTTGCAGGTCTCCCAGAATCGGTGAAATTCCACTTCACAGGTGAAGATTTTAATCTCAATTTTATTAGAAAATGGAATTTTTCCTTTCCTTATTAGTCCTTTCTTTTTTTTTTTTCCTCTCTTCATCATTACTTTTAACTATTTTCTAAGAACTGCTTAAAAGTTACATGAGACAAGTTTCTTCTAAAATAATCACATGGCTAGTTAGTCATACCTTAACTTTGTATTCATAGGGAAAACAATCCACCAAGGATACTAAAGGTTAGTGTTGTTTGAGCCCCATTTCAACTTGTTCAAATACCTATTAAAAAGAGGTAATAGTGGTTAAGATGATGGACTCTGGATATACACTGTCTGGGGTTCAGCCTACTCTGGGAAAGTTTCTTAACCTCTCTGTGCCTAAATGCCTCATCCATCAGTGGGGAAAATAAGTCATAATTATACGTAAAGTTCCCAGGACAATGATTGGCACATGATCATCTCTGTGTGACACTCACCTAATGAAAGTGGTTGTATATAGTCTTAAGTAGAGCCTTTCGTTGAATACCTGGTTACCGGAGGGAGAAGTGTTATGGCCCAGAGAGTGAGTTGTGAAAGCTGAGTGTAGGAGACATCATCCCAGCTTTAGTTCACAGTCCACTAGAAGCTGAGTGCCGGCAAGCAAAAGCAGAGTCAGATCTGACATCTATGCTGGTCAAAACAGAGACAAGCATTCTTGTTTAGGTCTAGAGTGAGGATGGTTGATTATAAATGGCATCCTTAAATAGCTGTCTAGTTAGGATTGACTATTCCATTAGAATCAACCATCCATAAGTCCTGTCACTTTTCATGTAGGTGTAAATCTTGGTGGGAGTGAGAGCCACCTTCCTCAGACTCCCAGATCTGCCTTTTTTCTTTGAGGGTTAAAAATCACACTTGAATCAACAGTAAATTTTAATGTTATGTCATGTTTTTAAATTTTCTTATTGAGATATTATTGACATATAACGTATTAGTTTCAGGTGTACAACATAATCAGTTGATATTTGTATATACTGAGAAATGATTACTACAATAAGTCTAGTTAACATTAGTTACCATATACAGTTGCAAAAGTTATTTTCTTGTGATGAGAACTTTTTTATTGAATTTACTGGGGTGACATTGGTTAATAAAATTACATTTTAATATTAGATTTTTAAGTGTACAATTCTAAAATACATCATTTGTATATTGTATTGTGTTCACCACCCAAAGATAAGTCTCCTTCCATAACCATTTATACCCCCTTTACCCTCTCCTATCCCCTTTCCCATTGGTAATCACCATACTGTTGTCCATCTATGAATGTTTTTGGTGTTTGTTTGTGTGTTTTTTTTTTGCTTAATCCCTTCAGCTTTTTTATCCAACTCCCTCCCCTCTGTTGTCAGTCTGTTCTCTGTATCTATGAATCTGTCTCTATATTGTTTGTTAGTTTATTTTGTTCATTAGATTCCACATATAAGTAAAATCATATTGTACTTGGCTTTCTCTTTTAAAACATATTTTTTAAAGAAAAAAGAGTAAGTCTTTCAATAATTGTATAAGCCAAAGCAATGTACAGTATTGTCTTGTTCCACTGGCTTATTTCACTTAGCATAATACTCTCCAGGTCCAGCCATGCAGTTGTAAAAAGTAAGATTTCCTTCTTTATTTTGTGGCCAAGTAGTATTCCATTGTGTAAATGTACCACAGCTTTTTTAATCCACTCATCTACTGATGGACACTTGGACTGCTTCCAAATCTTGGCTACTGTAATTAAATATAGGGGTGCATATATTCTTTCAAATTAGTGTTTTGAGTTTCTTTGGATATACTAGTATTTCTAGAAGTGGAATCATTGGGTCAGAAGGCAGTTCCATATTTAATTTTTTAAAATAACTCCATCCTGCTCTCCACAGTGGCTGCAGCAATTTGCATTCCTACCAACAGGGAACGAGGGTCCTCTTTTCTGTACATACTTGCCCACACTTGTTTGTTGATTTATTGATGATAGCCATTTTAACAGGTGTAACATGGTATCTCATTATGAATTTCTCTAATGATTAATGACATTGAGCATCTTTTCATATGTTTATTGGCCATCTGTATGTCCTCTTTGGAGAAGTATCTATTTAGGTCTTTGCCCATTTTCTTAATTGTATTATTTGTTTTTATTGGTGTTGAATTTTATAAGTTTTTTATAAATTTTGGATGTCAACCCCTTATCAGATATATCATTGGTGAATATGTTCTCCCATTCAGTGTGTTGTTTTTTCATTTTGTTGTACAAAAACTTTTTAGTTTGATGTAGTCCCATTTGTTTTTTTGTTTGTTTGTTTCCCTTGCCTGAGGAGATATATCAGAAAAAAAAATTGCTACCAAAAATGTCTTAGATTTTACTGCCTATGTTTTCTTCTAGTACTTTTATGGTTTTTGAGTCTTCCATTTAAGTCTTTAATCTATTTTGTGTATGGTGTAAGAAGGTAGTCTAGTTTTATTTTTTTGCATATATTTGTCTAATTTTCCCAGTACCATTTAGTGAATAGACTATCTTTACTCCATTATATGTTTTTGCCTCCTTTGTCAAATGTTAATTAGCCACGAAGACCTGGGTTTATTTCTGGGCTCTCTATTCTGTTCCATTGAACTGTACGTATATTTTTATGCTCGTACCATGCTGTTTTGATTACTATGGTTTTGTTGTATAGTTTGATATCAGATAGTGTGATTCTTCTAACTTTGTTCTTCTTTCTCAAGATTGCTGTGATATTTAGGGTCTTTTTTTTTTCTTTCTTATAAATTTTTGGAATATTTGTCCTAGTTCTATGAAATACACCATTGGTCTCTTGATAGGAGTTGTCCTGAATCTATAGATTGCTTTGGGTGGTATGGACATTTTAATGATGTTAATTCTTCCTATCCATGAACACAGTATATGCTTCCACTTATTTGTATCTCCTTCATTTTCTTTCTTCAGTCTTTCATAATTTTATGAGTACAGGTTTTTTACATCCTTGGTTAAATTTAGTCCTGTCTATTTTCTTTGATGGAATTGTGAATGGGATTGCACTCTTAGTTTTTCTTTTTGATAGTTAATTGTTGTTGTATAGAAATGCAACTGGTTTATTTTGCATCCTGCTACTTTACTGAATTCATTGATCAGTTCTAGTAATTTTTTGGTGGAATCTTTAGGATTCTCATCATCTGCAAATAATGACAGTTTTACTTCTTCTTTTATAGTTAGACTAGAGGCCCAGTGCATGAAATTCATGCACAGAGGCTGGGGGGGTGGGTGTCCTTCAGCCCACCCTGCGCCTTCTTGCAATCCGGACCCCTGGTAGGGTCCCTAGGCCTGGACAGCGACCAGGGCCTATCGGGGCTTTCCTTCCCCTGGCTGCCGGCAGCTGGTCCCACCCCCGCCGCTGCCACTGCCACTGCCTGCCATCTGTGCGGGGCTGCCCCCCCTTCCCCCACCATCGATCGCCTCCCTCTGTGGGCGACAGGTGTGGGGTGCGATCGCTTGGCTGGCCTGGGCCTCCCTCTGCGGGGCAATTATGGAGTGATGGCGGGGCTCCCCTACCAAGTGCATTGCACCCACCTTGGCTGACCTGCCGCCAGTGCATGTCATAGCGTGGTCGTCTGGAAGGTTCTGCTGTTCGGTCCTTCGGTCGATTTGCATATTATGCTTTTATTATTATAGATGCCTTTTATTTCTTCTTATCTAATTGCTGTGGCTAGGTCTTCCAGTACTATCCTATATAATAAAGAGGTAATATGCAAATTGACCCTCACGCCCTCACACAAGATGGCTGTCCCCATGTGGTCAAAGATGGCTGGCAGGGGAGGGTAGTTGTGGGCGATCAGGCCAGCAGGGGAGGGCAGTTGGGATGACCAGGCCAGCAGGGGAGGGCAGTTGGAGGTGACCGGGCCGGCAGTGGAGGGCAGTTGGGGGTTACCGGGCCAGCAAGGGAGGGCTGTTGGGGGCAATCGGGCTGGCAGGGGAGCAGTTAGGCATCAATCAGGCTGGCACAGGAGTGGTTAGGTGGTGATCAGGCTGGCAGACAGAAGCAGTTAGGGGCAATCAATCTGGCAGGCAGGTGAGTGGTTGGGAGCCAGCAATCCCTAATTGTTAGAGGGACATCCCCCAAGGGGTCCCAGATTAGAGAGGGTGCGGGCTGGGCTGAGGGACAAACCCCTCTCCTTCCCCTCCTCCCCGTCCCCCCACCTCCCTCCCCCCCCCCCCCCCGCCCCGCCCAGTGCACGAAGAGTGGTGAAAGCAGACATTCCTGTCTTGTTCCTGATTGTATAACAGATGCTTGTAGCTTTGGCCCATTGAGTATGGCTGTGGGTTTGTCATATATGGCCTTTATTATGTTGAGGCATGTTCCCTCTATTCCCACCTTGCTGAGAGTTTTTGTCATAAATGGATGCTGGATTTTTAAAAAAATGCTTTTTTTCTGCATCTATTGATATGATTATGTGGTTTTTACCCTTCATTTTGTTTGTGTGATGTCTCATGCTTAACTTTTAAGATCTACTCTCTTAGCAACTTTCAAATATGCAATACAGTATTATTTACTATAGTCACCATGTTGTGCATTACATCCTTAGGGCTTATTTATCTTATAACTGGAAGTTTGTACCTTTTAACCACCTTCACTCATTTCGCCCACCTCCCATCCCTTACCTCTGGCAACCACTAATCTGTTCATTTTTTAGGGTCCACATATAAGTGAAATCATATGGTGTGTCTTCAAGGTCCATCCATGTTGTCTGTCACAAATGGCAAGATTTCATTCTTTTTTATGGCTGAATAATATTCCATCACATATATATGATGTTTTCTTTATCCACTTATCCATTAATGGACACTTAGGTTGTTTACATGCCTTGCCAATTATAAGTAATGCTGCAGTAAACACGGGAATGCAGATATTTTTTAAAGTTAGTGTTTTGTTTTTTTGTGTGTGTTTTTTTCCTTTGGATAAATACCCAGAATTGGGGTTGCTGAGTCATATCGTAATTCTATTTTAAATTTTATGAGGAACCTTCACACTGTTTTTCATAGTGGCTGCAACAATATACATTCTCACAAACAGTGCACAAAGGTTTTCTTCATCTGACATCCTCACCAACCCTTGTTAATTACTGTGCTTTTGATAATAGCCATTCTCACAGGTGTGAGGTAATATCTCATTGTGGTTTTGATTTGCATTTTCCTGATGATTAGTGATGTGAACACCTTCTCATGTACCTGTTTGTCATATGTATGTCTTCTTTGGAAAAATACAGATCAGATTCCTATTGACTGTTACTAAGTTCAGAAGAATGAAGAAGGAAACCAGTTTCTTATAACCAACCCCTCTAAAAACATAGCACACATTTAAAAATAATCCATAATAAATAAAGTTAAAAGTAAATAAATAAAAGTAATCAATAGTGCAGTTTTCTCAATTGCCACTACAAATAAACACATCAGTGAGCTAGTGGTGCAGGTAATCCTCCTGGCTTTCAGAGAAGCGAGGGTGTGTTAAGTTATGGGGAAGTAGAAATACGAATCAAGGATCAGGCAATTCTGCTTTCATTTCCCTCAGGTGATCAGTATTCACTTGGCTGTCAGGTAATCCAGGGAAATAAATCCTAAGGTCACTGTTTTGTTCACAAAGGTGTCTTTCATTTATTGTGTTGTGCATAACAGCCAGGTAAAAATGGGTCTGCTTACTTCCAAACATATGCCATTAGAGATATTTGTATGGACATTTTCTCTCCTGTTCAAAAGTTATTTTCTAAGGAGACACAGACATGTCCTTTCTAAAAGAGATTTCTTGAAAAAAAAATCTTTCTCTGGAACATCGGAAGAATGAATTTAATAAAAAACATAATCCCATAAATAAAAGCCTTTACCAACATCATATAAGGGTACAAGTTTTGTATTATTTTTCTTTCTACTAACATTTATCAACATCACCTTGTTGTGAAACTTGCTTCTTGGAATGAACTTGTTGTTATGGCCCTTTACCCTTCTTGCTATCCCATAGAAAAGGTTTTGTTAGAGTACCTCACAGTATCTTGCTTACTCACTTTTCCCATTTGTCAGCATCTCTTCCAAGTGCTATGGTAATCTAAAAATCTCTGGCTACACGTTTATGGAAATAGCCTGAAGGTGACCAGCCTACAGCAGATTTATGTGTGTGTACCTCTCTAGTTTCGGATGGAGAACACACGAGTCCGGAGATGGCCCTCACCATTCACTTACTTCACTCTGATCGGCACCCCCCAGTGTTCCAGGTCACAGCTCCGCTGCTCAAGGTCAGCCCAGGAGGCAGAACTTCCGTAGGTAAGAACTGGGAGCCCCAAAGAAGCATGGCTCTGAAAATGGGACCATATTTTAGCAATGGTTCCTGTTCAAACCTCTTGATGCTTACCAAAAAATAACGACCTCCTCTTTCAGAAGGTACTTGCTCCTCATCTATATCCTTTCCTCTGCCCATTTCCATGAAAATAGAAATAGCATGGAGAGAAGGCAATAAACCCTTCAGAGGCCAATGCTCAGTGATGGAATATAATACAGAATTTATTGTCCAGCCTCCAGGAGACTGATTTGTGGCCATCACTAAAATATAAAGTAACAGAGAGCAGAGAGAATAGGGGGGAGCCTTTTCAATGACTTCCTTCATTTCCTATTTAGAAAGTAAAGAGTAACGGGAGAAATGACAGATCACAATAACCTTGGGAAGCTGTGAAGAGTTAGTGTTGGCCCAGTTCTTTTGTATGTGATTTACCTATTACTATACTCACTCTTTAAAAGTGTAGTCTTTCGCCAAGAACATCCTAAGTGCAGATTCTTATCCAGTTTCTACATGCGGGTATTGGCCTAAAATCAATTATCATCCAACTTATAAACAACTGTCACTTTCACCCTACTTCTCACTCCAGTGAGGGCAGGAGCAGCTATTGTTAAAATAACTTGGCTCTTATGTCGATTCAGAGAAAGAAGAAGGGAAGAAACAATGAAAAGGAAAGACAGTTTTGGGGAGTATTTTTTGGAAGAAAACTTACCCGAGCTAGTCAGGACTGACCTTTTTGTGGGCTTCCATACCTTCATTTGTGTGGAAATAAAAACAGTGTCTGCATAGAGCTACCTACTTTATAAGTTAACTTGTGGAAAAATCTACTGTAATTTGGGAATTGACTGTATTATCAGTTTTTATTTCTTTGTGGTTGATTGGGATTAAACAGTGCTTTCTTATAACTATCAGATTACCCACAACATGGCTTCCAGCCTGGCCTGTGGCTTCAGTGTACACAGAGAATACAGTGTTTAATGTGCACACCTTCTCACCAGGCTTTATTCTCCTGACCGCAGGGCTGCAGGTGGAAATAAGAGATGCTGATACAGCGCCTGAAGAACTCCTCTTTGAGCTTCGGAAACCGCCCGAGCACGGTGTGCTCCTAAAGGACACAGCTGAGTTCCCAGGGCCCATGGCCCCAGGTAGCTGCTCACTCTGTCATCGATGGATTTCTTGCTTTGCATTCAGTTTTATGTGTCTTAGACAAGAAGTCAGCAATTTTGAGGAGATAACTTAGAAAGGGGGGGGGGGGGAATTAGTGTTTAGTTCATTAGCTGAAATATTTGGGACTTCTCTATGCCACCTCCTATGCCCAAAACTGTGAAGCTGTTTCCTCAAATTGTAGGTGCAATTGGTTGATTTCTGAAACCTGGAGTAAACACATTCAGAACAACCTCGTAGGAGTTGTCAGCTGTCACTCTCCTATAGATTGTTCATGAACATGAATTTGTTTCCTTACTATGATATGTAAATCTTCACAGTATTTATAACTGTGATTCCGATAGCGTGAACTACACGTATCTTCATAAAAAAAGGGAACATGTTTTTAAAATAGTGTTATGCAGTATAACAGAGTGGTGATGTGACCAGCTTTCCAAAAATAATATTTACTGCACTTTCTCCAGCTATAAAAAATAGCACATATTGTTTAGAACGTATAGAAAAGCACAAAGAATATAACTAAATCTAATTTTTAATAGTCATTCCTTATATATCAAAGTAGATATTACCCCTTTGAAAGTTGTCACCTTGGGATGCTCTGTGCTTATTCTGACAATCTGTACTTTCTCAAAACCTTCATATAATTTCTAGTTGTCATGTAAAAATGCATTATTCCGAATATCCCTGCAGAGGTAGGGGGCATGTGTTTGACCTTGAAGGTAGATTGAATTTGTGAGAACAAGCAATAGGCACTTGGGAGTCACCAAGGCTGATTTTTTACAAATTTACTGAACAAAAAAAAGGTTATTAGAATAGATTTCTAGTACCCTAAGGGAACTACTTTAGGAGCATAATAGTCATAGCCCAGTTTTGTGAACATTATATTTCACCTATATTTGTGTAATTAACATAGAAATCCAAAGATATTAGTAAAATGTTCTTTTTAATGTATTACAATAAACTTATCAGTTTTATTACTTTTTTTTAAGCACAACACCACTAGCACCAGTAAATCACCATAACACAGTGTTGAAAGAGAAGGCTTAGAAGACTAATACAGAGCATGAATAAATTATTTAGTTTAATTACATCACACCAGTTATGAGAGTCAATAATCTATCAGGAACTAGAGTTGAATATAACATCCAAGAACACCAGTACCTCGACTATGCTCTGTGGAATTGTTGAGACCCAGGACACTAAGTAGAATTTCTCATAAAAAGGGATCCTTGACCAAACAGTTTTGAGAAGCTATAATATTGTATATTAAAGATTCTAAAATTCTAATAAATCCTGCATTTTAAAAGTCAGAGAAAGACAAATACCATATTGATTTCACTCATGTGGAATTTAATGAACAAACTGAACTACCAAGCAAAATAGGGACAAGCTATGGCTAGAGGAATTTGGGGGCGGGGGTGGGGGGTTGAGCAAAAAAGAAAAAGGAGAGATAAATTCATGGACATGGACAAGTGTGGTGATTGCAGAGGCAGGGGAGTGGAAGAGGATAAATAGTGATGGGAAAAAATAATAAATGAATGAATGAATAAATAAAATCAGAAAAATAGTTTTTAATTTTAAATTTTGCTTAAACCTATTTTTCCTAAACTAATATGATCTTTTTCACACAGCACATATCAAATCTATCATGAATTAGTGCTCCAGACTAATAGTTTCTAACTTCAAGTACATTTTTAAATTTTTAGATATTTTTTAATTAAAAAAAACTTATACTCTCAATTAAAACAAAGACCTCTTAGAGGTTCATTAAGAATAATTTATTTTATTGTTCAAAATTTTTTTCCGTATCAAGATTAGATACTAGGATTATCATAAAGAATAAAGGCTTGTCCTTTATTCTCTAGACCTGAAAGTGATGAATGGATCTTCTAGAGGCAGATTTAAAACACACACACACACACACACACACACACACACAAACACAGTAGAGCTGCCTCCCGTGGAATGAGCCACCTTGTCAAACAGAGAGCTTTTCACCTTGAGAAGTGTTGAAGGACAGGCTAAATACCTTTTTCAAGGGTAGTGTAAAGGGAATTCTATATTGGGTGGGTGGCTGGACTAATTAGCTTCCATCTCCCAGCTTGTGATCCTATATGTGCTTTGAAATCCTGAGATCAAAGGTGTTATATAAATGAAAAGCGTCATTCCCAGAAGTAATTGGTTCTGTCATTTGTTTTATTCTTGAAAGGTGACACTTTCACATATGAGGATATTGAGAAAAATGTGCTGCAGTATCTCCATGACGGCTCTTCTGCGCGGGAGGACAACATGGAGATCTCGGTCACAGACGGCCTCTCGGCGACGACCGTGGACGTGAGAGTAGAGGTGTCACTGTCAGGGGCCCCAGCGCCTCGGCTGGCTGCCGGTGCCTCTCTGAGCATGACCGTTGCCAGTGAAAGCACAGCTGTAATCACTAGATCTCACCTTGCTTACATCGTAAGTGCTTACACTTGCCTTCCTTTTCTCTGCGCCCTGAGTGGGCTGACTAGCGAGCAGTGCCATGTCTGAGTATCTGGGGCTTCAGGTAGATGGCCATATAAAGAACTTTTTCTCAACTTTGCTATAGCTCTGCTCTTCGGAATAGTTACACTCTTTGTTACAACAGCTCTCAATGTCTCATGCACAGATAAGTGAATGGGCAAACCTTGATGAACACACAACGTGTATGTGTAGGGATAAGTGATTGTCAATAGAAAGCATTGCCAATGTCAGAAAAGCCCAAGTCCCCACATTTTAAGCTCCATCCATAATGTTTCAAATGAGAATGTTATGGAAAGAACATGTCAGAAGAACTTACCTGGTCAGTGACTAATAGGTAATGCTATTTCATGGCCTACTTTTCTAAGAGAAAGTCCACTCTTCACCAGCTTTGGTCTCAGGTCCAGCTCTAGACAGAACACTGGCTCACCCCTTGGCAGTGCCTCTCTGCCAGACCTCCTGGGCAAGGTTCCGGACTCCGCCTCCAGTTCATGCCCCGAGAGAAGCAGGGTGATTGGGGGACAAGGGTAAGCTCAGGAACTCTAGTTTGTTTTTTTCCTCATCTGACCTTAACTTGATAATAATTATTGTTAATTAAAACTCATCTTCTTTCTTTGATTTTACCTTTAGCATTAAGGAATGAGGATAATTCATTTTATTTTTCAATTATGTATGTTGTAAAACAGATATGAATTCTCAATGTAAACATAATAATGAGAAGTTTTGACAAATGTCTTAACAATAAGAATGATTATCTGAGTGGTAGTCATTCTTAGTATTGAATTTTTCCTCTACTAATCTTAAAATTCTAAGCAGTGATCTGGCCTTTTTTTAAATTGATCTTTTTAGAGAGAGGAAAGGGGAGAGAGAGAGAGAGAAAGAGAGAGAGAGAGAGAGAGAGAGAGAGAGAGGAAGAGGAAGAGGAAGAGGAAGAGGAAGAGGAAGAGGAAGAGGAAGAGGAAGAGGAAGAAAGAGATGTGAGAAACATTGATTGGTTGCCCAGGCTGGGGATGAGGCCTGACCTAGAATCGAACCTGCCACCTTTTGGTGTATGGGGCACCTCTCCAACCAACTGAGCCACCCAGCCATGGCAACCTTTAAAAATAACACTATGTAGTTTTAAGTACTCCTTTACTGGCCTGAAGAGTCTGGCTATAAAATCTAGTCCTAAGTAGTGGTATGAAAGATAAAGCATTGGCCTGGGAACAATTTCTTCAATTGCTTTTGCACAGATTTCCCCCTCAGATTGTCTTTTCTTAAATTATGGGAAACTGTATTCCATCCTATTCTTCTCATGGGCCTAGTACAGTTTCAGAACAGTTTTGATTTTGTTTTGTTTTTTAATTGACAGGTGATTTTTACCGTAGGTTATGGTCTTAAATTGTATGAAACTCATGAATTCATAAAAAATGTATGAATACAGATTTAATCAATAGATCACCAAGGCTTGAAAAATGTTTGACAGACCAAAATTGCACTCCAGGAGCAGTTCCTGCCCATTAACTGCATATTATAAGCTGCATATCAAAATGCAAGCCCATTGGCAACTGAACGTGTATTTTCAGAAATTGATTGAATGCGAATTTACCCACTAGAGCAGAAAGACTCCTAAAGAACTGTCCTAGCCTGCTGAAAGCAGAGCATATTTTAAAGACTTAGCTAAAGCATATACTAACTTTCTCTGAGGGCTGTAGAACAATTTTATACTTAGTATAATGGGGAAGTTTTTTCTAGATGTGCATCGTTAGTAAGTTTGCAGCGAACATTCAGAAAGGTTGGAAAAGCCATATGAACCCTGATCATTAATGAAGCAGAATATAAAGGGAGAGGAGCAGGTGAGCCTATTCTTAATTAGAGTTCATTAATGGGATGTTGGGAGAGACAAAAGGCAGAAATGGGATTCTGTGTGATTTGCTTATTAATGGTGGTTCTTTTACACCGTTTATATGCACTGCAAGTAAACAAGTAGGGGAGGGATGCTATGGATTTTGTAGTTAGAACAGATGGGTTTTAATCCAAGCTCACTACTTACTGGCATAGGAATCCTTAGCAAATTACTTAACTCTCTAGAGCTCAGTTTTTTTTCATCTGTAATATGATGAGGGTGATATAAGATTGATCTTAAAAAGTTAATGATGTTTATATGCACCAGCCAAAACTATAATAATTCAGCCCTAGCCAGTGTGGCTCAGTTGGTTGAGTGTCATCCCATTCACAGAGAGGCTGCTGGTTCAATTTCCAGTCAGGGCACATGCCAGGGTTTCGGGCTTGATCCCCAATAGGGGGCATGCAGGAGGCAGCCAATCTGTTTCTTTCTCATCGATGTTTCTCTCTCTCCCTCTCCCTTCCACTCTCTATTAAAAAAAAAAAAACAACAAACACACACACAATGAAAACACATTAAAAAACTACAATCATTCAAAATATGATACCATCCTAATATATAAAGAGCCAGGGTCCGTAACATCCAAAACAACCGAACGGACAACCGAATGCCAGGCTGCACGCACACCAGGCTCGGGTGGGTGGGGACTGGTGAGCAGGCTGAACTGCTGACCTCTCAGTCCCTCCTGGGTCGCAGGTGCTGCAACGACCCAGCACTGACTGCTGCCGCCAAGGTGGGTGCAATGCGATTGGTCAGGGGGCCCTGCCATTGCCCCATGATTGCCCCATAGAGGGAGGCCCAGGCTACCCAGCCGGTGGCAGTGGGCGGGGCCTCCCTCTGCAGGGGGATCAATTGCGGAGCTCCCAGACTGCGAGAGGGCACAGGCCAGGTTGAAGGCCCCCCCCCCCACCCCTGAGTGCACAAATTTTGTGCACCAGGCCTCTAGTCTATAATAATATTGTATAATACATGTCTAGGGATAAATGTAACAAAAAGTGCATAAATTCTAGGTATAATTAATGCTATGACTGATTATAAAGAAAATCCAAAAGAATCTCTTGACAAAGTATTAGAAATAAAAGAATTTACCAAGAGGCCAAATGGAAGATCAATAAAGCAATAGCATTGCTATATATAAGCAAACAATAGCCAGTAAATGTAACTAAAAATAGCTTATAATAGCATTACAAAAATCATGTCCATTGGACAAAATCTAACAAAAACCAGGCATTCTTTCACAGGGGAAATTTGTCACTTCACTGACAGACATTTTAAAAAGCTCTAAATAAATTATATGTTTTCCATTTTCATGAATAAGAAGGTTTGGTATCAAAAAGGTTATCAATTTTCCCACAAAATGACCTTTCTATTCAGCTGAGATCCAATCAAAAGCCCAGTAGCCTTTTTATGGCTTTTGATAAGCTGATTCTTCAATATATAAGGAAGAACAAAGGGCCAAAATTATGAAAAAGAATAATAGGAGGGCAGGTACTTGCCCTATTAGATATCAGGCTTTATTATAAAACTGTACTATTTAAAGCAGTGTAGCACAGGAATATGCTGAAGAGTCCAGAAACAGACCCACACATGGGACAATATAAAACAAATGTAGCAAGTCAGTTCCATGAAAACAAGAGAAACTGATTAAGACATGGATCTGCACAAAATGAGTACTCATGTGGAAAAACAAAAGAACTTGTACCGCTACCTCACACCCTACATGGATATCAACTCCAGGCAAATCATGTACTTAAGTATCATAAGCAAAATTTTCTAATTCTTTTTAGGATATAGGTGAATATATATATATGATATTGGGAAAGGAAAGAATTTCTTAAACTAGAAAAGATTGATAAATTTGACTATATTAAAATTAAACTTATGTTTCCTAAAACACACTATAAATACAGAAAACTGACAAGTTAAAAATTGGGAAAAGGTATTTGTAACACATAAACCAAAAATAACACAGAAAAGATAAACAACATCTGCAAATCAAAAAGAAAAAGCAAAGCCAATCCAATAGAAATTGAACAAGAGACATTAACAGGAATTTTAGAAGATGAATCATAGGGCCAATAAATCTCAGAAGGGATATTTACCTTTTTGTCATTAGGGAAAGCAAGTTCAGATTACATATCATTTTATACCAATTCAATTGGCAGAAATTTAAAAATCTGACAACACCAAATGTTAGGAAATTGGTCTAAGGAAGGTTTTTGACTTTGCTCATGGATGTATAAACTGGAATGACCATTTGGGGTGAATATATACCTTAACCCTTTCACGCCTAGATTCCTATGCAACAAGAGAAACTTATATATTTATACTAAAGAATATGCACAAAAATGTTCGTAGCAATATTATCTATCACCAGGATAACAGATAACTTGTAGTACACTTACTCAATGGAATATTAAAGAACACTCAAAACAGATGAATTATTTTTTAAACAGTTGAACTATTGCTATACAAAACAATATTGATGGCTCTTAGCACTCCATTATTAAATAAAAAGAAAAATAAATCCCACAAGAGGAGAGTCTAACTACATTTTCATAAGTATAAAAAAACAAAACAGTAAAATACTTTGTAGTAATATATCAAACTACATCGCAAAATTCTAGACCCAGAGACAGGATAGAGGAAAAACACATAGACAAATATTAATTATCAAAGTACTAGTTCTAGTGTTGAGTCTATGACAGACAATAGATTTATAAATAATAAAAAGAAAATTACAAAATGGATTAATACAGAAGGGGTAAGAAGGTTTTCAAGTAGAAAAGTTATATGAGAACAAGCTCTATATTCTTATAAAATTTTTAAATGTATTTTTTTATTGACTTCAGAGAGGGAGAGGAGAGAGGATAGAAATACCAATGATGAGAGAGAATCATTGATCAGCTGCCTCCGGCACGCCACCTACTGAGTATCCAACCAGGACCTCCGGGTTCATAGCTTGATGCTCAACCACTGAGCCATACCATCCAGACTTATACATTTTTGCACCTGCAGTGTCTTGGTTATCACAAAATAGTAATTTCTTTAAATTATGACAGTATTTTCAGGGAAAAAAAAAAGTAGCTGATTTCACACTTTTTCAAACCCAGCAGTCGTTTGAGATTGGAAACAGAGATGAAAAAAGTATTTCTTTGCCAATGAGGAATTTAGAGTCAGGAGCTCTGTCCTTGTAGTCCATTGCCATTCTGGAAGACAATATTTAGAACTCTCAGCTGCCTTTTTAAAATTCATTTTCAGCCGAAACCGGTTTGGCTCAGTGGATAGAGCGTCGGCTTGCGGACTCAAGGGTCCCAGGTTCGATTCCGGTCAAGGGTCAAGGGCATGTACCTTGGATGCGGGCACATCCCCAGTCGGGGGTGTGCAGGAGGCAGCTGATCGATGTTTCTCTCTCATCGATGTTTCTGGCTCTCTATCCCTCTCCCTTCCTCTCTGTTAAAAATCAATAAAATATATTTAAAAAAATAAAAAAATAAAATTCACTTTCAGGGAGTGCTCACAGTAATATTAAGAGGTAGTCTTTTGGAAGTCTGCCTATTATATTTGACAACTCATGTGGAAAAACAGAGAAACTTTTAAAGCATAAATTTAGGGACAATTTTCTGAAGTGTTGCAGTCTCAATGAATTTGCATTTCCTCTCTTGCTAGTGTCAAAAAATGTGAGGAAATCTGGAAAGTTCTATGATCTTGCCTTGAGGCTCTGAACAGCCAACTTAAAAAGGCCTCTGAGGCTAGGATGAGAACTGATTAAAATCACCAGATCACCACGTACCCGTGCTCACATTTCTGTCCAGGGCCTCCGCTAACTGTACAATATAGCTGTGAACATTTGACTTGAGAGAACATCCAACTATGCAATATTGACCTTCACTGTTGCTATGGTAGAGTGTAAAGTGGCCCGTGTTCACATCAAGTGCGCTGAAAGATGAGTGACTTCCAAGAAAACCTTCCAAGAAGGTGTTGCCTATCTTCTAGATCTTCCCAAAAATATCCGTGAAGAAAGAGGAAATTGTTTATTAAGACATTCAATTGTTGTCCATGTAGAAACATAGAAAGCCAATTTTATTTCCTGATAAGCACTTCAGAAGGAAACGGAAATGGTCTTTTCAGTGCTGACAGAACGAAATCCATAACATTCCCTAAATTCTATTTAACTAAAAATTTATCACATTGAACATTGAAGTGAGTCATTGGCTGAGCTAAGTAACTTCCATTCTCTCTGTTTTGCAGAATTTTCTTTATTATTGTATTAACGTTATAAGAGAATTTTACCTGTTTCTAAAAAGGAAATCATTCTTAGAACTCTAGAAGAAGCCTACAACTATGTTTTCAGAAAGAGGACTTTTATCTCTGACCCTGTTTTGTTCTTCACTAGATGCTTATAATAAAAACGAGACCTTGTGTGGCTCTTCTAGTAACAGTAGAGTTTTATGCCCCACGCCTAACGGGCATTTCTCCATTGTTATCTTGAGCTACTCTTGAAAAAAGAGATTATCAAAGAGGCATTTTAGAAGGAATGAGTACTGGGATTTTCCTGCAGTTTGAAATGGTGTTGCTTTGTCACAAAGGGAAAGAGACTTCCAATTAGCAGAGCAGGAATCACCCTCATCTTTAACTACTGGAGTATTTATTTCTGCAAATGTGCATTCATGTCTTGCCTCATATTTGCCTGATTAGGATGATTCTTCCCCCGACTCCGAGATCTGGATTCAGTTAAGTTCTCTGCCCATGTATGGGACTCTTTTAAGAATGTCAGGACTTGAAGTGGAAGAAATCTCAGAGGTTGCCAATTTCACGATGGAAGATATCAACAACCAGAAAATTAGGTATGTAACCACTTTGTATTACCTGACAGAATTTTTTAATTGTACAAAGGGGGACACCTGCAATATGTCAACATTAAAAATTTTTAATATAAAAAAGTTAACCTTGACTTTGGATGGTGAACACACAGTACAATATACAGATGATGTATTATAGAGTTGTACACTTGAAACTCATATAATTTTATTAGCCAATGTCACCCCAATAAATTCAATAATGTTTTTAAGATGTGGAACAAAATTTTTAAAAAGTTAACAACTAAACAGTAACTCCCTTAAAAGATTATATTGCTTCTGGCCCCATTTTTTTGTTGTTGTTAATCCCTACTTTAAGATATTCTTCCATTGATTTTTAGAGAGAGTGAAAGGGAGGGAGAGACACATCAATGTGAGAGAGTCGTATCGATTAGTTGCCTTCTGCACCTGCCCCGACCAGAGCTGGGGATTGAGCTTGCAACTGAGGTACATGCCCTTGACCAGAATCAAACCCGGAACCCTTTAGTTCATGGGCCAATGCTCTATCCACTGAGCCAAACCGGCTAGGGCCTGGCCCCATTTTTAAACAAAAATACACTCATTTACTTGGCTTCTCAGTGTAGCTCATTCATTTGATTCTTCTCTTGGCCTCTGTAGATACTCAGCCGTGTTTGAGACTGAGGGTCAGCTGATTACTGATAGCTTCCATTTCTCTGTGTCTGATATGGACCACAACCAACTGGAAAATCAGATGTTTACCATCATGATCACTCCTGTCAAGAATCCACCTCCAGTCATTGCCTTTGCTGACCTTATCACGGTAAACAATTCTCAGATCAATAGATACTGAGTGCTATAGAGAGCTGGAATATGTGGGAATGTAAATGAAGAATTTCTTTCTAATAAATTGGCTGCCAACTTCTTCCTGCAAGGTTTCCAGGCAATAGTATCAAGATATGCATTCTTTTCAATCATCAAAAAGTAAGAAAATAATTCTATGCAGAAAATCAAATCATTATATCGACATTGTTTAGTCAACGCATATTTATGTGCCAGACATAAATCCTAGATGTGTATAGAAGAGGAAGCAAAATTAAAAATGGAATATATCTTTAAGGAGTCTATAATCTAATGTTCACAGCAACTAAAACATGGGGATATGGGAAATGTTCCCCCAAGTCAGTCCTTAAATTAAGTTGATACTTATCACTATTTATACTGTGTTAACAGTTCCATGGAGTGGGGAGACTGGCGTGGGGGGGCAGTTAGATAATAAATCCTAATCATGAAGTTACACAGACAGGAGTTAAAGTGCCTGTCCTGTTACTTACTAGCTGAGTGACCTTGGGCCAATATGTAATCTTTCTTAGCCTCAACTTCCCCATCTTTAAAATATGAGTAATTCCAGAAGGCTGCTTTGATGATTAATAAAATAGCATTTTTAAAAAAACAGTACAGTACTGGCATGGTGTAGTAATTCCATAAAAGTTAATTCACTTTCCCCATCCTGCACTCAGGAGCTTTTCTGTTTTCTGTTGAGCGACTCAAAATTGATCAAACTGAGTTGTTTCTAAATGATTCTGATGACCCATTTTCCCATTTCCACACCTTGGGGCAGCCATTTGGACTTTTCCCATTCCCAGAGCCAGGGTAGGACCCAGGTGGCTAGCAAAAACACACCAGACTGGGCTTGCAGGTGAGCACGCAAAGCAGGGCCCCCAAAGGCGAAAGTTAGTGCGAGCAACTGCTTTTACTTCCACTGATTTATTGTCCTCATTGACATTAAGATAAGCACTAGTTTTGAGATATGTTGAGCCCTTTCTATCTGCACATCGATAAATACGTCCTGTAAAGGAATACACAGGACTTTTTTCTACATGGGACCACGTGTAGGACAGTCGCCCTCACAGTGTCTGGGGGAGGACTGGATGATCATTCTCTAGCTGTGGGCTTTTGAATGTTGATATGGGAGGAAGGCAGCATCCTGTGTGTAGCTGTGCGAGGTGGGTGATTGGAGTGGGCCAGAGCTGCTTTATAACTAGATCCATCATAGAAGGAAGCCCGGCTTTGAAGGGAGACAGACACTCGAGTCATTGTGCCTGAGTGTCGCTTTGCGAGGTGCTGAGAGATTGCCTGGCTTCGGCAGCGTGCACATTCCTCATCTCATCTGTGGAGGATCTGCCTCCTCAAAGAAGTGAAATTGGTGCCAGAAGGTCACCCCAGGCGGCACTTTGCAATTCAGTGTTTCTTGCCGCAGTGCAGTTACCTGTAACCGCCCAAGGACTCTCTCTGCAATCTTTTCTTCCTCAGGTTGACGAGGGAGGGAGAACCCCACTCTCATTTCATCATTTCTTTGCTGCTGAAGATCAGGACAGCCTCCAGGGCGATGCCGTCATTAGACTAAGCGCTCTGCCCAAGTACGGCTGCATTGAGAACACTGGAACAGGTACCCGCGGGAGCTTCGCTGTAGAACTGAGAGAAGCGGGGGTGGAGGGGTAACCACCTCTGATGAAACCTGGACATGGGCAACCAAAGAGGAATAGAACCATTTCAAAGAAATGGAAGGAAGGAAGCTTTCATCCACTCATCAGAAATTTACTGAGCATGTTCTGTGTGCCAGGCACTTTTTAAGCACTAGGGACAGATCAATAAACAAATCAGCCAGAAACCACTACCGTCATGGTGCCTTAGATCCTGGGAGAAAAGGGGAGGAGTCAAATAAGAAACCTAGCAAATGAGAAAATCGTGTAAGATGTTAGGAGGGAAATCAGTGCTATGGGAGGGAAATAGAGCAGGGTCCCAGCAGTGGGGGTAGAGGGCCTTGTGGATTACACTCAGAATTGAGTGTCAAGGAAATCAAGTTTCTGTCCTTTTATTGTGATGCAGCAGCAGTTTAGAAGAACCATAGCTTATGTCTCGACTCCTTCTGAAGATATGACAGGAATTAAAATGTGTGCTTGTCTATCTGTGACCCTCCTCAGCATCCCTCCCCTTCCTCCCCTCCACCCCCCACCGTCTGCCTGGATCCACCACCCTTGGTGGTTATCACAGAGAAGAAGTGAGATGTGTACCATGCACAGGCCCCTGAGGCCGCAGTGACTGGAAGCTGAGATAGCCCCTGTCAGGTTACAGGGAGA
The DNA here is from genome assembly GCF_951640355.1 of Cnephaeus nilssonii. NCBI lineage: Eukaryota > Metazoa > Chordata > Mammalia > Chiroptera > Vespertilionidae > Cnephaeus > Cnephaeus nilssonii. The sequence continues at coordinate 68,770,901 of NC_137072.1, read as the reverse complement.
TTCCCGAGTGTGGCAGCTCTTGGCTCTAATTGGCGTGCAGCTAGCAGCTCCCACAGAGAGGCCATTGGCTGAAGGTGTCTGCGGCCAGCATGGCGCCGGAGATTTGAGGCTGGTTACAGGAAACTGATTTTGCAGTGACCATGCTTTCCTATAGAAAATCTTGGGTCTTTTCCCCATCTTTCAGTGTGTGCACTTGGCTTTGTTTATCACTGAGTTTGATTTATCTCCACAAATGCTTATGCTTGACACAATGGATGTAAAGATGAATAGGACACAGCCTCTGCCCTGAGTGGGAGACAGATATGAAGACTGATACATCACACAATACATAAAGTGCCAGTACAGGGAAGGGAGCAAAGCACGGAGAAAGCACATAGCACAAAACAGTTACCTGTGCCTGGGAAAGCAGGAAAATGTCTAAGGAAGTGACGTTCGAGCTGGAACTTGAAGGGTTAGTGAGAGTTGCTGTGGGAAGAGGGAAAAGGGCATTTCTCGCAGAGGGAAGAGCATGGACAAAGGGTGGGAAGCAGCCACGGATGGTTGCCCCGGCCTTCTCTTCTCTCCAGGTGGTTTTTTATTAAGCCTTCCTGCCATGGTTTTACGTTAACCTGGAATGCATGCAGAGGGGTGTTTCACTGGTCCAGAAGTCGAATTTCTGGCAAGCCTTGGCCTCTCTAAAGATGGTTCTCAAACTTTAATGTCCATAGACGCACAGGGAGGGCTTGTGAAAGCACAGCTTCCTGGGCAGCCACCAGAGGTCCTGCTGGAGGAGGCTGGTGAGGCCCGTGTATTCGCATTTCTCACTAGTAGCTCAGAGGCGATGCCACTGATGCTGGACCAAGGGCCACACTTGGAAAACTGCTGCTCTATGTTAGTGTGAAGCTGGCAGTAAGGAAGAGATGGTCAGGGGATGAATTACTGTCCCAAGGCACAACATTTAAGGACCCTTCCCTTTGCCCTATGGGTATTAAGAACCGAATCTGTCTTATGCATATGAAACTAGCTACTTAGGTTTAGAATGCAGCTGATCAGAAGAATCCTATCTAATAATAGAGTAACATGTAAATTACCATCACTCCGCTACGCCCATGATTGGGCGGCGGGAGGCTGGGGGGCGGGACTCGGGGTGGCCTATCCAGCCATTGGGAGGCACGGATCCGCTGCCGCTGCCACTGAGGGGGGCTACTCTGCTGTTGAGAGGCGCAGGGGGCGGGACTCCCGCCCCCTGTGCCTCTCAACAGCCAGATCCGAGGCCGCTGAGGGGGCCTGCTGCAGACACCCAGCTGCGCCTCTCAACAGCAGGGTAGCCAGGTGTCCGTGGCAGCTCCCCTCAGCGGCTGTTGAGAGGCGCAGGAGGCGGGAGTCCCGCCCCCTGTGCCTCTCAACAGCAGGGTAGCCCCCCTCAGCGGCCGAGGACCATCAAAAGTGTGGGAGCTGGGTGCCTGTCTGCTCCGGCACCAGGCCTTTCAGAAGCCTCCCCCAAGCCGGAGGCTTCTGAAAGGCCTGGTGCACCAGCAGACAGGCACCCAGCTCCACCGCGAAAAGCGAAAGCGTTTAGGGGACCCTACACGTGCATGATTCAATCATGCACTGGGCCTCTAGTGTCTTTATAAAAACATTAGACGGAGCAGCTTAAACTTCTTACCAGCAAGACTGGAAGGAACAGAATAATTATATTGTTAAGTATAAACTCTAACAGCCTGGAGTCTACATTCATTCAGTACCAGCACAACCAGGACAGGACCCACCTTGATTACCTCTAGGCACCACCGTGCTCCAGTGCAATGCAGGAATAGATGTTCATGATGATAGCCTGCCTGCACTGAGAGCTAGTTAATTTGCATGCAGTCTATTTGTTTTAAGAAGGAAAGGAAGCACAGAAGAACAATTTCTGTGAAAAAAAATAAAAGGTGTGGTTTTAAAAATCGGAAGGATTGATGCTAAGAGCTTCAGTGACAGATTCACTTGTTGAGTGGCTTGTTTTCCAGTGACAGAAAATAAGTCATTATTCTGTTTGCATATATTTGTAGGCATTATTTACTTTATTCATGCTATTTCTGTCCTAAATAATGCAGCCACCTTTATCACATTACTGGTAGTCAGTGGGAAGAGAAAATAAGAACTGGGAGGACTTACGGCCATTTCTTCTGGAAACCCTGAACTGTGCATCCTGGGGATTAGACTCCTCTATGCATCTGGTGACAAGAGATATCAGATTTGAGGGGTCAATTTAAGAAAATTTATGTCATTGCAGAAGAAAATATTTGTCTTGAGTTCTTCATTCAAACAAATTATAAATAAAACTTTTTAATTTCTAGTCTTTCTGTTGGGAGGTCAACAAAAATGAGAATGTCTACAATTCAGGAAGTCAGTGGCCTTTTAATATATGGCCTGGCCTTTGCAAAGGGCTAGGAAAGAAGGAAAGAGAAGGCCCTGATGCTTTCAGATCTTCTGTCTATACTTTCCTTCGTTGATATGTCTAGGGAATGTTCGAAGACACAGGGGTTTCTTTTTTCTCCTTTTTTTTTTTTTTTAGAAGAAAATGTGATAACAATTTGAAATCAATCAGAGAGACTCAGACCAAGTAAGGGGCGAGTCATCTATCATGTAGACAGTGCTTACTCTTCCCCTGGGTCTTTTACAGTCTGTGGGGTTGGGATGAAAGGAAGAGTTAGCTAGAGCCAGCACTTCATATGGAGCTCTGGATGGTCCTTGAGCATCTCAGTACCTGAATGGCACCTGAGCTCTGGATGGTCCTTTGAGCATCACAGCGGCCCTGGTGGACCATCCCAAAGACTGAACTGTGATCCATACTGAGGTTTCCTTAAGGAACCAAGAGGTCAAATGAAAACATGCTTAAGATGTTTCTTACATATAAAGGTTTCTTACAGTCAACCTTTTCTTATGTAGAGAAAGGGAGTTCCTCTTGAAGGATATGACAAGTAGAGTGGTCTTGAAATTGACTAAAGCTTAAGGTAGAACATTTGCTATTGTGTCATTACTTGCCCCAGCACTTATTTTATCAAAGATTTCTGACAGAACAACCGTGGATTCTGTGCTATATAAAATAGTGACATTCTGAGTGCTTTCGTGCACATTACCTCTTTTGATTCCCTATGGAAATTGCAGGGCAGCTATATCCATTTATAGATGAGAAATAGTGGGGAAATGGTGATCCAACCCCAAGTCTCCCAATTTCTGGTCTTGTGCTCCTTCCATACCCCCGCCTTTATCCTCTCACATGCTTTCATCTTTTGCTGATAATGCTGTCATGTTTTCCAGTTCAGCCTAGTAATCAGGGCTTGGTGGAGCAAGGTAAAAGTTCTCTCTTGTTGATGCAGGTGATCGTTTTGGCCCTGGAACTACTAGTGACCCAGAATCATCCATCCCAATTCAAGATATTCTGGAAAACTACATTTACTACTTTCAGAGTGTTCATGAAAGCATTGAGCCAACTCATGATATCTTTAGTTTTTATGTAAGTAATGGAAATAGTCGTTCGGAAATCCACAGCATCAATATCACCATCGAGGTAAGGGCTTTGGAAGTTGGAGAAGTTGGGCCTTTGACCATAATATCCCACCGTGAAATAGCTTTATATAAACTGAAAAGCAAAGGAAATTGAATTTGACCTTCAGTTTTAGAGGTTAATTTGAAAAAATAACCCTAACCTACAGGAAATTTATAGAATTAAGGCTGGCATTTGGGGATGGTCTGACCTAGAAATCTAAACTTCCATTTCAGGGTAAAATCTATTCTTTCTGTGTGAAAACAGTTTGTGAGGGTCAGACAGAGAAACCTTGCTAATCTCATATTTAGATGAAAACTAACATGTGCCAATTTTCCCCTGAAATTGTTCTATGTGCATATTTGCTTTCTCTTAAGTTTGTAATGCATTTATTCATTAAATTATAGCATCAAAGAACTATGTTCCTTGATACTGTATTTATTTTCACTGGATCACTACATAGGCTTGCTCTACCAGCCCAGGGAGAGAGAGAAAAGAAAAAGATAAAAACTCAGAATGAAATACCCTTTACCTTGAGCAAATAAAACAGATGGTACCCTCAGTACCCTTCAGGGACAGTGATGGGGGTGGCGCTGGCATAAGAGCAAGAAGACAACTTTAAAAACCCACACTTTCAAATGTGGTGTCCTACAGACACTATGATATGCTTATTAGGGTTTTCTAAGACAGTTTTGATTTCAAATAATGCGTCCTTTTATCCCCAAAATCTACTTGTACTTGCCTAACCACATGTCCATTTTTTTATTTGGTCTGGAAAATATGATCATTGTACATATGGAAAAGATCTGAGAAGATTTGTGTAGAATGTCCTCCTGTTTCTTTTCAAGGGAACATTTGGTTTGTGTGACTTGCCCTCCTTTGAAGCTAACCATTTTGATTGGGAATTAAACATAGTGACACATTAAACGCTATTTTGGTAGTGAAAGTTGGTGCACCAATATTACTTCCTCTGAATAATGTGCATTTTTCTTTCTTAAACCGGCATCTGTATGAGACCTAACATTCTGTGCTTTAATCAGAGGAAGAATGATGAGCCTCCCAGGATGACTTTGCAGCCCCTGCGCGTGCAGCTGAGTTCGGGAGTGGTGATAAGCAATTTTTCTTTGAGCTTGCAAGACCTGGACACCCCAGATAATGAGCTGATTTTTGTATTGACAAGAAAGCCTGACCACGGTAGGATGCAACTGCTGTATAAAGTTCCTTAATTGAGGTGCCCAATGGGTTATTAGAATAAACACATAGATTCCAGCTGATTGTTTCTCTGCCTTGCCTGTATATCATTCATTCTTTGTATCCAATTACAAATCAAAATCACAGCTAGCTCACAGAAGACACTAGTTGCTCTAAAAGCCTGAATCCTAGGTAATTGGTGTTTCTGCCACCAATTTCAGCTGTTTTCTCACTTTCCTATGTAACCTCAGACAAAACAGGTTTCAGAAGCTGCATATTCTCTTCTCAGAGAAAGCATCATCGCTTGGTAATCTGGGGCCATCTTATGCAAGGAACAGCCTTGTTATTAATTGCAAAAGGTGTTCATTTCAGGTTAGAGGCATGGTAGATGTCTTTATGAACTTTTGCACACACACAAAGTCACTTTTCCTGATTAAACCAGAGGTTTAAGTAGGGGTCTTCTACCTAATTCTTTCCTAAGCATCATCCCCCTATATTAGCTAACGCTGGAATTTTCATCTCCCAAGGGTCCATCCTAATATCCGTTGGTCTCTTAAAGATGAAACTGTTGTTGTTGATGGAGGGTTAATTGAAGAGGCTATAGGCTGCTGCATTTTATCTTGCCTTCATTCATTTTTATTTTCTTTAATGAAGCATGTTAACTGTTGCATTGTGGTACACATGACCCATGAAAACAGCAAATTATGTCTCAATCCAAAGATGCTTGGCGTCTTTCTGAATTTAAAAGGAATTCAAAACATTTCCTTATCTCCTATCCCAGATGCCCTGGGAGGAAGGCAGTGAGTGAAGAGTGCTATTTTCACTTTGCATAAGGGAAAAATAAGGTTTCGATAATGAAATGAGTTTGAATTCATGGAGTGGGATTTGATTTCTAAGCCATTAGATTACCACATCCATTTGTGTCTCCTTAAGAGATTTTAAGAAAAAATGGGACTTTATCTTTCTTATTTGTAGAAGAAGCCACAGGGAAGCACCCTGTGCTAATTTATAAGATGCTAAGTTTTTGGTCTCTTATGTATGTATCACCAAGAGCCCCTGAGGTGATTGACATTCTTCCAGGGTCATACTGGTTGACAAAATCAGGCAATGTTTTGGTGCCATATATATTCTACCATTGCCTCTTTGTTTTTCTTCCTTCCTCAGGTCATCTACGCCAGAGGCAGACTGCTTCTGAGCTTCTGGAGAATGGGAGGATTTTAGACCAGGGCTCCTCCTTCACCTACCAGGACATCCTGGGCGGGCTGGTGGGGTACACGCCTGATGGGCCCGGTGTGGCAGTGGATGAGTTCTGGTTCTCTCTCTCTGATGGACTCCACATGGACACAGGGAGGATGGAGATATACATTGAGCTGCCTACGGGTGACGCCCCCCACTTGGCTGTTAACCGAGGCCTACAGCTCTCAGCAGGTACCGGAGGAATGGAAGAGAGTGGTATGGTTCTTTGTCAGAGTGCAGGCCTTCCTTCCATGTTAGCTCTGTAGGAGGTTATGAGCTAATAGTTCAGAACTCAGGGAGACTGGAGTTGGGGAGAACTGTTGCTTTAGGGACACTGAAAGTTGTAAGTGACAAATGTGAATCTCTGAAATTCTTTGGGCCAGATGCCTATGTCTGTGAATTTGAGAAAAGATTGAGAAGAGTTTATAGTATTTCTAAGGGTGAACATTGCCACTGCCCAACCAATCCCCCATAGAAACAATAAAAGAAATCCAGTAGGATTTTCAACATGCTTGTTAAAAAAAAAAAATGGCATGGTGGGGCAATTGGGAAGCTGTCATTCACTAAAAAGATTGTGCAAATGATTGAGACTCATTTGATACAGTAATTTTTATACATATAATTTTGCATATATATAAGCAACCCCGAAGAACCTGTGACACCTGTCGGTCTTAGAGTCAGTTTGTGTTAGGATGTTAATTAGGGGGTGGGCCTTTACCCTCAGAGCAGCTACATTCCACTGGAGTTCAGTTAGTCTCTTAGTTTCCCATGTATTCTGTAGTAAAATTAATATAATGGTACTTGAACATTTGGAGAGCTGGCCAGTGTTGCTCAATGGCTGAGTGAACCAAGAGGTCACTGGTTCGATTCCTAGTCAGGGCACATGCCTGGGTTTTAAACTCCATCCACAATAGGGGACATGCAGGAAGCAGCCGATTGATCATCTTTCTCATCGATGTTTCTATCTCTCTATCCCTCTTCCTTCTTCTCTTTCTAAAAATCAATTAAAAAAACAACAACACATTTTAAGAAAGAAAAAAAATTGGAGCTTCCCAAAGGTCCCAAGTATTAGGTCTAGGATTTAAGTTTACCCTATTTACAAGCGATTTCATTAACCTGCTTCTGTTTCATGGGTGCTAGTGGAAGACACAAGATTCCTGGGTCCGAGACAAAGTGCTCTGTTACTCACAAGCACAGCAGGCAACATTGCCATCGGCATGTTTGTTTTGGTTCTCTCTGCCCTCCAAGTCTCGTGATGGTGCAGAGGGCCCAGATGGACACTTTCGCGTGCAGTGGGATGCATTTCAGGAGAGGAACACTGAGCAATATGCAAGCCTGATCATTGTCCCAGGGGAAGACATCACCTCATCCCTGAGAACAGCCTGAGTAACGAGTGGTCAGGCCTTGCATTCTGCGCATTACCCAGCAGGAAATGCAGGGGCACTCAGGGCCCATGGTGGATTGTCTCTCCGAACACCTGGGTGACTAGGATCTACTGTACCAGAATTTACTATTTGTAATATGAGAAATCAGCTGAACAGAAAAGCAAGGGCAAGGCCCTCAGAAGAGGTGTTGGCCAGGAGCCAGTGCCTTGCCTCCATCCCCAACAGCTGTGCAGCCTCACAGGGCCCAGCGCCCGGCTCCCCCTGCTCTGTCATCTCACCGTATCTTCTGTCTTGAGGAGCAATGCCTTTGACTATTTGGTCTGAGATGGCAACCAGATATGTTTGTGAGTTTAAGATTTGGTGATCCTCAAGGCAGTAAATAAATTAGGTCCAAGCAGGTTTTATCATAGGGTTAACTAATAGGTTGTGGAACTAGAGCAAACATAGAGAGTGAGAATGCATCAGGAGAGAAAAGGGGCTCAGACTTACACTCAAGGGCTGATAGCAAATTGGGAGGTTGGGAAATTAACATTCATTGAGATGGAAACAGAAGGGCAAGCACCTTCTACTTGCTTAGACCCAGAGAACGTATGATAATTTACTCTCCATCTCCTGAAATCATTTGACGTCCTATTCGAAGGCAATGATGGGCAATGACCTGCGTCTCCTCTTCTCGCCCAGGGTCTGCAGCACGCATCACAGAACAGCACTTGAAAGTGACAGACACCGACTCAGATGAAAGCCAGGTGATGTTCATTCTGAAGGAAGATCCTGGTGCTGGGTGCCTGCAGACAGTGAAGCACGGCAACCTGGAGCAAATCTCCGCCAAAGGCCCCATCCGGAGTTTCTCACAGGCTGACATCCGCCAAGGTCAGCCAGGGGTCCTCAGCCTCCCCAGACTTCCTCAGACTCCACCCACAGTAGCGAATGGGAGTTGAATGCCTGGTAGCCTATGGCAGTCCGCGGTACACTCTTTGTTTTGAATAAGAACTGAGTTATAGCTCCGTTTATTCTTTCCTGACTCCTCAGTTTTTTAAAAACTATCATTCTTGGCTAAAATGTGTTCATCCTTTGACAAAGCATTGATGAAATCTGGGGCTGTTGTGGAGGGGGGAAAATCATTTGACTTGCTGTAATGCTGAAAAGTGTATGTGAGAGAGGGAAAGGAAAAAGAGGTGAATTGGGATGGATTTAGGTGAAAATTATGCCTGCCTTAGGTGAACAATTTATATCTCTTTTCAGCTCCCTGAAGAGCGCAAGTTAATGAACTAAGCAAAATGGAAGGGCATAAATCGGAGGTGCCTGGGGGAGATTACATAGCTCATCCCTCCTCCAGGAAATGCTGATGTCATGTAAAAGCATAAATGTTAAATGCTACGCAGTTACTGCACAGTGCTTTCAGGGGTAAAAAAAAAGGGGGGGGGTGTTACATATTGTGGGGGAAAGTAATCCAACATCTTGTGGTGATGTGCAATTCCATTTAGAGGTGGAAATATGCCCCCAAGGAGCATAAAATAAGGGTCCTGTCCATGTACTAACACATCAAAGTGGTAGCAGCCCAATTCTCATTGGACCTGTCTGTACTTTAATAAAGGGGGCGGAATAAGCAAAGGGAGAGTCATTCCTTAGTTACTCCTTGCATCAGTGTCTCTTTTAAAACATGAGACCAGGCCCCTCTTCCCAGAGACCTGGTTCTAGTTGCATTGCTGGGTGCTTAGAAGTGATGTTGTGGGTTCACAACAGTGTGACACATTGCGCTTCTCCTTTGGATCCTTTTGACTTCTGTGTAGAGTTTGTTTTGTTTATTTACTTGTTGGTTGGTTATATTTTGTGTTCTTCCAAAAATGATGTAAGTCTGTATTGGAAAGTGGAAGTGATGCTTTCTAGGGGAATGTGGGCTGAGCTCTGCACCCTCTTATCCCATGACATGGGTATATACAAGGTCACACCAGTGACGTGGGTATATACAGGGTCACACCAGTGACGTGGGTATATACAGAGTCATACCAGTGACATGGGTATATACAGGGTCACACCAGTGACAGGGGTGTGGTCAGCGCACATTTTCCACATTGGCAGTTTTGCTGATCTAGTTATACATGAGACTTCCTCAGACTCTTTCCCAAAAGCCGAGCCCCAGCTGTAAGCAATGCTATTTCAGGTGACGTTAATAGGAGGAAGCCCAGAGAGGGAGAGGAAAGCAGGAAATGAAAACTTTAGATTAAAATGTCAAAAACAATGTCAAAGTCAGGAGAGTGTTAATTGATTCCTTGGTATGGATACCAATCGAATTACCACCTCACACTTCAGAAATAAGAGCACAAAGCGTTAATAGCAAATCTTGATTTTTGTTGTTGTTGTTCTTTTTACAGGCCAAGTAGAATACAGTCACAGAAAAGGAGAATCTGGTGGGAACTTTGATTTTAAGTTTGATGTGGTTGATGGAGAAGGCAACAAATTGATCAGCCAGTCATTTTCCATCATTGTTTTGGGTAAGGGGGCATTGAGTCTCTAAAAATATGTCAGTGGTTCTGAAGTTAAAGAATCTATACTGTGATTACCTTGAGGCTGAGCCTTTCCTTTACACCCAACTAGTAAGGAAATCTGAGATAATGTCCCCACTGCTCTGTGAAGCTCTGGCTCCTTGGGGTGCTCTCTCTCTTTCTCTCTCTCTCTCTCTCTCTCTCTCTCTCTCTCTCTCTCTCTCTGAGAGCTATTCTGATCTTACCCCAGGGCACCAGATCCAGAATTGAAGAAAGGAGGCTAAAAATATCCCATTTCAAATCACTGTTTCTAATATTTTCAGAAGACAAATCCCCACCAGTCATCACCACCAATAAAGGACTGGTCTTAGATGAAAACTCAGTGAAGAAAATCACCACTCTGCAGCTCTCTGCCACTGACCAGGAGAGCGAGCCGGCAGCACTGACCTACAGAATCACCAGACAGCCCCGGCTGGGCCACCTGGAGCATGCAGGGTCACCAGGTAAGCCTGTCGGTGCTTTATCAAACCAAAGTTGGCATTTAGTCCGTGTTGGGGTAGCCACAGCCTGTGAATACATACACGTAGAATCTATGAATATTTTATTTTCTGCATCACTAATCTTGACCATTATATACTGCCTTGCATTATATTTAGCAAACAGTAGATGCTCAGTAATTACTCACTGAAAGTTGAATAAAAATTTGCAACTTTATAAAAGCAATCTTGTCTTTATAACTAGATTGTCCATTTCTTAGAGCAAACACTGCACCCTGTTCTTCTTTTAAAGTCTTTGAGCACCTGGCTTGGTGTGGATGCGTTGTGCTTAAAATTTTAATTCAGCAAAGAGCAAGTGAGCATGGGTATTGAGCAAGATTCTAGTTTAGCTGCTGCTGGTAAAGAAAAAAAAAGGTAAATAAAACACAATTCTTCCCTTCCAGAGTTTTCTACTGGGTGAGATAAGGAACTTCTTCCCTGCAGATAACCCATAACTCAGGGAAGACTATGGCAGGTGTTTTAAGAACTGCATAAACCTGTTGTCATAAGAGTTCAAAAGGGGAGAGGCTACATGGGGTGGTAAGGTGCCCAGCGGTGGCATTTGGAAGACAGAGTTTGGGCAGACAGAAATTGTGCTATTTCCAGAGATGGGGACAGCATGTGGCCACATTAAAAAAAAATGACTGGGCTAGTTCAGCTAAAGCATATGCTCTGAAAATTGAAATGGATGGGGCTCATTGGTAAATTGACATTTTATGGAGGGTCTTCAAATCTGAGATAATTCCTATTTAATTAAATAGGCAATAGGAAGTTATTGCAGAATTTTGAGGCAGGAAAGGAAGTGAAATTCATCTAGAGTCCAACAGGATGAACCAAAAGAAGGGAAAAGGAGGCAGTGACCGTGGGTAGAAGATTCACATTTGACCAGGTGGGAGCTAGTGAAGCTTCACCCAGGGCACAATAGTGGGACCAGGTAAGAGGAGAATAATGTATGAGGTAATACCTGGTACCTACTAAGTATTCACTGAGCAACAGCCGGTGAAGGAAGGAGAGAAGGAAGGAAGGAATTTCAGGGAGAGAACCGATGGAACATGCCAGTGGAAGGAAGGTGAAGGGCAAGAGACACTTGCCAAATAAACAATCTAAAGTTAGAATTGTCTTTATTTTGTACATCATACAGGCTAGAGGCAGCTGGCAGAATATTTAGATCCTCATTGCTTTTCTTTGTATTTTAGGCTACAGAGTCTTCACTCAACCAGGGAAATAGCAAAATGGGGGAATTACTTGCCCTGATGGTACTGACCATCTAATGCAGGGAACCAGACAGTAAGCAGTCAAGCAAGAGAATACATCATATGTCACTGGTGATGCGTGCTGGGGGAGAAACAAGGACATCACCAGGATGCACAGGGAGCAAGGGGTGAGGGAGGGCCCTCTAATAAGAAGATGACATTTGAACAGAGATCCAAAGAAAGTGAGGGAGCCAGGCAAGCTGGCAGATAAGGAAAGAGCATCCCAGACAGAGGCATCAGCGAGTGTGAACAGAAAGTCAGGATCAGCCCTAACCGGTTTGGCTCAGTGGATAGAGCGTCGGCCTGCGGACTGAAAGGTCCCAGGTTTGATTCCAGTCAAGGGCATGTACCTTGGTTGCGGGCACATCCCCAGGAGGGGGTGTGCAGGAGGCAGCTAATTGATGTTTCTCTCCCATCAATGTTTCTAACTCTCTATCCCTCTCCCTTCCTCTCTGTAAAAAAAATCAATAAAATATAAGCATAACCAATGGACGCAAAACTCTGGGGGGTGAGGGCATGTATGGGAGTGGGGTCGGGGGGGGGCAATGGTAAGATATGTACACATATAATACCTTAATTTAAAAAAGTAAAAGAAGAAAATATATATATATATTAAAAAAAAAAGAAAAAGAAAGAAAGTCAGGATCAACTTGGCACACCAGGTTCCAGACGCAGCAAGGAGACCAGTGTGCCTGTGGCAGTGAGTGAGGGCCAGGGCGGTGGGAGATGAGTTACCAGAGCTAGAGGCTGATGTGGCAGGGTCCACAGTGATGCTAGAGGAAGGAGTGTCATGTGCATATGGTGAGAGGGAATGGGGAGGGATGGACTGGCCAAAACCCTAATGCAAATTGAAGCAGGTGGCCTACCCTTTGTTGCCCAATTCCCTGGGGAGTATGCAGATCAGCACTTCTAAGACCTTGGCTGCATGAGATGTTTGATAACTAATTCATGAGCTAATTGCTTCTGCCAGACTCCTGTCAAGTTGCTGATTGTTTCTCTCCAAAGATGAAAGGGCAGACTCTTGGCTGTTGTGTTGGGCAACTGCATGCTCACTGTGCAGGGCTTTGAAAGGCTCTGAGCTTCCTGCAAGACACTGCCAGTGCCCAGGGCTGGTAAATCACAGCCTCGCTCTTCTCTGACCCCAGGCTCTGCTGAGTCCTGTGTGAGGCTGCTCCAAATTCGCGTTTTTTGGTGTTTACAGTATCACTGTCACTGAGCTTGAATTCTGTCTGCAAAGACCACGCCGGTATGGCTCAGGGAGCGACCCAGAGGGGAACACACTTCTCCCTCCTCTTGGGAAAGTACCTTCTCAAAATAGGGGGATGTCTCGCTCTACCTGGGACTCTTCCTTCACCTGCCCTTTCCCTCCAGGTTTGATTCCCTAATCCAGGTAGTCTCCAGACCCAACCAGTTTTTCTTAATTCACCTGTTTCTGGTAACTCGTAAGTAAACCGCATACTGGATGCAGTCCCCTTCCTGCTGTTCTTGGGGGCTCACACCATTGCTGATAGGGTAGGACTTCCCTGCCCCTCCTTCATTACAAATTCCATTTCATCAGCATCCGCTCCTTCCCTATCTCCCCTACATGCGAATATTTTCATGCACTTGATTCTTTCTAAATGTCAAAGGTCTCCCTTCAGAGGAAATCCATGTTGCTGACTTATCATCCTCTCTTAAGGCAGCTGACTACAGCTTACAGAGCAGCAGCACCTGCCCTGACCAGGTGACTTAGTTGGTTGGAGCATCACCCCATACACCAGAAGTTGTGGGTTCAATTCCCAGTCAAGGCACATACCTAGATTGTGGGTTCCATCCCTAGTCAGGGCATGTACAGGAGGCAACCAAGCGATGTTTCTCTGTTTTTATCTTTCTCCCTTTCTCCTCCCCCCACCCCCCACACCTCCTTCTCTAAAATCAGTAAACATATCCTTGTGTGAGGATTTAAAATTTCTTTTTTTAAAAGAGTGGCAGCACCTCACCCCATTTGTCTCAGATGGTGAGCATGTCTCTGCCAGGAGTGGGGGTTGGGCTGGACCTGGCCTTTCTGAGGGGAGCAGAGCATCTTCTAGGCCAGGGTCTGTAGTTCAGGCGCTGAGCTATCTTGGGACCCGTGCTGCGTGCAGTGATCACTTGCCACTGGTGTTGCAGACATCCTCCTGTGATGGCTCGCTGTGAAGTGGGCTGATTCTCAGGCTGCCTTTCGTGGCCCGCCGATGGTGAGCGATTGCTCTCTGCAGATAGACGGGAAAGCTGTGCGGAGCCTCTTTTCTTCCCCGGAGGCGATGTCACGAGCCATCTGCCTGTGCAAACTGTGGAAGACAGACACCAGACACCAGACCGTGAGGATCTGGGAGTCTAGTCCCACAAGTGCTCTGTCAAGGTTGAGGTGGCCACAACCTCACATCAGGGAGACAAAAGAGTCTCTTTTTCTTGGGAACTCAGAGAAAGGAATTAAATTATTAGGGCAGAAGTGAGGCTGCTGGAATAAAGAGACTTCAAAATACAGTGCCTGAAGCAAGAAGTTTTCTCTTCCTTTTCAGAAAAATCAAGAGGCAGGTGGCCCAGATGGCCCAGGTGGCTCAGTGATCCCCAGCATGAGGCTCCCGTTTCTACTCTAACAACGACTGCAGTTGTGTCCTCCCCCCGCCAGCAGTAAGGGGGGAAGGCCAGGGAGCCCACTTCCGTCCCCTTCCAGGGTATTACTAGAAGAAAGCACATCACTTTTAGTCACATCCAAGTGGCAAGAACAGTCACACCCAGCTGTGAGGTAGCTGGGAGATGAAGACCCTACCTGGGGATTCAGTGGCTTACCTAACAGTCAGGAGTTGTATTTTTAAAATAGGGGAGGAGTTGTATTGGAATCCAGAGATCACCAGCACAGCACTGGTTCCCACCTTTATGTTTCAGAAGTTGTCGGCATGCAAATGAATAGGTGCAGGTGTGTGTTAGCAGCTGTGATAGCAACAAGACAGAGGACAGTAGGAGCCAAAGGACAGCAGTTCTACTGAGAGAGAGGGGTGGGTGAGTCAGAAAAGACTTCCCAGAAGTGATTTTGAGCCAAGGTACGCTTTGGTTTTCTCCTAATGTCAGCCTTTCTCAGTATTATGACCCCAACCAAAATTGTCTTAGTTTGGGTTCTCTGTGAGGGCAGCATGTATGAATCTGCTAGGGCTGCCATCCTCAGTACCACAGACTATGCAGCTCAAACAGAATGTGTTGTCTCACAGATCAGGGGGCTGGAAATCCCAGATTGTGGTGTCAGTAGTGTTGGTTCCTTCTGAGAGAAGGGTCTTTCCCTGGCCTCTAGATGCCATCTTCACGTTCACATGGTGTTCTTTCTATCCTATATAATAAAAGCCCAGTGACCGAAATGGCAGAATGACCAGAGACCAGAATGATCGGGTTGTGGTGGGCCTAAAAACCCCTGGTGGCCCCTTGCCCAGGCTGGCCTGCCCCCCAGTGGGGACCCCCACCCTGATCTGGGGCCCCCATCAAGGCAGGCCAGCTGGCCCCCAACTGTGCACCAGGTCTCTATCCTATATAAGGAAAGGGTAATATGCAAATTGACCCTAACAGCAGAACAACCAGAAAGACCGCTGGACCAGTCACTATGAGGCACACTTACTACCTCTTGGTCCCTTTCCCCGGCCAGCAGGCTCTGATCGCCTTATGGTGAACAGGGAAATAGGGGTGGGTGGCAGAGGACGCAGGGGATGCCAGACCAAGGGCCCCACCCCGCTGGTTGCCCCACATACAGAGGGTGACCCGCGGCGGGGGCTGGGCCGGCAAGAGGGCAGGAACAACCAACCTCTCGATACCTTCTCGCAGCTGTCAGGCACTGATCACTGGGGGTGGGTGGTGACGGGGGGCGGGGCCAGCTGCAGGCAGCCGGGGAAGATGGCCCTGATTGCAGGCCAGGCCTAGGAACCGTACCTGCACACGAATTTCATGCACCAGGGCACCAGGCCTCTAGTATGTGTATATCTAAAGTTTCCCCTTTTATACGGACAATGGTCATATTGGATTAGGTCCCACCCTAGTGACCTCATTACTTCTGTAATGATCCTGTTTCCAAGTAATGTCATACCTGAGGCACTAAGGGTTAGGACTTCAACATATGAATTGGCGGCGGGGGACGGGGGGAGGGGTGGGAAGGCAGCACAATTTAGCCCATAACTGGAGGCTTTGAAAAAAAAGCTGAGAGTCTACCATGGCAAGAGCCTGCGGTGGTTCAGCACTGCTTCTGACATAGCACTGTTCCCATGCACAGGGCCACCCTGGCCGTGCTGAAAGCAGGAGGCCGAGGCAATCGCCTGACCTCCACTTAGGAAGGCAGTTTCTTCAGAGATGCCTTTTTCCCACACCACTCTCCTGACCTGGACGGAATGTTCTCTAATGTGCTGGCCTTCTGAGGGAATTGGAAAAGCTGACAGGGTTAATGTGGGTCCCTGTAATACTGCCAGAGACGTAGTGTAGCCAGTAGGTTGGTGACTGCAAATGCCTTCCATGGGATTAAAAGCCTGCAACCTTTCAAACAGTAACTACCTGCTGTGACAGCCAACAGGGAGAACATGTTATTGGAAACGCCATCTTGGTGGTGAGCAAGTAGCTGAAGTTTTCCAATGCCCAATTAGCAAAGGCGGGGGGTGGCGGGGAGAGGTGGTACATAGAGATTGAAAATTCTGTGCTCAATGGGTAGGGCCTCAGATATTGATTATAGTGGGTGAGCTAAAATCAATTACCAAAAAGTTTTGAGTACCTGCTGTGTGTGAGGCACTCTTGTAGGTGCACGTTGGTGAGGAAACCACCAAAATGCTTGTCCCCTTGAAGCTTGCATTCTAGGTGCAGCTTATTACTCTCTGGCACTTAATCATGAATATCATTTAAATAATAATAGTAAGTACCCCATCAAAACCAATATTTCAGATAAAAAAAAAAGGTTATGGCCAATCAAGTATAAGAGACAGTTCAATTCAGAAATATTACAATGGTGATATTTAGTGGTAAATATATGAGTGATTCTTGTGATTCCATACTATGAGTGCTTTTTGTGATTCTTTACTACTTTTCTGTGTTTTTTTTACATTTTCTTTAATAGCCATGTATTACTTTTATATTGAAAACAATTAAAGGATAAGGGTGATACCCAAGAGGCTCCTTATCTAGCCTGAAAAGTCTAGATGAGTTTTATAAAAACGTACTCCTAGCAGGCATAACCTTTGGAGTTAGACAACCTGATCTCCAGTTCCAGCTCTGTCCCCCTATTAGATGTGTGACCTGGGATAGGCCACATTGCTACTCTAATTGCATCGCAGTCTCCTAATCCAGTGGTCGGCAAACTGCGGCTCGCAAGCTGCGGTTTGCCGCTCTGTTGACTAATGAGTTTGCTGACCACTGGTAGACTAAATGTTACCGTGTAGTAGGAAGCTGTGAGGATTAGGCAATTGTGGCATATTGTGTGCGAAGAAGTAAAGGGTAGTATATGACAGTGGTCGGCAAACGCATTCGTCAACAGAGCAGCAAACCGCGGCTTGCGAGCCGCATGTGGCTCGTGAGCCGCAGTTTGCCGACCACTGTCCTAATCTATCAAAATGAGGTAACATGCCAACCTTGACCTCCCAGAGTTGTTAAAAGATGAAACCTAAAATATATAAGCACGCCTGCAATAGTATTCTCCACAGTAGGTGTTCAGTGTCTTCTAGTTAGAAGTGGGAAAGGCGCCCTAAGATGAAGCCCAGGGCTCTCATGCACTGCTGTGGGAATGGAAAGTGGTCCTGCCTTCTTTGGAAAACAGTTTCTCGGTTTCCTAAAAAGTTAAGCATGCACCCAAGATGTATTCCAGCCATTTCACTCTTAGAGATTTGCCCAGAAACCATGAAAACTTAGGTCAGTACAAAGACTTGTACAGAAATGACCGTAGCAGCTTTATCTATAATAGCCACAAATGGGAACTAACCTAAATGTTCATCAACACATGAATGCATAAACAAACGATGGCATATCCACATAATAGAATACTACCTAGTCATAAAAAGGATGAACTGTTAACACGTGGTACAATATGGATAAATTGAAAAATGATTATACCAAGTGAAAGAGACTATGCATAAAATAGTACATACTGTATGAATCTATTTATTTAAAAAAATCAGAAAAAATGGCAACTAATCTAGAGTGACAGGAAGCAATTTATTGATTGCTTTGGGATAGGGTAGGGGATGGGAAGAATGGAAGAATTATCAAGTGTCAGCTGGAAACTTTGGAGGTGATGGATATGTTCACTATTTTGATTGAGGTGGTGGTTTTATGGATATGCCAAAGCTTATGAAATTATACATTTTAAATGTGTGCTATTTATTATATGTCCATTTCCTCTCAAAAATGTTTTAAAAATTAATCCTAGTGCTTCCTTCCCAAGAGGAAGGAAAATCCTATCACCTTCCTCAGTCAGGCCTAGGTTCTCATAAAGAGAAGAGTGAATTAGGTGACCAGTGGATTGTGAGAATCCAGACAAGCATTTCCCCATGAGCTATGAGGAGGGAGTCACCGCAGGGGAAGAGATTTAAATTTCTCAGCGCAGCCAGTCTGAAGTTATTAAATTTTTAAAGAATGGTATGGATTTCTGTCCAGACTACAAGACAAAGCTATAAGACAGGGGGCTACATTTTTTTGCCTGTCAAGAACTCATGTAGCAAGCACAGAAATATAAAATGCCTCATCAAAAAATTAATGCCCCAGTATCAGGAGGCTGTTGTATCTGGGCGACAAATTTTAGATGATAAAGAAAGATGCAGATGTAAACCATGCAGGTTTATTAATTTTTAAGGATGGCAGTGATACTGGTGTCACAGTCAAAGTACAGTTTCTGGGTTTGTGTGTGAGTGTTTTTTTTTATAGGAAAGCTACGCTGCTTTTGCCAGGATTTACAATGACAAATAATAAATCCTAGGCATCAGCAAATGAATTGCAGGACCAAACAGAAGGATTAGATCAAATGGATTAATACCCCAACACTCACATTAGGCAGAGGGAATTGGTGCTGAGGGTCTAAAAGATGTGATTTGTTTCAGTCTTGGCTGGGACCGGGGAGTAAGTCCCAGGGCCCTAAGATGGAAGCAAGAATTCTACACTAATTGTTGTTTGACATTTAAAAACATAGAGATAGTATTCACTTGTGGGATACTTTAGCATTAATTATTCAAAATCACTTTAGATTTTTGTACTTTCAAAGTGACTCTAAAAAAATGAGTATGTTTTCTATCATGTTGTTAAAGGGTAGTGGTTTTCTGGGTCGTTTTAGAGTTGATATAGAATGATCGCCCAAAGCCCAGAGCCATGCAGTAAGTCTACTGTCAGCCCGGCCGACATGGTATATGAGAAGCTAGAATCACAGACCTGGAAAGGGACCTTGAAGAATTTCCAGTGGAAACTGTGGAGGCTGGGGAAGCCCCACCAATCACAGAAACAAGGCTGTGGTTTAGCCAAGCCCTATTAGTCCAGGGTTCCCATTGCACAATATTAAAAATTAGGATAGGTTTTCAGAAAGGGCTATGAGGCTATGGGGGAATATAAAACTTAAGAGAGAGGAGTTTGGAGAATAAGGCAAGGTCTCTACCTTTCACAGATTTGACCTGCATACATAAGCCCCAAGAGAAAGGAGAGTAACATTTATTGAGCACCTGCTGTTGGCTTGGCACATAGTAGAAGCCTGGATAATTACGTTAACATGTGCTCCCACAGAACATATGCTGTTGTAGAAAAAAACAAAAAAGAGTAGGCAAACAACTCTAACACCAGGTCTCAGGGAGAAGCGCATAAATGCTAGGAAACAAATACCAAGGACTCTCTCTCGTGAGCACATGCTGTTTCCCCAGCCTCAGAAGTATGGCGAGCATTTTCACATCCTTTCTCTGTTTCTCTTCTTCCCTTTTGCCAGGTATCCCGATCACTTCTTTTACTCAGGCTGACCTGGCTTCGCGAAACGTTCAGTATGTCCACTCCAGTGAGTCCGAGAACCATTCAGACGCCTTCAGCTTCACGCTCTCAGATGGAGTCCATGAGGTAGGCGAGGAGCTGGATTCCCTTAGCATCTGCAGGGCGGCTGGTGCTGTCTGAGCTTCACTTCCCTCTGCTCTCAGCCAAGGTCAGGCGGCTTCTGACAGCCCCTGGGGTCTTGTCCAAGAGAATTCATTTTTGGGTTCCTGCTCAGTCCATCATGTGAGGAATGGTGTGAAGGGGAAAGTAGAGGCCACCTACCTTCTATTGGGTGGAGCTGGGGGCCTGTGTCTCTCTAGCCTGCATGTGGCTGCCATTCTAGGTGACCCAGACGTTCCACATCACCATTCGCCCTGTGGATGACTCGCTGCCCGTTGTACAGAACGTGGGGATGCGGGTGCAGGAGGGAGTGAGGAAGACCATCACGGAATTTGAGCTCAAGGCCGTGGATGCGGATACAGAGGTAAAAAACGTGCCCCTGGGTTCTCTGGCTGAATGAGAAGCTGATCTGGTGAGTCCAGCGGCTGCTTTGTGACTGAGCATCCCGAGGGGAGGGCAGGGGGGTGAGGTTAGTACAAGTATCCTTGAAGGACTGGAAACCTGAAGAGACCACAGCCCTCTGAAAAAGAGGAAGTGAATACATTTGCATCAAATTGCTTTTAAACCCTTTCTGGAATCCTAAGTATGCTCTCCCTCTCCCCTGATTACATGTAACAATCTTTTTAACATGCTGAATTTTTATCATGATTTATAGAAAATTATTCCTTATTAGCATGAACAAGGATTTATGGCACCTATATATCTTTCCCTTTTTTCTTTTTAATTTTATATTTATTGGTGAAAGTATTATAGATGTCCCATTTTTCCCCCATTGGTCCCCTCCACCCTGCTCCTGCCCCCTCCCAGGCCTTCACTGCACTATTACATTGTGCATATTATATTGTCTATGTCCATGGGTTATGCATATCTTATATAATAAAAGGCTAATATGCAAATCAACTGAACGACTAGTCGCTATGATGCACACTGACCACCAGGGGGCAGACGCTTAATGCAGGAGCTGCCCCCTGGTGGTCAGTGTGCTCCCACAGGGGGAGCGCCGTTCAGCCAGAAGCCCTGAGCCGAGCTCACAGCTGGTGAGCGCAATAGTGGTAGCAGGAGCCTCTCCCGCCTCCGCAGCAGTGCTAAGATGTCTGACTGACAGCTTAGGCCCACTCCAGTCGGACATCCCCCGAGGGGTCCCGGCACTGAGGGAACCTCCCAAGTGCACAAATTTTGTGCACCGGGCCTCTAGTATGCATATGAATTCTTTGGTTAATCTCTTCCCACCCCTCCTTTCATCCCCCCCTTCCCTCTGAGAATCATGTCTGTTGCATCGATCACATGATCTCACTTATATGTAGAATCTAATGAACTAAAGAAACTGGCAAAATAGATCTTTCCCTTTTTTTAATTTTCTTCATTCAGACTTCTCTGGATGACAACTCATTATTACAATTTAGGCATCCTCAGAGAACTAGGCTTTATATAGTAAAACAGAGCCTGTAGAGACAGAACTCTCATTCTCATGATGCTTTCACATAAAAGCGTGTAACCTCTGGCACAATTTAGCTCCCATAAGAGCACCACAGCAATTATTAATTAGTTCTATGTGCACTCTACCCTCTGCCAGCGCTCTTTCATTCATCTGTTCACTCTTTCAGCAAATAGTCATTACCTACCCGTGCCGGCTCTGCTCTAGATGTGAAGGACAGAGCCGTGAACAAAACACATAAAGTTCCAGCCTTAGGGAGTTTTCAACCTTTGTTGAGGAAGACAGACAATAAAGAAAGAACATATAATACCATGTCAGATATGTAAGTGCTATGAATAAAACTAAAGCAAGCTAAAGAAGATAGAGATTGTGCTATATTAGACAGAGTGGGCAGGGAAGGCTTCTCTGAGGAGCAGAGCTATGAAGCAGAAGAGCAAACTATGCAGTCATCTGGGAGCCTCATTCCCTGGGCAGAAGAACCAGAAGTGCAAAGGCCCTGGGGTCAAGTGTGCTTGGGACTTTTGAGTTACAACAAGAGGCCAAGAGGTGGGAACCTAGTGAACAAGCAGGAGAGGGGAAGAGCGGGCTCAGAGAGGAGTCCTGGGACCAGGTCACAACGGGCCTGGTTGGCCCAGGAAGGCCTTTTCATTTTATTCTCAGTTGGTGGGAAATCATTGGAAAGTCTTGAGCAGGGTTTTCTACCTCTATTTTTGCTTCTATGTGTCGCCCTAGAAGCAGTGACTAGAAATGGGAAATAAACTTCTGTTCTGATGCATATGGGATTCTGGATATAAGAGTTTTGGGAAGTGGGGGGAAATGGATGGAAAATAAATGAATAATTTTTTAAAAAAATATTTTATTGATTTTTTACAGAGAGGAAGAGAGAGGGATAGAGAGCTAGAAACATCGATGAGAGAGAAACATCGATCAGCTGCCTCTTGCACACCCCCTACTGGGGATGTGCCCGCAACCAAGGTACATGCCCTTGACCAGAATCGAACCTGGGACCTTTCAGTCCGCAGGCCGATGCTCTATCCACTGAGCCAAACCGGTTTCGGCAATGAATAATTTTTAAAGGTCTAGTTCCTATCATCCTGGGAGAGGTTAAAGATTCAGGCTTTCCCCTCTGATCCCCCCGCAAAGGACAAATGTAAATGTCGTAGTCTTACAACTGAAGGCACCAGAATATAAATTCAATTATAGTAACCAATATAATTTACCTCCTTAGTTTTATTTTTGATAGCCATAAAAAATGCAGTTCTTATTTTATAAATGTCTTTAGGTTTGACTACACTTGACCACCTGTTGGCCATCACTGACACATCTGGTTTCTCTTAAGAAAGTCCCTTCTCCTCTTGCTTTTTGCCTCCTCCACAGGCCGACTCTGTCACGTTCACCATTGTGCAGCCCCCACGGCATGGCAGCATCGAGCGAACCACCAATGGGCAGCATTTCCAGTTCATCTCCACCTTCACCATGGAGGACGTCTACCAGAACCGAGTCAGCTACAGCCACGATGGCAGCAACTCCCTCAAAGACTGGTTCACCTTCACGGTTGCTGATGGGAAAAACCCCTTCTTTATTGTTGAGGAAGGAGGGAAAGAGGTGAGGGGGAACAACGGAGGGGGAGGCATAGCAGAGCATGCCAGAGGTTGTCGAGATCATGGCATTTCAAGGCCAAGGACAGCCTTGTTTTAGTTCTTGTTCTGTCACTTATCAATTGGCCTTCGGCAAATCACTTAGCTCCTCTAAACCTCCTCGTGTCATCTGCAGAATGGATACAATAATAATCACCAGCTTCAATTAGATGAGGGTTCAAAGAGATAATCCATAGTAAGTACTTAACACAATAGCAAATTATGAGCACTTTCAATAGAAGTTGATAGTTATTGTTATTATTCTGTTATTATTTCTCCTTTCCTTTCATTTTTCTTTCATCTGTTTTTTACTAATTTCATATGGTTCTAGATTGTCTTTCTCTCTTATATGTCCCCTTAGTCAGCTGAAGTTTCTTAGTCTCATGAAGAATAACAATGGCTAAGAGTACAGTTTCTGCATCCAGAAGACACTGATTTAAATTCTAGCTCTGTCACTGACTGGCTGAGTGACTTTGCAAGTCATTTAACCTTCCTAAGCCTCAGCTTCCCTATCTATAAAATGGGGGTGATACCACCTTCGTAAGTATATAAAGCACTTAGCCCAGTGCCATACACAGGAACATGCAATCAACTGTGGCTGTCATCATCATCTGTGTCATCATTTTAGAATCAGCAAGTGAAACAGGTAAAGACTTTGGTCTTGAAGTCATGCAGCCATTCAGCTTTATTTCTTTAAGAGAATTGTTCCCTTCTGATATCCAGGCACCTGGAAGAAACATTAAGACAGCCCCTGCACTACCTCCCCTGCTATTTTTACTCACTCCTTCATTCCTTAGCCGGGTGTCCTGCAGTCCCACACCCTCTGCTGGGAATAACGGCAACCCAGGTAAAAGGTAAGCATGGACTCCGGTCCGCTCCGTCCTGCAGTCCCTTTCAGACTTTGGTGGTGAATGGGGATGGCTCCTTTGTGGGAGAAAGGCCTTCCTGCACCCTTTAGAGACCGACAGCCTGTGAGAAGGTCGTTCTCAGTGAGTCGAAGAGTCAGGATTCCCCTGCCCCTCGGGGTCTGCGAGGCATCACCCCCGGGGAGCCCATCGCTTTTATTCTCCCTCCTGCACTGCAGCTGCTCCCAGTTAGCGTGACCTTCAGAAGAGAAAAAAGATTTCAGGATAAATCAGCAAGACGGCTACCTCTCTGATAAACATAAAAGGTCACTGCAGGTCTCCAGAGGGACCCTGTTATTTTACGAATGGAAATTGCTTACAAGGAGGGTGGTAGGAGGTTGAAAAAGCCAGCATCTGCTGCCCTGCGTGGCAGCCGCCTTTTCCCCTCCCACAGGGAGGTGCCGCGTGTGTGTTGTGTGTGTGGATGTGGATCCGTCTGAGTGAGATGGAAATTATAAACCAAAGTTTCTTTTCATTGTCTCCACAAATATTTTATTCTTTTTTAATTTAAATCCTTTATTGTTTCAAGTATTACATAAGTCTCCTTTTTCCCCCATTGACACAAATATTTTATTTTTAATTTCTTCTCCCGTTTTTCCCCATATAGATAGTTCTCTCAAAAAAAAAAAAAAAAAAGGAACAAAAAAGGGGGAAAGAAAATCTCTTTCCAGGAAACCTCTTTCTATATTTGGCAGAGTTCCACCTGGAGACGTTGACATTAACATTTTAATGATGGTTTTCTTCTGCCTCTCAGGAAGAATTTAACAGGAGTAATTGAAAGGAAAATGTTTTGTTTATTGTTTCACCTCAGGGTAACATTGAACTCACTACATGCAGAGGTGTGTAAACGTCAGCTTCCACAGCAGATGAAGTCCCAGCCCGGTGCCCCTGGTTTCTCGCTCTCCTTCTTATAGGGCCCTTCAGCAGGCAGTATTCTCCCTGAGCCTCAGGCCAGGGGTGCTAAGTGCGCCCACTCTGAAGTGTCAACTGATTTCAGGGTTCCAGACCTGACAGTTCAGATGTCTGTGAATGATGAGTTTTTTTGTCTCTCTCCCTGCTACCCCCCCCACCCCCCCCCCACCCCCAGATTATGACAGCAGCACCTCAGCAGTTCCGAGTAGACATCCTCCCAGTGGATGACAGCACCCCGAGAATTGTCACCAACCTGGGGCTCCAGTGGCTGGAGCATGTGGATGGCAAGGTAAGGCCCCTCCATCGGCCAATCCCACACTCACCAGCTTGGGCAGTAGCCTTGAACATGACGATAGCTTATGACTAGAACTCTGGCTCAAGTCATGTTTATTCCCCCCTAAGTGAGCTGATATTCCTGAGATTGGAAAGCTTCATTCATGGGTTTGATTCGGATTGTATATAGTTCTTATACAACGACTCCCAAATATAGTAGCTCAAACCAAATAGCAGTTATTTCCCCCTCACATTTAGGGTGGAAGTCTAGGGCTCTGAATGATAATTCAGAGGCGCAGGTTCCTTCTCTCTTGCCGTTCTGCCATCACTGGCCTGTAGCCGTTGACTGGAGTTACCCTAATCTCTTCAGTTAGTCATCAGTATTTTAGTTCATGGGAAGAGGAAAATAGAAAAGTAGAGAACAAGGAATATATAGATATTTTAATCCTCACCTGAAGATATTTTTCCCATTGCTTTTCAGAAAGGAAGGGAGGGAGGAAGGGAGGGAGGAGAGAGAGAGAGAGGATAACATGAATGTGAGAGAGACGCATTGACTGGTTGCCTCCTGCATGTGCCCGAATGGGTGGGGAGTGAACCAGAAACTCAGGTATGTGCCCTTGACCAGGAATCGAACCGAATACCGTTCAGTGTGCAGGCTGATGCTCTAACCACTTAACAACTCTAGCCATGGCAAGGGCAAGGGATATATTTTAAGCAAGTGGTACATCTCTTGCACTCATATTATTTTGGCAAGAAATGGTTCTTATGGGCCCATCTGTTGCATGGGAGGCTGGGAAATAGAGTGTCTAGCTAGCTGATCAGCCAGGTGCCCAGCTAAAAGCTTGTTAACTAGAAGAAGGGAAAGATAGATTTAGGGACATATCTGGAATATGCCATTAATGGGAAAGAAGTAGTAGGTTAGAAAAATCTCTGACAATGTATATCAGATTGCTTAAAACCCAAATACCGTATTTTCTGGCGTATAAGACCCCTGAAGTTTGAGAAGATTTTCCTGGGTTAAAAAGTCGTCTTATACACTGGAAAATACGGTATTTTTGTAGGTGAATGTCCTCAGAGGAATACTTTAGAAATTTCATTCTCCTTCTCCTAAAGCCCAATTTGGTCATTTTAAGATATGCCATAACCATGTCTAGCATTAAATTCCTGTCCCCACCCAAACACACACACAGTTCTTGAGTTCAGTTAGAGAACTGGTTTCTTTCTTTGTGTGTGGTTTTCCCTCTAAGAGGTAGATTTTCTTGTCTCTATGGAGCTTATTAGTTGGTTGTATAGGCATACTTCAGAGATATTGTGGGTTCAATTCCAGACCATTGCAATAAAACGAGTATCTCAGTAAATAGAGTCATAACCTTTTTTGTTGGTGGAGGGTCTTGCCTTCAATTTCTGAAACACACAGCATCTGTGAAGCACAATAAAACAAGGTATGCTTTTATATGTAGGTGTTATGCTATAGCTTTCCACCAAATTTATCGGAATTTTTAAAATGTGTCAAACAAAATTAGTATCAATTCTTTTGCCCTACTTTATTTACTTTTTTCCATATTCAGAACCATCTCACTCTCTTCTAAACCTCCGCAATTCTACTTCCCACCCCTACCCTACTGCAGGGACTCTTGTCAGAGTCACCAATGACCTCTATTTTGTCAAGTCCAAAGGTCACTTACATGTCCTTATTTTCCTAGAGTTAATAACATTTAATACTATTGACTACCTCTTTCTTCTCTCAACCTTTGCTCTCATTAAATATTTTTTGAGTGAGTTAAAATATAGGCAGTATATTTGGGCAAAATTGGGGTATCATATGTGTCTTACTCACTTGCAAGCATTGCATTTGACTCCTGATTTTCAGGAGTGGCCATCTTTCCTGTGTTGTATCATTCTTTCAAAGTCCCCACCTTCTTTAAAGGCCAAGCTCAAATTTTACCATCTCAAATCTCTTCTGCCCCAGTTCTTATGGAATTATCTCTCCCACTCCCAAAAAAGTGCATAGCACTCTTTTATTTTTTTTAATTTCCCGATATAGCTCTTGCCACAGCTACATTGCTTATCAGCCTTTCTTTCCCATTAAAGTGTGAACACATCGAGGGCAGAGGCCGGCTGGCTTTTATCCTTAGAGCCTCTTCAATACTGACAAAGTTTTCTGTGCAGTAAATGCACTCAGTCAATCATTGTTGAGCTGAATTAAATCTGCGTCACTGGGTCTTGTTCTTGCTTTATTCCCACAACAGGAGTTAAATTTAATGGGTTTCTATTCCAGGCAACCAACTTGATCACCAAGAAGGAACTGCTGACCCTGGACCCGGACACGGAAGACCTGCAACTTGTCTATGAGATCACTACGGGCCCCAGGCATGGCCACGTGGAGAACAAGCTGCAGCCTGGCCGAGCTGCTGTGACCTTCACACAGGGTGGGGCCTCGGGGAACTGGGAAATGGGAGGAATCTGTTCTACCACCACTCTCACCCCTATGTAACCTATATACAAACAAACACCTTTTAATGTCTAACCATCCAACTTTGGAATCTTACTTCTCTGATTTTTTTCCTGTTACTCTGAATTATGTGCCCCCCCCCCCAAAAAAAAAAAATCACCTTTACCATGCTTCTTCAACTCCCAAATTGCTCTAGGTTTTGGCCAGGTTTTCTGGAAGGGATCTTGTGAATGCTTGGTTTTCTTTAAAAACAAAACACAAAAACAGCCACCAGGCTTTATGAAAGATCCGTGATCCGGTGTGGTTTATTTTTTGTTCTCTAAGGGTTATGGACATTTTTTAAAGTCTTCAGCAAAGAAATTAAAATCAATGTGGGCAGATTCCTTAACAGAAATGTTTTCCTGCTTTGAATCATATTAAGCAGACCATTTTGTATTTTCATTTCCCAGACATCTCTTGGGGTCTTCTAGAATCTAGATGACTTCTGAGGAAGGACTTCATTGGGAGCAGTTACGAGAAACTGCCTGTTATGACTCATGTGTCGAATTTCCTTTTTCTCTCTGTCCTCAGTCTTCTGGGCTCTCCGAGCCCATGTTACCTGTGCTTTGTGTGGGGGCTGTTTTAATCCAACCTTAGCTTTTCTTAGTAACACATGCCTTCCAAGGAACCTTATTAGAAGGGAGTGGTGTGGATATGAGCATATGTACACAGAGGATGGGGTCGAAGACTTTTCTCTGTCAGCTCTCAGATCTGCTGCTAACATTCTATAGACATTTATTGAAGTGCATTTTTGCCAAGACCTGGAAATTCTCATTTACAATAGCATAGTGTATTTCCTGTATATAAAGATAGCTTTTTGTCACACAGAGCTACAGGATCTTATTTTTGCATCTGGCAGAAACAGTAATTTTTAAGACTATTATCCCTTTTTGTTCTTGGGAACACATGTTCTGTCCATGACCCATTAGAAGAATAGACTGAGTGTGTCAGTGTGGACAGCTATGGGGCTGTTTTTATAACCCCGGGCTAATGCACTGTGTCTTTTTTTCCTCACAGAGGATGTGAACTTGGGGTTGATTCGTTACGTGTTGCATGAAGAGAAGACCCATGAGATGACGGATAGTTTTCAGTTTCTGGTGAAAGACAGTAAACCCAATGTGGTCAGAGACAATGTCTTCCACATCCAGTGGTCCCTCATCAGCTTTAAACATACTAGGTACAAGAGTCATTGTGTCTTCATTCTTGAGAAATGAGTCAGGCAAGCAGAGGATCCCGGGCAAAGCACTCTGTGGGTCAGCTGTCGTCATCTGATGAGGGGGTGGTGATAACAATAATAAAAGTAATAATTGTACCAAGTATTTCTTGACTACTGTAAGTATCAGGCACTGAACTAAGCCCTTGGCCTACATCACCTTAATACTTGCAATTATGAGATGCATACTATTGTTGCCCCTGCAACAACAAAGCAGTAGAGACAGAAAGAGGGTTACTTGCCCAAAGTCGCATAGCTTAATCAGCAGTAAAACCAGGATATAAGTAACCAGAAGATACTGGCATTGAACTAGCAGATTCTTCACAACCCAGGGGCAGAATTTCAGAGACTACCTTTTTGTGTGTTTGTAGCTACAATGTCAGCGAGAAGGCGGGGTCTGTCAGCGTCACAGTGCAGAGGACTGGGAACCTGAACCAATACGCCATAGTCCTGTGTCACACGGAACAAGGCACGGCCAGCTCCAGCTCCAGGATCAGCTCCCAGCCTGGGCAGCAGGACTATGTGGAGTATGCTGGCCAGGTAAATGGGCGAGAGGGCCTCTGATTCCTGAACTGCCTGCAAGGACTGTGACGAGCTTGTAGGCTACTGTGGCACCTTCCAATTTTCTCTTATCCCACCTTCCTTTCCATTGGCAGCTTTCCTCAGTAATTTTCCTATCTTCAATTCTCACAGTACTTTGTTCTTCATGGTCTGCCTAAAATCCATTGACATTCTAACTGCCGAAACTTAAATTGTTGTCTAGCTTCTCAATCTATATTTTGCTTCATGACCAAAAAAAAAAGTCTCCAAGGCATCATGTTCTACACTAGGCCTTCGGAATTCTAACCTTTTCTCTCCATTTTCTTTACCTGAAGGGAGGGAGTGTGGGGAGACCAGTTGGGAAGCTTTTGGATAGGCTGGGTGAGAGATGATGGGAGCTTAAGCTGCAGATATAAAGTGAAGGGGGAGAGAAGTGGATTGATTCAACTGATGAGGAAGCCATCAATTGATAGGACTTAGCAGTGGATTAGATAGTGGGGCAGAAGGGAAAGTGGATGATGAAGCCCCTTGCTGGGAGGGGACACCATAGAAGAGCAGGATTGGTGAGGGGGTGATCTTGACTTTGCTTTGAACATGGTGAGTGTGAGTTGCCTTAGAGCCATCAGTGGACTGCTATATACATCAGTAGAGAGTACAGAGAGGAGTTCTGGGGTAGGGAGATAAATTTGTCATCTCTATATAGAGCAGTGGTATTAATTAGTGTCAGGGTGGAGTGAGAGAGAGAAAAAGGGGAGAGTGAAAGCAAAAGAGAAAGGAGCAGACTTAAATAGTAAGCTCCTTTATGGCAGAATACCCTGTTATTGTCACCTTTTATGTATGGCACAATGCCTGGCACTTATTAGGTATTGATTAAATGTTTTTTCAAAGTAATTTCATTATTCTTATCGCAACATAAAGTAACAGGAACCATAAAGAGGAGAGGGCTTTCTTTGAGTCATTTCAGCAGAACTAAGCTAAGGCCGCTTATGTCAGATTTAAATGAGGAACTAGAAGAGTCCTAACAAAATGATAAAAAGGGGTATGTATTCCTGTTTTTCAGGGAAAGATAAAAGGAAGTGTGTTCTAGATCGTAAACAGATTTGTGGAGTGTTTCATTTAGTTGGGAGTGTTATGAAATGTGGAGTTTAGTAAAAATTTGATTAGCTGATTAGATAGTAATGGTAATTTTCTTTTAATGAAAATTATGTGTTTTTAGAGGTTTGTGACTATTTTTACACGTTTCATTTGTTTCTGTTTACACAAAGTATATTCCAAGCCCATTTCTTACCCTTTCAATTTTGAACAGATCCAGAGCCCTGATTTCATTTGAAGGTTTTATCTTCCTCTTTTATTTTTGGGTAAAGTAAAACCACCATATATCCCTGTTTGTTCACAATTAAGTGCATGTATAATAATGTATCTCCTTTGTACCAGGCTAAATGTACTCACATTATAGGTTTCATTTGCAGAGGATGTAGTCAAATATAAAGTTAAAATTCAGTCTGGCTTATTCACAATGTAATTTTCCTGAATTCAAACTTCATTATTCAGTACGCTGAGATTCTATGTCAGTTTTAATTGTACAATAATATGATAATGGTAGGAGGACAATATCTTGCATTTGTTCAGTGCTTTAAAGTAAACTGATGTTTGTAAAGTTTCAAAGCCTGACCCAGCTTGGAACTAAAAAACCAGAACTTCAGCCTAGAACTTCACATTCCAAGTTCAAAGATCTTTCCAGTTAAACTTGCGACAAATAGAAGGGGGACTAAGTAATCAAATGACTCTTGCTCAAATGAGTTAATAAAACAGGATATGAACAGTTACTTGCATGTTTTAATACAGTCACTAAATGGGAGGGGATGTCTTCACCCTCCGTGTCCCTATACAGTAAATCAGTCCAGTTGCAGATGAAGAAAGGGAAGAGGTAGCCATGTGTTCCAGGTAATTCAGCAGAAAGTTGGGGCTAGAAGAACCAGCTGCTTCATTGAGTGCTCGCTGGACTTGGGCCCTCTTTGCCCATGGCCTTCTGGGGGAGCAGAGCAGGGGAAGCTGAGGCACAGCTTAATTCCTTGTTGTTCCCTTTGTGACAGGTGCAGTTTGATGAGCGAGAGGACACCAAATCCTGCACCATTGTCATCAACGATGATGACGTGTTTGAGAAGGTGGAGAGTTTCACCGTGGAACTCAGCATGCCAGCATATGCCCTACTAGGGGAGTTCACCCAGGCGAAGGTCATTATCAATGACACTGAGGACGAACCCACATTAGAGTTTGATAAGAAGACCTACCGGATCAACGAGAGCGCTGGTTTTCTATTTGCACCTATTGAAAGAAAAGGTCTGTTGGCGCCAACCAAAAGTGACAAGGAGCTTTGTAATAGCTAACATTTATTGAGTCCCATTTATGTGCCAAGTGCTCGTGTACCATATTAACTCATATGTGCAAGTACTTTACATGTATTAACTCATTTAAATTCAGCACGGCCCTGATAAAGATCCTACCTAGTGAGTTCTATCAGAAGGCTTCTCTTGGTAGTTCAGGCTGTTAGCACTCCCAGTTATTCTTTAACGGGACTAAAACACTTTATATTTGGCCTTGCAAATATTCATGTACTGGGGATTCTTAATCACCCACCCAACCCATAAAATGTTTAGTAACCTTGGTCAAGGAGGGAAGTTACAGTTTGTAAAAACTGATTTCCCATCTTAGTTCTTGAAACACATGTGGTTAAAGATTTCCTTCTGTTAAAGTCACATATAGAGCTCAGATGAGAAGCAAACTGTGTGTAAGAACTAAAGGTCAGTTCTTGAGGGACTGAAAATCAAACCAAAGTTCATATTATTGTGCAACATTGAGACTTTAAAACACATGGGAATTAAATCTTCATTCAAAGCCACACAACAACTACAAGTAATAATGTCAGGTTTTTTTGTGTGTTTTTTTAAAATATATTTTTATTGATTTCAGAGAGGGAGAGGGAGATAGAAACATCAATGATGAGAGAATCATTGATTGGCTGCCTCCTGCATACCACCCACCGGGGATCCAGCCACCCAGTCATGTGCCCTTGACTGGAATCGAACCCAGGACCCTATAGTCCATAGGCTGATGCTCTATCCACTGAGCCAAACCGACTAGGGCTGATGTCAGGGTTTTTTTATTGAACCTGCTGCCTGGATGTTAGTGTAACAAACACTGTAAGTATTGCAAACCTTTGGAGGTGCCACTTGGAAAACAAGCAAGTCCCACTGATTGCTCTGGACCAGCAAGTGGGCCCAGAATAGGCCGTCACTCAGGCAGTGGCAGCATTAATAAGTAAAGGTATTTGTACAGAAAGGCAGGTTTTATTTTGTTTGTCTTTCTTTTTTTAAAATAAGCTTGTTTTCCCCTGGGAGTTAAAGTACAGAAGTTTATTCAGAAAGGCAGTGAACTGTGCCCATAGCACTACCTTCAGGACACAATTACTTTGCTACTTAAAGTACCAAATATGTCTCTTATCTTTCCACCCGCTGTGGTCTTAGATGGTGGGCAATGAGTCTTGTGAATTAACAGAGCACAAAATTCACAGACTAGGAAATCCATTTTAAGTTGTTTGGTGAAGTATCTGGGGTATATTAAATCCTCAAGTGGTTTATTTCATAAGCTCAAAAGAGACTGCAATGCGGGAAGGTTTCATGCCAGAGCGTGAACATGAATAGTGATGGAATACGTCAGAGGGAACCAAGCTCACTAATTTATCAGAGATTTTAGAATTTGAGAAGCACTCATTCACATGCTTTGGTTTTCTTGCCATTTTGTATTTCAGGGGATGCAAGCAGCATTGTGTCTGTGATTTGCTACACCATCCCTAAGTCAGCTATGGGAAGTAGCCTCTACGCTCTAGAATCGGGCTCTGATTTTAAATCTAGAGGGAGGTCTGCTGACAGTCGTGTGATATTCGGGCCTGGTGTCACCATGTCCACCTGTGACGTCATGCTCATTGATGACAGTGAATATGAAGAGGAAGAAGAGTTTGAGATGGCCCTGGCAGATGCTTCTGACAATGCCCGCATCGGAAGGGTGTCCTCGGCCAAGGTGCTCATCAACGGTCCCAATGATGCCTCCACTGTGTCCCTGGGCAACACGGCTTTCACTGTCAGTGAGGATGCAGGTAAGAGAGCATCTCTGGGGTTCCATCACCCATCTCATGATCTCTTTCTCGAATGATTTCCTCTCAGGTTTGAGAATATCCTTAAGACATTGAGAATGCCATTCCTCAGTGACATCATTGTTGGTCCGAGACATAATGCTAGGCATTTTAACCAAAAATGGAAGGTAGTAAAGAATCACTTTTCTTGCTCTGATTACTGATGGCAGGGAGGGATCTGGCTTACAGTCATTGGCTGACCTCTGTGGTCCAGAGGGAAGGCATGGTGCTAAGCATTTTGGCTTGCAAAGGAGGGGAATGAGATCTGTAGAGAATAGAGGTAAGTAATTTCGTATACTTCTCGCTGTTAAAACAAATACATTCGAAAATGTCAGTGTCTTCACAAGTGGAAATTGCTCATTCATATTACAGCCCAAAGCAGTCAGTGGGCAGATTTTTCCGCGCAGGCTCCTTCCCTCTCCTGGCTGCACAGGGGGCCTCCGCGTGCTGCTGGCAGACATACTACCAGAAGGGGCAGCGGCTGTGAAAAGTATCTACTGATGGGAGCCACTTGACCAAGGTCTCTCACCTCTTTGAAGGTGATATTCTGAGGGACAGTGGGAACTGATCTTCTTGAGTGCTTATGGAATGCCAGGTACCGAGCAACATGCATTTCATGCATTCTCACTTAATCGTCTGTAGAGGAGATGACATTATAGAGGAGAGCAAATGGAGACTCAGAGAGATTAAATAAATCATCAAATATCAAGCAGTTAATATGCCAGAGCTGGATTTAGAACCCAGACCTTTCTACAATGCCACATTTTTGCCTACACTAAAGGCTCAGTCATGCCCTAATCGGTTTGGCTCAGTGGATAGAGCGTCGGCCTGCGGACTGAAGGGTCCCGGGTTCGATTCCGGTCAAGGGCATGTACCTTGGTTGCGGGCACATCCCCAGTGGGGCATGTGCAGGAGGCAGCTGATCGATGTTTCTCTCTCATTGATGTTTCTGGCTCTCTATCCCTCTCCCTTCCTCTCTGTAAAAATCAATAAAATATATTTTTTTAAAAAAAAGGCTCAATCATGACTAATGTCATTTCACAACTGACTAGAAAAATGTGATTGATGGGTTATCATGTAGCTTTGCTCTCACCTTGATTGTGAAAACAGCTAAAAATCTACATGTATATCATTAGGACCCTATGAAGTATGATGTCACAATGGACCAGAAAATGAGTTTCATTCCTAAGATAAGCAATAAGCACATATGGTTTAAGTAATGATGTGTGCACCACTCAGATAAAATGGGGAAATCAAACCAGTTAGGAACATTTAATTAGGAACATTCAGCTTCAGGCCCCATAGAGTCCCATAGCTAGTTCTTCCTTAATTGACTATTTTCTAGCTCATCCCTGAGGCGCTCGTCTGAATTTCTTCTCCCTATATAGGCTTGAGATGTTTTCCAATGGATCCTTCCCCCTTAAGTTCATTGTTCTTCTGTGAACAGTCTCCTTTGTGAAGCCACAAAATAATTTTCCTCTAAGGGCTACTTTCCAGCGCAACCTGCATGAGACCCTCCTCTAGGTCTGCTCTTAATCTCAGTGTTGGTAAAAAGGAGGGCGGTGATACCTCAGCCTTCCTCAGAGGGAGCACCAAACGTCGCTGGGGTTAGAGAAGACAGGCCAGCAGGATAAAACTGCTGCTGCTGAGAAAGAGAACATGTTGGGAAAGTACCGTTGATTTTCTGGGTCAAGGTTGACCTTGGGAATCTATGAATCTTGTTTCAGGAACAGTGAAGATCCCAGTTATCCGCCATGGGACTGACCTTTCGACCTTCACATCTGTCTGGTGTGCTACGCGTCCCTCAGACCCAGCTTCTGCCACTCCAGGAGTTGACTATGTTCCCAGCTCTAGGAAGGTGGAATTCGGACCAGGTGTCACTGAGCAGGTGAGCATACAGCCGTGAAAGGCTGGATGAGTCTGTTAATGTGGTATCTAGTCTGCTCTCCAAACTCTCTGGAGGACACTGAACTCTACTTGCAATATTACTATCTTCCCTTTCTTCAAAAACACAAACATACAATCAAGAGAACAAACTTAGAGGGATCGTCTACAAAACTCTCCAAGAGATGTTTTTACCATCTTATATCCAGCACCACAGATTTAGGATAGAAACCACATTTGTTTGATCTAAATATCTAGAAACAAAACACCTAAGGGTGTGCAATAAAAAGAGTGTAATTTTATGGATAAAAAGAAACTTAATTTAAGACCACCAAAGAAAGACAAGTTGTTGCCTGTGTCCTAATTTCCCAAAATAAATGGGTGTTATGTGTTTGGCATTCTGTAAGGTTTACTTGAATTTTTTTCTTTTTTTTAAAATTAAAAATCATTTTTTAAAAATGACATGTAATTAACATATAACACTATAGTGGTTTCAGGTGTACAATGCAATGATTCAATGTTTATATATATTGAAGACAATCACCACAGTAAATCTAGTTAACATCCTGATTTTTCTCCTAGTATTGCACCTTGACCATCTTAGATGACACTCAGTATCCAGCAATTGAAGGGCTGGAGACATTTGTGGTTTTCATCAGCTCAGCACAAGGGGCCGAACTGACCAAACCTTTCCAAGCTGTCATTGCCATTAATGACACATTCCAGGATGGTAAGAGATTGGGGCTGCCAGCTGGTGGCTGACTATAGTTCTATTTTTTCCTTAACCTCCGTATGTATGCATTGGACCTCATTCACATTTCACTCAAGAAATGTGAGTATGTGTGTGTGAGTGCATGTGTATGTATGTGTGCATATGTCTGTTATATCTGTGTGTGTACAAGTACCTGCATGCTCACATTTACATAGAAATAGGGGAAAGAAATAATTGTTCATGTTTCTGGCACTCTACTAGATACACAAAAAATGTTTAAGCCTTGGTTGAGGCCATGTCCTCAAGAAGTTCAATGTCTAGTTGGGGGATCAGACCCTTAAACTGAAAAGTTAGGATATCCTATATAATAAAAAGCAAATATGCAAATTGACCGAACAGTGGAATAACTGGTCGCTATGATGTGCACTGACCACCAGAGGGCAGACACTCAACACCGGAGCTGCCCCTTGGTGGTCAGTGTGCTCCCACAGGGGGAGCACCACTCAGCCAGAAGCTGGGCTCATGGCTGGTGAGCACAGCGGCAGTGGCGGGAGCCTCTCCTACCTCTGTGGCAGCACTAAGGATGTTCAACTGACGGCTTAGTCCTGCTCCAGAGCATGCCTAAGCCATCATTCGGACATCCCCCAAGGGCTCCCGGATTGTGTGAGGGCTCAGGCCAGGCTGAGGGACTCCCCAACGAGTGCACGAATTTCGTGCACCGGACCTCTAGTATTATGATAAATGGCCTAACAGTGCTATAAATCCAGTGCTATCTGAGCAGATGGGACTGAACAGTAACTTTGCATGGAAGAATCATAGAAGATTTCACAAAGGAGTTGATATTTAAGCTGAGTCTTCAGGTGTGATAGAAATTTACCTAATGGATAATAAAATAAAGCTTTGTCAAATAAACAGATATAGTATGTATATGGTATAAAATTTTGAAAGGTGCATATTTGGAAAACAGTGAGATGCTTACTTTTGCTTTGAATCCAGTAGGAGGTGAATAAAAGAAAATGAAATGGAAAGATAGGTTGGAGTCAAGTTCTAAGAGTCTTATGTTCTAGTGTAAGGAATCGATAAGCAGAGGGAAGCAACAGATTCTTATCAGCACAGGAGTGTGTGATTTTGTCTTAGGAAACTCATTGTCCTGTAGATGATGTGCAGGAATGAAGAGACAAGTATATGAACAAAATGTCAGTTGCCACCGAAGACCTAACCTAAGTAGCATGAGGATGAAGAAGAAGGGACAGGTGCTTCTTAGGAAGAATTGATGAAATTTAGAATTGTCAGATTCTAGAGTTGAGTGGAGAGAATCAAGGCAAACCTCCCACCTCAAGCAGAAGGACCCTAATCAGCATTCCTATGGTTGACAATAGAGTCCACGATTAAACTCTTACAGTGAATGAAAAGGCACCAAAAAAGGGACAGGCAGCCCAACAGAGCAATCTTTAATATTTTTATTTATTTTAAATTATTTATTCATTTATATTTTTTAAAAAATCAAATGACAAAAATGGTATACTATGAAAATTAAGTCTTCCTTCTACTCCTGAATCCCAATCCTCCAGTTCCACTCCCTAGAAACAACCATTTTAACCACTTTTTGTGTGTGTGTAGCCTTCAAGAGAGAAAAGAAATATATGCATATGTCCAAAATGGTATCTTACTTTATTCTATTTTTAAATATATATTTTTATTGATTTCAGAAAGGAAGGGAGAGGGAGAGAGAGATAGAAACATCAATGATGAGAGAGAATCATTGATCAGCTGCCTCCTGCATGCCCCCTGCTGGGCATCAAGCCCACAACCCAGGCATGTACCCTGACCAGGAATTGAACCGTGACCTCCAGGTTCATAGGTCGACACTCAACCACTCAGCCACACCAGCCAGGCAAAAAATGGTATATTATTTTAGAACTAGGTTTATTTAGGTTTAATTTACATGAATTAAATTCATCCTTTCTGGTATGCAGTTCTATGAGTTTCGACAAATGGGCAGTATTGTGCCCACCACCACAATCAAGATGTTGAACAGCCCTGGCTGGTATGGTTCATTTGGTTGGGCATTGTCTCATGCACAGAAAGGTTGCTAGTTCGATTTCCAGTCAGGGTACATGCCTGGGTTGTGGGCTTGATCACCGTAGGAGGCGTGTAGGAGGCAGCCGATTGATGTTGTGCTCTCACATTAATGTTTTTCTCTCTCTCCCTCTCCCTCTTTATTTCTCTAAAAACCAATAAACTATTTTTTAAAATGTTGAACAGTTCTAACCCTACAAAGTTGTCTCACATCCCTGTTAGTCAACCTCTCACCCATCCTGAGTCCTGGCAACCACTGATCTATTTTCTATCCGTAAAGTTATACCATTTCCAGAATGTCTAAATGGAATCCTGTAATATGAGCACCTTGAGTCTGGTTCTTTCCATCAGAATACTTACTGCCTTTGATAGTCATCCACATTGTTGCGCATAAGAGTAGTTCGCTCTTTCCATTGCTGAGTAATCTCCTTTGCATGAATGTACTACCGTTTGTTGATCCACTCACCTGTTGAATGACATTTGGGCTGTTTCCAGGTTTTGGCAATTATGATCAGAGTGGCTATAACATTTGCATATAGGTTTTTGTGTGAATATAGGTTTTCATTTCTCTGGAGTAAATACTTAGGAGTAGAGTTGTTGGATCATATGGTCAGTGTTTAACATTCTAAGAAACTGCCAGCTTGTTTTCCAAAGTGGTTGTAACTATTTTGTGTTACCACCAGCAGTGTGTGAGAATTCTAGTTGCTCCACATCCACACCAACATTTGGTGCTGTCAGTTTTTTATTAAGTGTTTTAGTTATTCCAGAAGGTGGGTAGTGAATGAGTGATGACATTGAGATATTTTCAGGTGCTTACTTGCCATCCATATTTCTTCTTTGGCAAAGCATTGTAGGAAACTCCCATTTTTTAATTGGGTTGTTTATTGTATTGTTTTAGGCTCTGGAAAAAGATTTGTGTTTTGCAAATATTTTATCCAAATCTACTGCTTCTTTTTTTTGCTCTCTTAACGATGTCTTTTAAAGAGCAATAGGTTTTTATTTTGAAGCAGTTCCATTTATTGATATTTCTATTACTGATCATGCTTTCAGTGTTGTATCTAAAAAATCTTTGACTAAACCAAAGTTTCAAAGATTTGTCTCCTATGTTTTCTCCTGGTAGTTTTATAGTTTTATGTTTTGCAATTAGATTTGTGATTCACAAAATGGTAACTTTAACCATGAACAAGATTATAATAATACTCTATTTTATATTGCATGTTACTTCAGAGTTTACAGAGTGATCTGTTAGACATTATCTCATTTGCTCATAACCCATTGGTTTCACTTTTACTTCTATTTTGTAGATGAGGATACTGATTGGGGAAGAAATATTCACCAAGTGTAGTATGTGGAGGAACCAGCATACATTCTGAGACTTTTGGCTCCAAACTCATAGTCCTTATACAACACTAAATGGTTCTATTTGTGCAATAGTAGACTGTGGGATTTTTTTCCGTAGTGAAGTTAAAAAAGAAAGAAAAAGGAAATTCATTTATTCCTTTTATTCTTGAAAAGGCTTCTTATTCTTTTGCATGAAAAGAAAGCCAATTTCCCTCTGATAAAGTGGAAAGTGAATGCAAACTCAGAAGTCCTAAAATTTAATCCCAGCCCCACCACTTCCTTGCTCTTTCAGCATTAAGGTTATTGAGCCCCATTTTGTTCATCTATAAAACATGTAAATACCCACCTTACAAGATTGTTGTAAGGAATAAATTAGATAAAATATGTGAAAATACCTACCATAGTATCAGGCACATAGTAGATTTTATTACATGTTAACTTCTTTTTTTCCTGACACACCTGTAATTTATTGTACTTGCCTTTGGGACTCCAGTAACACATAAACTTCGTTGCACTCTGATCAATACAAGATTATACTTAGATTATTTTTATATTTTGTTGATGGGCATTAGGATTGCAAACTTAGAAAATGAATATGTTAAATACATATATATATATGTCATTTTTCAGGAAGACTACTATAATATATATTCAGTCCAGAATTTATCCCAAAGAAAGAAATCCCCAAACATATTTCAGTGACCCATTGTAGTGTTCAGCAATTACTTCTGTTGGTTATCCTTCTTCCTAGTAAGTACTAACTTTTGTTGAATCCCTTCAATGTGCACATTGTAAGGCAGAAAGATCTCACTGGCTCTCCAAATTGTGAAACTAAGGTTAAATAATTTAAGACCACACAGAGAGGAAGTGATGGATCTGTAAAACCAAGATCCACTCTATCCAAGTCCAGTCTTATGCTTTTATACCCTACCATGCTCACTTTCCATAGAAGTGGGATCATTGGGTCATAAGGCAGTACCACTTTTAATTTTTTGAAGAAACTCCATACTGTTTTCCACAGCAGCTATATCAACTGCATTCCCACCATTAGAGCACAAGGGTTTCCTTTTCTTCACATCCTTGCCAGTACTTGTTGATTTATTGATGATAGCCATTCTGACAGGTCTGAGGTGATATCTCATTGTGGTTTTAATTTGCATTTCTTTGATGATTAGTGACGTTGAGCACCTTTTCATATGTTTACTGGCCATCTATATGCACTCTTTGGAGAAATGTCTATTCAGATCCTTTGCCAATTTTTTAATTGGATTGGTGTTTTTTGTTTGTTTGTTTGTTTTTGGTGTTGAATTTTATAAGTTCTTTATAAATTTTGGATATCAACCCCTATCAGATGTATCATTGCTGAATATGTTCTCCCATTCAGTGGGAATACAGTGAACATACCTCAGCATAATAAAGGCCATATATAACACACCCACAGCCAACATCATACTCAATGGGCAGAAAGAAACCACAAACGTTTCCTTTAAGATCAGGAACAAAACAGGGGTGTCTGCTTTCACCACTCTTATTCAATATAGCCACAGCAATCAGACAAGAAGAAGAAATTAAAGGCATCCAAATTGTGAAGAAATAAATAAAACTGTCATTATTTGCAGATGACATGATATTGTATATAGAGAACCCTAAATATTTCCCCCAAAAAAATACTAGAATTGATAAATGAATTCAGTAGAGTAGCAGGATACAAACTAAATATTCATTAATCAGCTGCATTTTTATGCACCTATAATGAACTATCAGAAAGGGAAACTAAAAAAACTATCTCATTTACAATTGCATAAAAAAAAATACCTAGGAATAAATTTAACCAAGGATGTAAAAGACCTGTTCTTGAAAAATTATATGACAGTGAAGAAAGAAATTGAAGAAGATACAAATAGTAGAAGCATATACCATGTTCATGGATAGGAAGAATTACTATCATTATAATGCCCATACTACCCAAAGCAATCTATAGATTCAATGCCATTCCTATCAAGATACCAACGGCATATTTCTCAGAATTAGAACAAATATTCCAAAAAATAATATGGAACTGCAAAAGACCCCAAATAACCACAGCAATCTTGAGAAAGAAGAACCAAGTTGGCGGAATCATGCTACCTGATATCAAACTATACTACAAAGCCATAGTAATCAAAACAGCATGGTACTGGCATAAAAACAGACATATAGATCAATGGAACAGAATAGAGAGCCCCAAAATAAACCCACACCTTTATAGTCAGTTAATATTTAATAAAAGAAGCAAGAACATAATATGGGCTAAAGATAATCTAATCAATAAATGGTATTGGGAAAATTGGACAGTTACGTGCAAAAAAATGAAATTAGACCACCTTTTACACCATATACATTAATCTCAAAATGGATCAAAGCTTAAAAGTAAGAATTAAAACCATAAAAATCCTAGAAGAAAACATAGGCAGTAAAATCTCGGACATTTTTTGTGGCAATATTTCTCCTGGGACAAGGGATACAAAAGGAAAATTAAACATATGGGACTACTATAAAGATTTTGCACGGCAAAGGAAACCATCAACAAAGTGAAAAGACAACCACTCTAGCTTTTAACTCTCATCTTGACTTGATGCCTGTCAGGCCAGCAAGAAAAATCAATCCAAAGCATTAGATAATGTGCCAGGGCAGAAAAGCTTTCTTGCTTGTGTTACTTTTTACTTGGCAACAAGCTTCCTTCTTGTCCTCCTGTGCTAGGTCATGTCATTGCCACCTACTTTTTTTTTTTTTAAGTACCTTATTTTTAAAAATATATATTTTATTGATTTTTTTACAGAGAGGAAGGGAGAGGGATAGAGTTAGAAATATCGGATGAGAGAGAAACATTGATCAGCTGCCTCCTGCACACCCCCTACTGGGGATGTGCCTGCAACCAAAGTACATGCCCTTGACCGGAATCAAACCTGGGACCTTTTAGTCCGCAGGCCGATGCTCTATCCACTGAGCCAAACCGGTTAGGGCGCCACCTACTTCTTAATAGCACAGACCATTTTACTGGATGACAGAGCCCTAAATGGTAATTGTTCAGAGCCTAATGCTAAAGTTGTTAATTTTCCTTTAGGTGTGGTGTTCTGGGTTTTTCTCAGTTATAAGTGGGAATTGTTAGGTTTAGTTCAGCTCATGGTTTTGTGTTATTTTGCTGACGCCAACAGTTCTGAGCAGAGGTGCAGGTTAGAGGCAAGCAGCTTTCTGCAAGTGGACTTGCCGAGTGCTGGGGTGCTCACCCTTTCTGTTTCCTCCTTTCAGGTTTGGCAGGGCATACCCAGGACAGAGCCAGGAACTAGGTGTCTACAGCTACAGGGTCAGCTTCCTGAAGCCCCAAAGACTAAGGTGGCACATGCCTGGAGGGACTACCTCTTTGTACTTTTTATTAAGAAATTAATAATCTGCATTCAACAAAATGTTCTCGGAAGGGGACATGTCTTAATGCGGAGTATTACCATGGACACTGTAGGAAGTAAGGAGAGGGAAAAATGACCTTTCATATAGAGAAGCCTGGAGTTGGGGCCAATATAAATCATATGATAATAATCCCTA
The DNA here is from genome assembly GCF_951640355.1 of Cnephaeus nilssonii. Lineage (NCBI taxonomy): Eukaryota > Metazoa > Chordata > Mammalia > Chiroptera > Vespertilionidae > Cnephaeus > Cnephaeus nilssonii. The sequence goes on along the minus strand of NC_137072.1, from coordinate 68,728,025 downwards.
CCGAAATTTGAGTGTCGCTGTGTGCCAGATACTGCATTGAACACCATTCCCATACAATGTTGTTAAATTCAATACCCCTGATAATTCTATGAGTTATATATTAACATTTCCAATTTACATAATGAAGAAACCCAAGTCTCATAAAATCTAAGTAGATTGCTCTACATCATATAGCTAATAAGTAGCAGAGCTGGGATGGAAATTCAAGCCTGCTTACTCCAAAACCTTTGCTTTTAACCACCATTTGGCTACTGTCCCTCCCTAAAGTCAAATGAGGCCTTGTGAGTTATGAGAACAGGTAACTCTCCAGCAGTGGTCACAGATTGGGGGCCCACTGGGCATTTCGGCATGTGGATATGTTTTGTTTGGCCCAAGTAGTTTTGACTTATCTGGAATTTCTTTTTCCCTAGTTTAATGGGTTGCTATTTTAAAATTTAGGAGATGTGACATAAAAATCCAGATAAGAGATCTTGCTTTGTTTGAAAATAGGAAGATCTGCCAAAAAAAGACTGGAGCTGCAAGTCAACCTCCTGTAAATAAGGCCTGCTCTTCCCTCTTTACCCACATCCCAACTCCTCCCTGTTGTCTTCCTGGCCCCAGGACCAGTGTGAGTGGCCAGTTATCAGCAGGCTTGCACTGCTGTTTGCCTGATTGTAGCCTTAGAAGGGAAGTGAACTTTTTTGAGTACTCAGTCTCTATCAAAATTTTTCTTATACCTGGCCCATTTTTTTACTTGAATTACTTGTCTGCATTTGAGATGGTGACCATACCCTGAAGCTGGGCAAAAAAAAAAAAGGTACAAAACTGATTTGTTCTATTTTATTGGAACCACATTCACAGTGGAAGCAATTCCCTTGCCCTGAGAGCAGCAATCAGGCCTTGAAATCGGCTTACCACCTGTGATTGGCCAGCCTAGGGTGGCCCTTCCGGGAGCCCTCCTGCCACGTGGCTGCCCAGAGCTGCAGAGGGCTGTGGCCACCTCCCTATATCTCCCTCTCACGATGCCTCCATCTTTCCTTCTGCTCCCCCAGTGCCCAGCATGCAGTTTGCCAAGGACTTGCTCCTAGTGAGGGAGAAGGAGGGTGTTCTGCACGTGCCTATCATTCGGAGTGGAGACCTGAGCTATGAGTCGTCAGTGAGGTGCTATACTCAGAGCCATTCAGCTCAGGTCGCAGAGGACTTTGAGGAGAGAAGAAATGCAGACTCTTCACGGATTACCTTTCTGAAAGGGGAGAAAGTAAGTGGATTTGTGGTTACCGAACGATGAGATTCTCTTCTTTTTTGATGACTTTATTTGTCCACAATGAAGTAATTTAGATAAATTCTGAACATTTTAGGATACTTTTTACTAATTGATAATATTTTTTAGTAATATCATACATTCTATGTGGCTGCCTTCTTGGTCTCTCACTTAAAAACAAACACATATATCATTGGTTGAGTTGGGAAATTTAGGTGATGAGTAATATTTTTGGAATTTAACAGAATCGAATGAACAAGGATCCTCTTAATTTGAAACATTAGAGATGAAGAGATTCTACATCTGAAGGAGAAATAAACAATACTCAAATACCTGGGCCTCTGTCCTAGGGCAACATACATGCTAATAGAACCAATAGAGTAGGCCCAGATGAGAAGACATTGAGCAGATGCAAGTCAGTTGAATAGCAATACACAGTGCATGGGAATGCCTGAAAACACCAATCACGAAGTATGGCTGCATCAAACTCAGTGTATGCCAAAAATATCTATTGGATGAGACTCACATTTCTCCATTTTTGGATCTCAATTGCAGATGGTTGATTCCGTTGTGCCCCTTGATTCAAGGCACAAGTCCTGGTTGTTTAGTTCAAGGCCCTTCTCTTATTCTGTTTATTTATTTTTATTCTACGCCTCTTCTCCTCATTCCCTTCCTCACCTCAGAGCTCGTCAATCTGTTGTGTTTAATATATACCCTTTAATTTGTATTTATTCTTTAAAAATGCTTGTGTTGTGTGCATAATTTTTATTTTATAAAATTGCTATTGGGTTGTATCTTTTTCAAACTTTTACTGTGTTTACTCAGCAATGTTTTATTCATCTATGTCATTTATGTGTACATCTAATCAGTTGCTTCAAACTGTTGCATAGTTTTTATGATGTGCATCTACTACCTTTTTAAAAATATGTTCTTATTAATTTTAGAGAGAGAGGAGGGGAGAGAAACAGAGAGATGGAAACATCGATGAGAGAGAAACATCAACATCAACCTGCTGCCTCCTGTATGCTCCCGGGGGATCAAGTCCAAAACTCGGTCTTGTGCCCTGACTGGGAATCAAACCAGAGACCTCCTCGTACATAGGTCGACACTCACTGAGTCACACCTGCAGGCTGCATCTCCTACCTTTTCTTTCTTTCTTTTTTTTTTTTTTTTTAGAGAGAGAGAGTAGAAGGGAAGGGGAGAGACAGGGAGAGAAACATCGATGCGAGAGAGACACATCGATTGGTTGCCTCCCGCACACACCCTGACCAGGGCCTGGGGATGGAACCTACAACTGGGGTATGTATCCTTGACCAGAATCGAACCCAGGACCCTTAAGTCCTTGGGCTGATGCTCTATCCACTGAGCCAAACCAGCTAGGGCTGCATCTACTACCTTTTATCCACCTGTTCTCAGCAATAGACAGTGAGGAACCACAGAAATAGCCAACAGTCAACAACTCACACTATGCCACCACTAATAATGCTGCGATGCACATCCTCATATTTATCCACTCACAGATGTGAGATGGAATTTCTTTGGATACATATATAGCAGTCAAATTGCTGTACCATAGGGCATGCTTGTGCTTAATTTAAAAAAAAAAAAAGGAATATTGTCAGAATACTTTCCAGAATGTCACTAGCAATATACAAGGATTGTTGTATGTAACCCAACATCCTCTTCAACACTTAGCATTATTCATCTTTTGACTTTTTGCTAATCTAATATGTGTAAAGTTACATCTTGTTTTAATTTGCATTTTTCTAATTGATGGTGGTTTATACACTTGTTAACTTATTGAACTTTCTCTTATTGAAATTCATTATTATTATTATTTTAATCCTCACTTGAGGATTTTTTTCCATTGATTTCTAGAGAAAGTGAGAGAGATGAGGGGGAAAGAGAGAGAGAGACACACACACACACATTAATTGGTTGCCTCCCACACAGATCCCTATCAGGGCTGGAGAACCTACAACTAAGGTATGTGCCCTTAACAGCGAATTGATCCTGTGACACTTCAGTCCATGGGGCAATGATCTAACCACTGAGCAAACTAGCCAGGGAAAACATGTATTATTTTAATCCTCTGTTCCTTATTTTTTTATATTGCTGTCTTTTTTTTTTACTGATCTGCTATACTTTCTTAAATATTCTAAATATTAATTCCTTACGATTTAGACATTTTAGATATTATAGATATACTTCCCCTTTCTGTCACTTATTACCTTGGACTATGATGTTCTTAGTTGAACAGAAGTCTTTGATTTTGATACAATTCAATGTATATAATTTTGGTTTTATGATTAGTCCTTTTGAAGATTAGCATAAGAAGATCTTACCCATACCAGTTCACCCCAGATTCTTCTTCTGTTCATATTTAATGACATTAAAAAAGTGATAGCTTTCTTCTTTGGGACTCTCAGTCTTTTACACATTTATGACTCAGAAAAGCCCTGGCTCAGTTATGTATTTTATAAGAATTTTACTGGTGGCGGGTTGAAACATGTATTTAAAAATACACGCACATACTACAGATGCAATCTTAATCTTTGAGTCTACATGTCTGTATTTGTTTTAAGTTCAAAAAGGGATTCTCTACCTATCCAAGAGACAGTTTGTCATTTAATAAAATTATAAAGAAATATAGTCTAATGGTCTAAATGTTACCCCCATGACAATCTATCATCATTCATAAGCACACTTGGGAATCTTCATTTTTCCTGGCTTACTAAGCAATATGTCTTTGGAACTTGTCATTCACTAGAATGTCTTCTTTTAAAGATATCCTGAAGATTCACTACTAAATTCATATTTTCTATAAAAAAAATTGTTATTGTAAGAAAGATGTGATAAGGAAAAAAAAGGAACATTCTTCAGGGATTTAAAACCGGGTTAGCAAGCCACATATCAATGTTCACAGGGATACTCTCCTTTCATTTAGTATAATTAGGAAGTATGAGAATGAAACTTCTCTATACTCACATAGTCTATGCAATACGGTAGTATAGTGGCTTTTAAATGGTTCAACTAAAAATAACCCCACTTATCACATGATGCCACTATTGAGGCTGCTCTGTTTTCCAAAACGTTGTGACCTTATTTTACATATCTCAAGGACACAATCCTCAGTAGAGAATGATCAGTTTGAGAAACACTATTTCTTTGCATCAAACAGGGGTTTAGGTTATGTTCTGAGACTCAATCAATACTCAGCAGTTTTCAGATGAGACATTTGGCAGCACATTTGAGAATTCTGGACCTTAGCCTAACAGGAAGCCTTTCTAAGCTCATTATAAGACTATTCCATTTTTACAATGTAAAAGGAACATTGTTCAGCTCTCCAGGAAGTCTAATCCATTTGTTAAACCCCCACATCAGAAATCTGCCTATCATAACATGTACAAGTGTATTGATCAGCCCAGGCAAAATGTGGGAAAGCGTGCAAATGTTCTACACATGATCATTAGTGGGTTCTGTATTTGATCTTCTTTTTTCATAACTCATCACCAATGATTCAAACTATTTGGAATGTTCTCATACAAGGCTCCACATATAGGTAAGTCCCACATAGGCATGAACTCCTAGATAACATTCTATTTTAACTAGAATTTGTGTTGACTCTTTAATGCTACAAAGAATAATAATCATTTTCTAGGAAAACCAAGGAAGTTATTAACATCGCAATGCAAATTTGACTCTATCTTGTTCCCTGGACTCTAGATGAAGAACTGCACTGTCTCCATCCATGATGACTCCATGTTTGAGCCTGAGGAACAGTTCAGGGTCTTCCTCGGCCATCCCCTTGGGAATCACTGGAGTGGAGCCAGAGTTGGAAAGAATAGCATGGCCACCATCACCATATCCAATGATGAAGATGGTAACCGCTACTCTAATGTACACTTGCTGTACATCACATTTACTAACCATGTAATTATAAGTGTCTTGAAAAATGAAAGGGCTACAAAGATGCCTACTGACATCAGTCCTGCATTATATTTATAACTCTAGAGGCCTGGTGCATGAAAATTCGTGCACTTGAGGGGGTCCCTCAGCCCGGCCTGCGCCCTCTCGCAGTCTGGGAGCCCTTGAGGGATGTCCTACTGATGGCTTAGGCCTGCTCCCTGGAGGATTGGACCTATGCTGGAAGTCAGACATCCCTCTGGCACCCTGGGAGCCCTCAGGGGATGTCCAACTAATGGCTTAGGCCTGCTCCCCACAGGGAGTGGGCTTAGTAGGGGAGTGGGCCTAAGCCCTTAGTCAGACATACTAAGCGCTACTGCGGAGGGAGAAGAGGCTCCCGCCACTACCGCTGCACTGGCCAGCCATGAGCCGGCTTCTGGCTGAGCAACACTCCCCCTGTGGAAGCACACTGACCACCAGGGGGCAGCTCCTGTGTTGAGCATCTGCCCCCTGGTGGTCAGTGTGCATCATAGCGACCAGTCGTTCTGCCATTAGGGTCAATTTGCATATTACCCTTTTATTATATAGGATGTTGACAGCAAATGATCATTGTCTACAAAGCTCCTGTAAGTTTACTAGGGCTATAGGTAGTTTTAATCTCATTATTCCCTACCACACTGCCAAGAGAAAGGAATGAGTATGGTTAAAGGCTAGGACAGAGACACTAAGACAGGCAGAGAATAAAACTATTTTAATCACTGCAGTTGGAACAGAATTGGAAATACAATCAGAATGAGTTGAATCCAATGAACTGATTTAAACACTGAAATTAGAAAAGTCTAATTTCTCAGTTTTCTTTTCTTCCATTGACTTGGCCTACTAACCTAAAAAAACAAATCTTAAATTCTTTGGTCAGGTTGTAGTAAAGAGTGACCCACGCACCAGGGAAAACAAAATCTGTTCCAAATTAGGACATAATTGTTCTATTAAAATTGATATTTTAATGAGTTAATGGATAATAACATTATACATAGTAATAGCAATTTTAGTTAATATTTATACCACTATTCATCCTCACATATATAAAATCAGGGACTAATTTGGACATTGGGTAAAATAAGAAAAGCCAGCCTTGAAGCTGAATTACTCCTTTACCCAGAGAAACTCGGGTTCTACCCCTGCAGTGACCTTCTCCCAGTCACACAGAGAAGCCAGTGGCTGAAGCTCAGAGGGGTAGCAAATTCACAGTGTGTTGCAGAGACACACCTAATTTCAAAGAACATTCTTTTTTAAAACTATGCCGTCTCAAATGAGGCTTATCTTCTACAATTAGAAAGAATTGACTTTCTGAGGGGGAAATGAACATAGAGACTCTAGAAATTTCTGCAAAATTTTATATAGGAAAAATGGTATACCACTTGTAATTGCTCTGAATTGTTTATCTTATTCTATCTACCACTACCACTTTGCCCTTCCCCATAAGAATATATCGGGAAAAAAAAGGCATAATTTGATATTTTTGTAAGAATTGTCACTATATCATTAACTGTACCCTAACAATAACAATAGTACTTTAAACCAGAATGTGTTCAGAAGTCTTCCATTCCTGAATTATCGTTTGTAGTCAGTCACTGAAACCACCCATTCTTAACTGAATAACCTGAGAGAAGTTAGGAAAAGCTGAGGGTGGGGACGGTGAGAGCTCCAGGAGCGAGGATTCGAAGGACCAGAGATGAGAGAGGCATTTGGTAAAATTAAGTTGTATATAAATGAGGTAAATTATTAACCTTGGAAATTCATGTATCATCAATGAAAAGGAGTTGATTCATGCAATCAGTTGATACAAATTTATCAGTTGCTTACTCAGTCCCTTAATAAAGCATGCACATTTTAAAACATTCTGTGAGTCGTGATGCCTTGATGGAAACTTGGACATCATGCTTCCAAAGTCCTTAAAAATATTTCCCTCACTATCCTGTTTTTGAATAAGAAATGAATAAGAAATGACTTCTATAAAATCAGAAATAAATTTATTTTTCCCAAGCATTGCTTAGGGGTAAGTACTGATTGATTTTCATAACAGTAAGGCGTTTTGTCTTCGTGTTGTTAACTGGGAAAAACCCTTCTTGTCATCAGCAGGTGTTTCCGTGGCGTCGGAATCTTTCCTGCTTTTCTAACTTGCTCTTGTTTCCCTGACCGTGCTTCTCCAGCCCCCACCATCGAGTTTGAGGAAGCTGCGTACCAAGTCCGGGAACCCGCGGGGCCCGATGCCACGGCCATTCTGAGCATCAAGGTGATCCGCAAAGGGGATCAGAACAGGACGTCCAAGGTCCGCTGCAGCACGCGGGACGGGTCTGCCCAGTCTGGTGTGGATTACTACCCAAAGAGCCGAGTCTTGAAGTTCAGTCCCGGTAATTGAATGCCAATCCCCACCTGTGGGTTTTACTTAATAGAGAACCTAATATCTCATATTTGAAGAAAGGGATGAGCAGAAAAGTTAAAGAGGAAAACATTCGTTCCAATAGCATAAAGTATTTTTTAAGCACACACTTGAGATGGAAGGAGTCTTTAAAATTTTTAATTAGTAAAAGTGGCATGGGGGTGGGTGGGAAATAGGCCACTGACTTCAGAACATCCTTGGCATTTTGCTTCATTTAAAAGGATTTTTGTTGTTGTTGTTGGCCTGTGATTTGGTTAATAGGAGCACTTGATTTTTAAAAAGTGTACGTGACTGCCATCATTCAACAAACATTGGTGCAAACCACCGTGCTGCCCTTTAGGCCGGGGTGACTAAAATCCAGAAGGCACACTCTATTTAACATCTAAAATAGGTTTATCCTAGAGAGAGCAATGGAGACAAGTCAGGGAAGAGAGGAAGATGGGATTGAAGTCACAACCAGCTGTCTCATATATTAATTTGGTGGGAGGAGTGAGACAGGGAAGGAGTTGAATTATATGCTAGGTTTTTTCACAGAACTTTCTGGAACAGTGTAAGGCAAAGAGGTGAATGTAGACAATGGCATCATTTGTAATGTAGCCGGAAGTGGGCAACAGTGTTAAAAGGTCTTTTCAGAGATGTCTTGGCAAGTGGAGGGAGAAAATGACTTCCCCAGAAGTGAGTTTGGGGGTCGCTGTATGTCTCTTTCATGCCCCCAAAGCTTCAAAGGGCTTTCGGCTCTGTCCTTTGTGAGTCTGGTTGGTGTTTGCTGGGAAGGTAGGTGCCCTTCCTCCACACTTGCACAAGGACCTCTCTTCTGAGTAGCTTTACTTTTTCATTTTCTGCATGAGGATCTGGGGGAAATACCGGTCTTAGAAGTAACCGAGTAGAGAATCATTTTAGGAAAAGGTAGGGGGTTTCTAAGATTGGAACCCTCCCCCTTTAAGGCCTACAAACTCCATTCTCGACTTGGCAGAGACTGGCCTGGTAGGTAGCCTCTGAGCTATTGCTTCTCGGGAGACAGCTTTGAAGGGTGTCTGTGTGCAAGCCCTGGCAGCCACACAGGCGCTCATGCCTAAGTGTAAAGGGGAAAGAAAAATTAAGCAAAAAAAGCCCCTCATAACCAGGGTGGAGTGTGTTTTGGATCATAGATTTTTATTACTGCCAACTAGTGTCAGGCAGGGGCCATTAATCCTCATATGGTGTTGAATAGTAAATCTGCAATGCTGAGCCTCCACCACAGGTGGAATTAGGTCTGTAAAACAGATTCCCTGTTTGAGATGGGGCCAACGTGACCAGCAGCCACTGCAGTCATAGAAAACCCTTAAAAGGGAAGGGCATACTTAAACATGGAGCCATGTCTTAGGTCGGTCACCTAACTGGGACCTCTGCTGTCCTTGTGTTCTGTCCTCTCCGAAGGTGTGGATCATATCTTGTTTAAAGTCGAGATCCTGTCCAACGAAGACCGGGAATGGCATGAGTCGTTCTCCCTAGTCCTTGGCCCAGATGACCCGGTGGAAGCAGTTCTTGGTGAAGTGACCACTGCCACAGTGACGATCCTAGACCAGGAGGCAGCAGGGAGTCTCATACTGCCAGCACCACCCATCGTGAGTGGCTTGACGGGAAGGATTGCTTTATGTCTTAGTGACTAGTAGATGAGAACTTGAGATAAGTACCAGTAGGACTTCCAGTGCTATATACTTCTGCACTCCTCTAACACAGTGGTTCTTAACCAGGAGTAATCCGGTCCCCTCCTCCGCGACACCCCCACCCTCCACCGCCACCTCCAGGGCGCATTTGGCAATCTCCGGTGACATTATTGGTTGTTATGGCTGTCACAGTAGGTGCTAGTAGCATCTAGTGGGCAGGAGCCAGAGATGCTACTAAACATCCTACAATGCACAGGACAGCTCCAATGACAAAGAATTACTTGGCACAAATGTCAAGAATGCAGAGGATGAGAAATTCTGTTCCAACATAAGAGGAAGACCAAACCACGCCCATACCTTAGTCTGATAAAACAGAAAGTACAATACAAATTGATATTCTCACTTCTATGGTGGGACCTAAAATAGTAAAGAAAAAAAAAATAAAGTAATGCTAAACACTGGAAGAAAGTGAATCAAACTCTGGAAATTCACAATGATAACCTAGGGTAATGTCTCTAAGAACGTGCTTGAAACATAAGGAATACATGAATAAAGAGCCTTAATATCTGTAAAAAAAAAAAAAAAAAAAAAAAAAGAAAGAAAGAAAGAAAGAAAGAAAGAAAGAAAGAAAGAAAGAAAGAAAGAAAGAAATGCTATCCCATATCTATTATTCTACCTATTGGCCACACACATATAGAATTAAGTATCTGTAGAAATGTAGTACCATGATTCCCAGTTTGGGGGTGTAGAGAATGAATGCACTGACTTTACAATTAGGAGAAAAATGCCCGGAGGTTGCCAAAGGGAAGCTAACCCATGGTAAAGAAGCAGTCAGAATAAGTCTTCTAACCTTCCCAGACCAGTTGCATACTAGAAGGATCATTTCAAAATGTGTCTCTTGATTGATCATAGAAGAAATACACTACCTTTATTTACTTTTAATTTTGCTGAATGCACTACCTCATACCATTAACAATTTAAGGCAACTTTAAACTAGTAACTGCCATCCATGATATAGCTTCAGTTACAGTTTGCAGGAAAATAAAAGTATTTTCCACATGAGTGATAGAGCTCTGCTTTAGGAATAATGCTAATAAGATAATAAAGCTTCTAGCTGACCAGTAGGAGGATCTTCTCCACCGCCTACGGTCTGCATTACCTTTTAGGGATGCTTGGTAAAGCATTGTAAACTCCTGTTATGTTTTCAAGAATCCCTGGAAATTAAGTGATCTTGTGGAGCCTGTAGAGCAGGGGTGGGGAACCTTTTTTCTGCCAAGGGCCATTGGATATTTATAACATGATTTGCTTACTGTAATTCACTTAACATAAATTTATGTTGCTATGAATAAAAAGCTTCTAGACTTACTGAATTTTGAGTCCTGCCTGCAGTTGCCTTGGCAGGGCAAGACCAAATGATTTCATGGGTCTTACAGGGGCCGAGAGCCGGACATTCCCCACCCCTGCTTTAGAGCCTTAGTACTCTGACCTCTCCGTTACCTAACCAGGGCTGAGGCTTTGTTGTTCCTTTGCAGGTTGTCACACTTGCAGACTATGACCACGTGGAAGAGGTTACCAAGGAAGGAGTCAAGAAGTCTCCCTCCCCAGGTTACCCGCTGGTCTGTGTCACCCCCTGTGACCCTCACTTCCCCACGTATGCCGTCACCAGGGAGCGCTGCAGCGAGGCTGGCATCAACCAGACGTCCGTGCAGTTCAGCTGGGAAGTGGCCGCCCCCACTGATGGCAATGGGGCCCGGTCTCCCTTTGAGACCATCACCGACAACACACCGTTCACCAGTGTCAACCACATGGTAGGTCTGGGGTCTGGGCCTGGTTGCGTAGGGAAAGAAATGATATTTCTGTTTGTTCGTCTGACTCTGTCAAGCTCCCTAAGGTCCATGTGTGGCATTTGGGATAAAATAAGCAAATGAGCCCACATAAGCATTTGGCTCAGTGGATAGAGCATTGGCCTGTGGACTGAAGGGTCCCGGGTTCAATTCCGGTCAAGGGCAGATGCCTGGGTTGCGGACTTGATCCCCAGTAAGGGGCCGTGCAAGAGGCAGCCTATCAGTAATTATCATCATTGATGTTTCTATCTCTCTACCTCTCCCTTCCTCTCTGAAATCAATAAAAATATATTTTTTTAAAATTAATAATAAATAAATAAGTAAAATAAGCAAATGAGCAGGTACACATAGTCTTTTTATTCTTATATATAAGGAAGGTAACATGGTGTAGTAGAAAGAACTAAGCTAGTACTCTGACAACCTATTTACAAATCTTAATTCTGCCTGTTTTTAATTGTGTGATGTTGAGAGGTTTGGTATTACTCTTTATGTTGGAACAGAATTTCTCATCCTCTGCACTCTTGACATTTGTGCCAAATAATTCTCCACCTTTCTGAGTCTCAGTTTCCTGTTCTGCAAAATCATACCTCTCCCACTTAGCCACTTGACAAGGTCATTGGCAAATCAGATATAAAAGTGACCTACAAATGGTATAGTTAGTCAAAGGTTCCAGTTAGGTACAATTAAAGATCACTTTTTGTTCACAGCTCTCTAATCGTTCAACAAGCAGGCTATAAACTCTATAAAGACATGGACCAAGAGTCCTACCACATTTGTATTTTTCAAAGTGGCCAGCACATCCATGGCACATAGTAGGGACCAGTAATTAAACAAAAAGATAAAACTCTTATTAAGCGATCAGCATTGTACTAAGTCTTGTGGGAAAACGTGAAAGCAAGTTCACAATGCAGTTGCTGTCCTCAAAGGGATAGGAGACCAGACCAACAGCTCTGCCACCACCAGGGAGCAGTGAGCAGAGATGGTTTCCCAGGCTTAGGGAACAGGGACTGCTCGTCGCACCAGCCAAGTTCATCTCTTCAGAGAGAGAGCTGGAAGCCGTGGAGATGCAGGCTCAGCCCCATATCTGGCACATAGTAAGCACTCAATGATTTTGTACTGAAATTATGCACTTAGTTATTTGGGAAATTAGAGATTTCTTTCAGACTGAATTTCTCCTGTTCAAACCACAGTCTGTTCCCACTTTAATAAGTGCATCACTTCAACGGGATGCTAGTGGAAGAAGCTATTAGACATAGACGGGAGGCTCTGGATAAAGTGAGGAGATTGATGCCCAGTGCTTTGGCACAGCTTATTCAGAAAGGCTAGAAGGTTAAGTCCTTTGCAACATAACCTAGCTCAAATTTAAAGTATATTTTATATGATTAAGAACTCTAAATGGCAAGCCTTTACAGGGTTTGTTTCATAAGTATCTAATTCTCCATTCAACAAAACCATGAAGGGAGTTTGTTCTGATGTGAGCCAAATATAGATTTTTAACAGGTACCAAGTTTGTAATTTTACTTTATATTTCAGTTTTCCTTCTTGCAACGAATTGGTGGCTAATACTTTTACCCTAGTTCCCTTTGCTCTATCTTTATTTCTTCAATTATTTATTTAATATCATTGTATTTTATGCATTTTGGTAAGCTGCCTCAAATCCCTTCTGAACTAAGTCCATGTATAAATAAACAAATAAGGCGTTGGCAGCTAATTAAAAATTTTAATGGGAAAATCTTCTTTAATTTTTAATAGACTTCAGTGAAAATTGTTTTCATGGGTAGAATTTATAAGTTTGTATGCTTGCTTTGTGGGAGGTCTATGGCACACAGGACTACCAATTAATTATTCCTGTTGTTTGCTTCTCTGTCTGTGTGCGCACATAACCTAAGAGTCCTGGTGACCACGCTGCCTCTGTGTTGGTGGAGTTAATGGCTTCTGTGGCTTCTATATGTCTGGGAGCATGAGAGAATCTGTAGAAAGACCTCCAAGTTCCCAGCTTTAAGCTATGTGTGTGGTCGTTAGATGGGGGTTGCAGGAGAGAAAGAAGTAGAAAACTAAAAACTCCTAGGAAGGAAGCATCTCTCCTCTGTATCCAGCCACCAAGCCTGAAACAAAATTGACTTGGAGGCCAATGACTCTTGCTAGAAGGGCTGAAAACCTGCTGAGAGGTTCTTATGCAGAACCTAACAGATAAAGAGAACAGTATGTCACTGGTAACCAGTCATCTCCAGGCTCTTGCTCCACATCTGTCTATTTTCTCATTGTCTGACTTACTGAATTAGGCTATAAGTACTCACCATTCTGTCCATAGTGCCTGGCTCCTGGTAGAAAGTCATACTTAAGTGGTGGGTGGGTGGATGGGTGGATGATGAATTGTCTTCACAGATTATCTTGTATCAGGAACTTGTGTCATATCATCCAGAAGATACATTTGAAGGAGCTGTTTAAGTAGTGTACACTTGTCTGAGGTGTTTTATTCTTCCCGGTAGGTCCTGGATAGCATTTACTTCAGCCGGAGGTTCCACGTGCGTTGTGTGGCAAAGGCTGTAGACAAAGTGGGTCATGTGGGGACCCCCTTAAGGAGCAACATTGTTACCATCGGGACAGACAGCGCCATCTGCCACACCCCCGTGGTGGCTGGGACAGCCAGAGGCTTCCAGGCTCAGTCCTTCATCGCAACCTTGAAATACCTGGATGTCAAACACAAGGAGCATCCGAACAGGTCAGGCTGGTGGTGCTTTCCACAATGACGGGGCGGAGAGCTCTTCTCTGTGTGTCCTCTAGGCAGAGCGGGTCTAAGAGTGATGCTTTAGCAAAACAGGTGGAGTGGTGAGGCATGCTTCAGAAAAACTTTCTGGCCCCTTGCCTGCCCTAGCCTCATTTCTCTCACCTTGACATTTTCCCCTGCCAGTCCACTGCAGAGAATCACTGCAACTTCCCCAGGGCTTCAAACTCTTTTAGGTGGCGTGCCCCGCCATGCTGCTACTCCTGACTCCAACTCCCCCGCCCCCTCCCACTCAGTGTAGTTAGATCTAGTTGTCCTACTATACTTGGCTCAGGGCATATCTTTTAGGAACTTCTCATTATCTCCTCCCATTTCATTTGGAAAGAGCCTCCTTCCAGCTCTCCTGGCACCCAGGTGCCTCTTTCATTCTCTCTCTGTTCTGATAGTAGATGGTGAGGGCAGGGACCATGAGTATTTATTTTGCACCCCCTGTGCCTAGGACAGTGCTTCTTGGCACCACAGAGGACATATGTGCTTTTATATTTCCCTGTGCCACCTGATTTCGATGAAAGATGAATACTTTCATTTTTGCATAGCAAAAAAAAATGAAAAAGAATTTATGTGTGTTGCACATATTCATTAAACCTCACAGTGTTTATATGTGTGCCTTTATGAGCAACTGAGTTCAGGGAAAGGGGCTCATTTGCATGGAAAAAAACAACAGATTTGAATATATAGCTAAGAATAGGCAAATCCTTCTTTTGTTCTAACAGAATAAACTTTGTCTTTGTTAAAAAGCAATAACAGAAGTACCCAGGGCACTACTGACCAAGAGCCATCCTGTTCATGTCCCAGAATTCTAATTCCTCTTATAAATGTGTGCCTTTGCTCTGAGAGATAAGCTGTAAACTCAAAATGCACCTCAATAAACATTCTGAAAATTTAAACTTGTACAATGAAAAAAAAAATACACAGCCAGTAAGTACAGGTCCACTGTGGTGCAGTCTCAACCAATATTTATTAGGCTTATATTTTATTTAGAATTGTATACTATGTGCTCTAGAGAAACAAAAGAAGTGAAGGAAATGGTCTGGTCCTCAGAGTAGGGAGGCAGGGAAACATACAAGAAATAGCAGCCAGTATAAGTAAATTACAGAGGTTCTGGTGCAAAGGCACTCAGAGGCTGAGGAATGTAGATCACAGGAGAGCGTATTGCTCACTGATGCCCATGAGGAGAGGGATGGTCTTTCAGCTGGGAGGCACAGGATGAGGAGTAGGATATTACTACTCTACGATATTTTCTTGGATAGAGATCTTGGCCTTAGCGTGTAAGAGCTCAATGATGTCTTTTATTTTAATATTTATTTTTAAAACATATTTTTAAAGAAACATGAATGTTGACCCCACCCAACCCCCTCACACTCACTGTGACAGAAGGAAAGCCTATAGCCGTCAGCACCGATAGCAATCATTCAGCTCTGGCTCATGAGGTAACAAAGCTTCCATTTAAAGCAAAAGAAAGCTTTAAAGTAATTTGTGGTTGTAATGTTATCTTTTCTTGTATTGAACAAAAAAAATCTATACTTCTTGATTGCTATTAGTCCTGAGTCTGAAGGCTGAAGGATCTCTTGGGAGAAGAAAACAACCCTATGTGTGCATCAGACCCTCATGTTCAGAGAGAAACCTTAAAACATGGAGAGCTTTGGGAAACAAACACACAAAAAATTGGGAAATTCACTGGTGAAGACACAGTGGGTTTGGAGAAAGAAATGTACCCTGTGAACTGCTTACAGCATGCACCTAAACACTTGGTTCTGCCATTTTCCCCCCTTAGAATCCACATTTCGGTGCAGATCCCACACCAGGATGGAATGCTGCCCCTCATCTCCACGATGCCCTTGCACAACCTGCATTTCCTGTTGTCCGAGTCCATCTACAGACACCAGCACATCTGCTCCAATCTCATCACCACCCGCGATCTGAGAGGCATCTCAGGTGAGGGATGCCTTCCATGCTGGCTTACCCGCTCCCGCACAGTGCAGTGGCCCCTACAGGTGCGGCTGAGTGAACCCTGCTCTTCATTGTTTCCCAGACCCATGACGCACAGGATTAGTGGATTTCCTTCTTAGCAGGCAACCAAACCTAAGCAGCTCAGACAGGGATATGAATAGGAAAAACCAGGGACTTTGGAATCAAACCAACTTAGATTCCCATCCTTAGTCCACTACCTGTACAACTGAACAAAAATAGCTGGACCTCCCCAAGTGAAGGTGAGGATTAAATGCATTAGCATTTTTTAAATTTATTCACTTATTTTTTTTAATCTACAGTTTGCAGTCAATATTATTTTGTATTAGTTCCAGATGTACAGCATAGTGGTTAGCCAATCATATACTTTACAAAGTGTTCCCCCTGATATTTCCAGTACCCACCTGGCACCACCATACGTAGTTATTACAATATTATTGACTATATTCCCTGTGCCATACTTTGCATCCCCGTGACTATTTTGTAACTACCGATCTGTACTTCTCAATCCCGTCACCTTTTTCACCCAGTCCTCCAAGCCTCCTCCCCTCTGGCAACCATCAGTCTGTTCTCGGTATCTAGGAGTCTGTTTCTGTTTTGTTTGTTCATTTGTATTATTCTTTAGGTTCCACAAACAAGTGAAATCATTTGGTATTTGTCTTTCTCTGACTGACTTAAATGCATTGGCGTTTTTAAAGCGCCAACGATGGTACATTTTCGTTCTTTCCCTTCCCTTTAGTGAGCATGTTATGATCTGTGCCCGTAAATCGCATTACCACAGCCTCTTTAGGAAGCTCAAGTGCAGATCTTACCTGTTCTGGGATGGGTTCTCCAGGAGCAGGAGCAGAGATGGAGTCAGGGACCAAGATGAAAGGGAAGGAGAGGAAGCAGGATTGGACAGAGAGAGAAGTCCAGCTGCAGTGCAGCCTGATGAAGCCTGGACTAGCTAGTTCTTGAGGGAGCTTTGGAGAGAGCCCACGAGTCAGACTTGTCCTATTGTCAGCCCCAAGGGACAGACCTTTCTACCCGCCTTGCTCAGTCACTGGATACTGGCCGCCCCAGCCAGGGCGTGACCTCGGGCTGAGTGGCTCTGTGGCTGACACAGACCCAGAGGAGCTGACGGCTGGGGTGTGCCTCTCCCACAGCAGACTTACTAAGAATGGTCCTTTCCCATTGACTTTAGCAAGTGCCCACTAAATGCGCTCTTCCTGCCGTCACACTGATGAATTATTTAACAGTGTTTTTGAAGATAGAAAAGCAGTCATATACTCTTTCATATTCATTAAGCATCACTTTGGGTAGTGACGGTCTTCATATAGTAGAAATCAGTTGAGTGTAAATTATTCCTAAGTCACTGAGCTACACATGAAAGCTTAATCGCTCCACATATGTAGCTAGAGAAAGAAACATACTATGTTCATAGGCTGAAAGTTTGCACCTCTTTCTACTCAAATAATTAAATTCAACATGTGTGAATTGAGATCCTGGTCCTCGTGGGGCAGTTGGTTGGGTGCTGAAGAAATGCATCCACATTTTCAGAATACTAGAGTTCTTTTAGTACTCTAAAAATCTCAACCCTAATATTCTGAAATTGTATCTGTGTCTAGCCCTCCGCTGCATAAAGGTCTTCCTTAATTTAAAGTAGTTCAGTTGCTTGGCAGCATTTGATCCAATAATTTTTGCCTGTGGCAGGGAAGGTTTAGTCAGACATCATTAGCGAACTATTTACTCATTAACACAAAATTAAGACCTTTTTTCCCAAGCGTTCAGGAACTTTGTGGGGTGGAGAAGGCATAGACAGATGTTTGTTGGCTTTTCATAAAAGCTATTTTATAAAAATCAGTCTTAAAAAATTGGTCTGAGAAAAATAATAACTCATCAACAGATTATCCATATAGGAAACCCATTTCTTCAAGGGCTGATTGTGAAGCACAGAACCAGACTTGCCAGGTGTGGCAAAGCTTCAATGTGTTTTCTTATCCAAGATAAGCAGGGCCACCGAGCTGAGGTCTTCATTTATGGTATCATTTGTTCCCCTGTTCTTCCCAGGTTCCTGCAGCCCCTTAGAGGAGTCTATGAACCCAGGCACTCTAACACGTGGCAGCAGGCAGCTAACCAATGCCCATCCACTTCTTGTTGTGTGTGTTGGGAGTCCTGGGTTGTTCTATTAATAGAGTCTCGGATGGAGGGAAAACTCTATCAGTCTCAGAGGAATGTCTCCCTTCTCGCCACCCAGCTCCTGGGCAGCCAGCGAGGGCAAGTCTGCACACTGGGTTACTGTTTCTTGTCCCCCACCCCCCACAGAAGCAGGGTTCCTGGACGACAAGGTCTACGACAGCACGGCCATGGGGCCTGGCTATGACCGCCCCTTCCAGTTTGACCCCAGTGTCCGGGAGCCCAAGACCATCCAGCTCTACAAACACCTCAACCTGAAGAGCTGTGTCTGGACCTTTGATGCCTATTACGACATGACTGAGTTAATTGACGTCTGTGGGGGGTCCGTAACTGCTGACTTCCAGGTGGGTGCACCGGGGCTTGTCTGAAGGCTGTGCACTGGGTGCCATGTGAACCTGTTTGTTCCTAAAGCGCTTTAGTTAACACTTTGCATCCAGTGGCTCCCAGCACGGGGCCAACGAACTAAGGGAGTCTGTGTAAGTCCCTCAAGTGAGACCTCAGTGGTAGTGCCGCCAGAGAGAGTCCTCTAAATCTACTAATTGGACCCGTGGTATGGAAAATGTTCAAATTAATGTGGAAAAAGCGTACTGTCTGGCACACTCGTTTATATAAAAATAGAATGCTTACTTTTCTGAGTATATATGTTTTTTCCTCTGGGTATATTTTGGAAAGCCAAAAAGATTTATATTTTATGGTAGAGTATTCCCTTCCCCACCTGGGGAAATGAGTCAAAATGACAGGTAAGTAGAACACTGTCATCCTAAGACTAAGGGAGAGATAATTTTTTAAAACACCTTGATTTTATATCTATTCAAAACTGACAACCCTTGTAAATATAGACCCTTTTAATAGTCATTAAACATAGTGACAAAGGAAAATTTTATAGCAAGAAGCCACTTGGGGGGCCGTTATATCAAAGGGACTAGACTAATGCATCTTCATGGGAAAAATAATTCTAAAGTATGTTCTCAATGAACTGAAAATTACATGTGGTCTTCATTTCAAATCAGGTTTAACCACACTGATAGAGGGAACTTATAGAGGGACTTAGACTAATCATTTTGGAAAAGTGCCTTTGCATCAAATTTGTTTTGTTTGTGGTGCCTCTCATTTTGCTTAACTCTCATTTTATGTACACTACTGCCCTCTACTGAGTAGAATTTTAAGGCATGCTTAGGTTTTCTTTTTACCACTGCAATTCTATACCCTCCATTCACTTTTGAAAATGCAAAACTGAATGATTGGTTCTTCCCAGGCCCCTCAAAAGTTAGTATTCTTCATGATTTTACTTTAATTATGTTTCAGGCTATTTTTGTTCAGACTATGCTTGAAAATCTCAAAGATAAGGATCTTCTATGTCCCACTTCTTAAACCAACATAGGAAGAATATATACATAGAAATACTTCATCATTGTCTGTTTTCTTTTTGTTTTAATCCTCCCAAAAACATGCTTAGAGAGAGAGAGAGAGAGAGAGAGAGAGAGAGAGAGAGAGAGAGAGAGAGAGAGGAAGGGAGAGAAAAAGAGACAGAGACAGAGACAGAGAGAAACACATCGATTGGTTGCCTTCCATATGCTCTCCAACTGGGGATCAAACCTACAACCCAGGTATGTGCCCTGACCAGGAATCAAACCAGCAAACTTTCAGTGCACAGGATGATGCTCAACCAACTAAGCCACTCTGGCTGGGCCATTGTCTGTTTCTTTAAAAATAGTTGAAACAGCTGATATATGTTTGAAAGACTAGAGAACTTAGAACCAAGCCCTACTTCATATCTTTGTCAAATATCAATAGACTTGAATGAAACATAACCTCTCTGGACCTCCTCTGAAATAGTCACTAATAATCTCAATATTAGAAGACATCTAACACATCTGGCACAAGATAACTATACAGTAATAGTAATCAGGGATGTTTTTCTTTTTAAAGTTTATTAATTAATATGAAAGTTAAAGGAGAATAAACAGAAACAGAGGAGGAAAAATTAATTTTGCCCATTAACTCAAGAAGTTATGGAGATTCTAATATCAGAGATTTTTAAATGAATATGGAATTAGTAGAGTATTTGGAAAAATTCAGTGCCAAATTTTAAATCCCTTATAACATTGAATATGAAAACATACTTTAGAAAAATAAAGTTTGATGTCCTAAATAATAAAGCATTTGCCTCTTTTCTTATTTACTCATGGAAACACCCTACATTTGTATTTTCAAACCAAAAAAAAAAAAGTATAAGTTCCATAGTGTATTTGGCCAGTGAAAAAATAAAATTGTTTTAGACTAAATTTTTTGTTATAAAAGAAACATATATTTATGAAGAAAAATAGAAAACATTTTAAAATGAATAAACCAACTCCCCACTCATACACACATATGCACTTAGCCTCCACGTGAAGCCTTCTGCTCATGTTATCTTTTCATCCAGTTTTTGTTCATTGCATGGTAAAATGAAAACAGGAATTCCCTTAGGAAGTACGATGTTCTACCTTTTCAAAGTTATTTCAACACAGCGTTGTATGAGGTGGCAAATTATCCAAGCATACGTAGCTCTGAGCCCTCGGTAAGTTTCCTATAAATGAGCTGCGAGTGCTCACTGAAACATCCAAGTCAGCCACACATTCATCCCTGGGATCCGGACCTGGGCATCTTCCCAAGTGGGGTTAATTCAGGCTCTCCTACAGGTCACTGGAAAGTGCGGTCAGTGAGGGGCTGCTGTGTACTGACAGTACATCCCAGGTCTGTGTGTTCAGCTCTTTAGGAATAGCTGTGAAACTGTAAAATCTCAGCCAAGGCTTTCAGCGATTGAACAGTGGAAACAAAGCTCCTTCTCACTCTTTGAAAGTCTTTGTTCAAGCGCCACCTCCTCAGAAAAGCCTTCCCAGATTACCCTACCTAGGAAGCACCCTGGCCACTTCCCATCCCTTTATTTATTTTTTAAGTTGACGTATCTTCCTTACTAGACCGTAGGCTCCGTAAGGGCAGTCATTTAGCTCTTTCCACTTTGAGGGCCCAGCTCCTTAGCCTGGTACCTGCCACAGTCGTGGGCACTTGATTAATAATTGTTGAGTGAGTGACTAATGGAGGGAGTGGAGATTGAGCTGAGATGTGATGACCGTCTGCCCTTTTATCCCAGGGAAGAAATAACCTCCCTGTGTGCACTCCGTTTGCTTGGCAGGTGAGAGACTCGGCCCAGTCGTTCCTGACCGTGCACGTGCCTCTCTATGTGTCCTACATCTACGTGACGGCCCCCAGGGGCTGGGCCTCCTTGGAGCACCACACCGAGATGGAGTTTTCCTTCTTCTATGACACTGTTCTCTGGAGAACAGGTACACCCACTGGCGTCTTCACTGTTCCTACCTTATGCTCCAGCAAGATTAAAAGAAAAAATAAGGACTGACGTTTAATAGTAGCTGCATTCTTCATCCTATTGTTCTATGTCCAGTCCAAGGAGGGCTGCTTGGAGTCTGGGAAGTATAGATCTGTGGTTCCTGAAAAAGAAGGAGGTCCATCCATGTTGATGTTGATGCTGGAAGACCTCCAGGGCTGAGAAATTGGGCGCAGGTAGCGAGGGGCCCAGAGTAGAGGATGGCAAGTGACAGATGGGTCCTGTACTGCCCGTTAGGGTCCCAAGGAGTGTGTGTTCTTTTGGAGCGTAATCATGTTCATTCTCTTTTTAGCTAAAAAATGGTGGGATTCACATTTGAGGAGCAAAAGGAATCTTCAAATTTGATACATGGAAATTGAAACATATATCAAAAGACACTTAGCTCACTTTATTTGTCTGGCTTAGAGTTGTTTGTTCTTTGTGGCACTCTTCAAAGTTAAAAAAAAAAAAAAGGGACTTTAATCCTACTATTACTTCAGGGATTTCAATGCTGAATTTTTAAAATGACCTTCACCTCAGGCTTGGATTGGTGACAGCCCCTCAGCTGGGAGCTCACGCCTTACTCATGTCTCCCCCACCCACCTTCTCCCCCTGCTACCACATGAATGCCCCTTAAAACTGCATGATCCCCCTCCATTCACTCCAGTGGGTCTTATTTTTTTGCCTTTTCCCCATTTTCAGTGTCCTAGGCTTCAAAAATTACCCCCAATTCATTTCCCTTCCTTCTCCTGCTCTCACTCTCCCTCCGGCCTTCCCAGCGGTGATTTTACTGGATCCGAGGCAGGTATGCTAAAAGGCTGCAGGAACTTTCTTCACATGGGCCTTATTTCTAGTCATAGAAAGTATAGCCTGTTCTTCTGTTAAATGATTTAAGCTCAAATCATTTATTTCCATTATATTTCTCATAGGAAAATAACTTCAGGAAATTTTCATACTTTGGGTTAGTTAAGTCCTTGAGCTTTGGTTTGTTTTCTTTAATGTTTTCTCCCCTTTCTTTGGTTACTCTTTAATTTTTGGTCAAACTGAACTCCTTGGTATCATGATTGCAGCTGCACTTGCTGAAGCTACATCTTACTCATGACATGCCATTGTATCTGGCCCTCTAGGCTAACCTTTAATTCTTCATTGGCTTGAATATTGAATACAAGCACCAAGACTTTGTCTAGGGTTTTGTTAAGTCCTAAAAGGTGTCCCGGTGGGGAACAGAAACTATACTGTGAAGCAGATGTGTGGTAACCACATCCTGGAGGAAAGCTGATATAAGATGTTTTAGGAACCACTTTTTTTCTGAGCTCTGGGCTAGAGGCCCTGCATCTGGGCCAGTGGCACTTACAGGAACTGTGGAAAAGAACGAAGTAGAATGAACTGTCCAGATGTTTAGAGACATTTAATTGGCAAATGTCTCTAAATAGATTCTATGTTTATGTGAATATATAATTTTTTCCTTAAGCTACATTCAAAAACTGTATATGTTTACTTAGAGGTGTCACTGGGGAAACTTCCATGTAGGTTACTGTCCGGGAGGTCTTCTCCACACCCTAACTTGGATGTTTTGTGTATGGTTGCCTGCCTAGGAATCCAGACAGACAGCGTGCTCTCTGCAAGGCTTCAGATACTAAGAATCTATATTCGAGAGGATGGCCGACTCGTCATTGAATTCAAGACCCATGCCAAATTCAGAGGTAATGTCAGGGCTGTTGTTCTCCTCAACTTTATTTTATTTTATTTAGTTGTGTGTTGTTGTTTTTTAATTTTATTGACTTTTAGAGAGAGGGAGAGAAACGTCTATCAGCTGCCTCCTGCACACCCCCTACAGGACATCGAGCCTGAAACCCTTACTGGGAATTGAACCAGCAACCTTTCAGGATAGCAGACAATGCCCAACCAACTGAGCCACACTGGTCAGGGCTCTCCTCAACTTTTTATTAAGAAACATTTTGAATATAGAGAAAAGTTTAAAGACCAGAACAATTAAAAGAAAATTCAGTAGTTGTTAACCTTTTGCTATGTGTGTGTGCACATACAAACATGCAAACACATTTTTTGTCACAACATTTGGCAGGCTGCATGTCAAGTTACCCTAAGTCCTTCAGCAGCCCTCTCCTGAGAACAAGGACATTCTCCTACATATCGCAATAGCATGACTGCATCCAAGATATTTGACTTGCTCCAATGATATCAAGTCCCTAATCATATTTTCCCCTTGTACCCAAAATGTCTTTTCTACTTGTTTTTATGAGTTTATATTTATTTTATATCTGTTTATATAAAAGGAAGAATCTAATCAAGATTCATGTTACATTTTAATTGTTGTGCCTTTTAATATAGCTTCTTTTAATCTAGAATAGTCTCCCTACTTTTGTTTGTTCATGACCCCATATGACTGCAGTCTTAAGAACAGAGGTGCCTTGCTGAGTAACATTTACCTTTTCAATCAAATTTATAATTGTCTCCCTCCACCAAGGACTTGAGTGGTGCTAAATGAGATATTTTTAATCCAAATTTGGTATTTCTATTTATGAACCGCTGAGACCTTTCTAAGGTTAAGAAACATGTTGGTTGGAATTCAATGCTAAGTTTATTCCATGTGGATTATCACAGAAGGACCCCTACTCTTATGGATGTCCTCATTAGCCCCATTTCCACAAGGCACGTTCATATTATGTACAAATCTCTGGGGTCATAATGGCCATCACAAGTAGGATGGTGGACTGAAGGGAGGTGCTAAGCTGTCCCCGCCAGTGTAGAATATATGCTAAGGACAAGAGGGTGGATATTACCTGAACTGTTTCATTGAAGACTACTAATTCAGTTCTAAGATGTGTAGGACTTCTCGGTAAGTACGATAAAGCTCACAAGGAAGTATGTGCTTTCCCTTTAAATAGGGCAGTTTGTGATGGAGCACCACACCCTGCCAGATGTGAAGTCTTCCATAACGACTCCAGACCACCTGGGAGGAATGGAATTTGGCCTGCAGCTGCTGTGGAGTGCGCAGACCTTTGATTCTCCTTATCAACTCTGGAGAGCCACAAGCTCTTACAACAGGTGAATACAGGGTAGAGGCGCTCACGGGTAGGACTGACATGTTTGCAGGTCCTTTTAGGAGCTTGGGAAATAGAGCTTTTCTTCAAAGGCTGGATTTCTTTCTTTTTAAATTTATTTGGGTGACATTGGTTAATAAAATTATAGGTTTCAAGGTACATTTCTATGATACATGATCTGTATGTTGTATTGTGTGCCCACCACCCAAAGTCAAATCATTTTCTGTCACCAAATATTTGTCCCCCTTTACCACCTCACCCTCACCCTCCCTCCCTCTGGTAACCACTATACCTATTGTCTGTGTCTATGAGTTTTTCTTCGTTTTTCTTGTTTGTTTATTTGTTGCTTTCAGTTTCATATCCCACATGTGAGTGAAATCATATGGTTCTTGACTTTTTCTGTCTGACTTATTTCTGGCTTAACATGATATCCTCAAGGTCCATCCACATTGTTGCAAATGGGAGTATTTCATTTTTTCTTATGGTTAGCTAAATGGTATTCCATGGTAGATATGTACTACATTCTTTTTATCCAATCATCTAATTTCTATTTTAAAAGGAGGATGGATAGAAACAACACTGGCTAATAGAGAAGAAAGCAAATATAGCTCAGATGCGTTTCTGAAAAACAAAACAAAACAAAAACAGGAAGGTATTCACTTCATTCTAAGGGTAAGACCAGGCAGAGCATACATGACTTTTACTCACATTCCATTGGCTAGAATTTAATTATATGGTTCTTCTGCCTGCAAGGGAAGCTGGGGAATGTGCCAACTAAAACCTTAGTGTAAAAAGGGAATTTCATTCCAGTTGCCTCAGGCAGAGACAATTCAGGATCTCTGATTATTAGGTCCACATGTCAGTCCTTATGGCCCAATGCCCTATAAAATAAATAACAATATGTATTCCTTCTCACACCCAACACAGAGGTAGAATAGAAATTGGATAGATACAGTAAATTATCTCATTTGTAAAAGGGAAAAATAGGAAAAACAAAAAAGTATTACCATGAGAAGAATAGTGGGAAACCAGGAGTCTGTCATACATAATATTATCCCCATGTTGTAGACTGTGAAAGTAAGATCTATATTTGCCATGGAGATGTTATTCTAGCTTTAGAGTTAAGAAGTGACAGATTGCCCTAAGAATTATTTTTAAAAAGATTTATTTAATTATAAATTTTTGGTCTTTTCAGAGAGAGGAGGAAGAGGGAGAAACAGAGAGAGATATTTGTTGTTCCACTTATTTACGCATTCATTGGTTGGTTACTGTATGTACCCTGACTGGGGATGGAACCCACAACCTTGTGTTTATTGGGATGATGCTCTAACCAACTTAGCTACCCAGCCGGGGCCATGAACTTTTGGTCTTCTGTGAGGTATTTTTGTGTGTAATGATTCCTTTGAAATCATTATCATGAGATTATGCATGTAATTTGTCCCGATTTATCGCTGAGAAACTGTCCTCTTTAAATCCTCTGCTGACTCCCCACCACCTATTACAGTCCAACTCTTTGTACAAGGCCATCCCCTCCCTTCTAGCCTCATCTCAAATCCAGCCTTCTCACCACATTCAATATCTCACCAAGCCCTAAACCCACAGCCCATCTGTACCCCCTGCCTCTGCAGTTCCCTCTGCCTTTCCCACTTCCTTCCTCTTACAAAACTCCAACTCCTCTGAGCCACAACTCAAATGCTGACCCTCTGTGACACCTTCCCTGACTCCCTTTCAGTGCTAGAAGCTCCTCCCCCTTGTTCCCACTTTGTTCCAGCTTCTACTATGACCCAGTTCATCCTATATAATAAAAGCCTAATATGCTAAGTGTCCGGTCGACCGGTTGGCCATCCAACCAATCAAAGTATAATATGCTAATGATATGCTAAGGTACCTCAACCGTTTGCTATGATGTGCACTGACCACCAGGGAGCAGACGCTCCAACCGGTAGGTTAGCTTGCTGCTGGGATCCAGCCAATCAGGACTGAGCGAGACGGGCCGGACACGCCTTGGAGCCCTCCCGCGGCTGGCCAACCTCCCGCATCCCTCTCCGGCCCCAGTTGTGCACCGGTGGGGTCCCTCGGCCTGTCCTGTGCTCTCTTGCAGTCCGGGACCCCTCAGGGATTGTTGGAGAGCCGGTTTTGGCTCGATTCCACAGGCCAGGCCAAAGGACCCCACTGGTGCATGAATTCATGCATTGGGCCTCTAGTTATAATGGTCTAAATAGACTCTCATTTTCCACTAGATTGTGAGCTT
Source organism: Cnephaeus nilssonii (assembly GCF_951640355.1). Taxonomy (NCBI): domain Eukaryota; kingdom Metazoa; phylum Chordata; class Mammalia; order Chiroptera; family Vespertilionidae; genus Cnephaeus; species Cnephaeus nilssonii. The sequence goes on along the minus strand of NC_137072.1, from coordinate 68,701,344 downwards.
CCCAAGGGTAAAAGACATGTTTATTTTCTATTGAATCCCCAGAACTGTAGGTTTTAGCACATGTAGGTCCTGAATAAACATCCTGTAGGAGATTCTATTTGCAGTAAGGAGATAAAATATATAGAAACATTTTCAAAGTGAAGAACAACACCACAAATTCTGTGCTCTGTGCACGGTGAGAGACATTGAAGCCCAAGGCCATGGTTGTCCAGGGAATGGAGAGCCCAGGATGGGCTGGGAGCTGAGCACAGCTTCCTGGGGGAGGTGGGGCAACTGGTGCTCCAGGTTTTGATGTGGGAAATGTCTAGTTTTTACAAAGGAGGGGAAAAGAGCTGTATGATTAAAGACCTGCATCTAGGACAGTGTTTGGCATATTGGCAGGGATAGTGAAGAAATTAACTTAAATGGTACTTAAGGATGGGGAAAAGTGGGGCTGTGAGCCCGAGAGACCATGCAATTTGTCTTGCATTCATTTGTCTAACAAATATTTATTAAGCCTTTGCTATGTGTCAGTGAACAAAATAAATATCCCTGCATGCAGCACTACGAGTAAGAAGACACAAGAGTAGGAATAACATGTAAATATAAGTATAACATGTTAGAAGGTGGTGAGTGCTGTGGGAAAATAATGGTACAGAGCAGGGTAAGGGGACTCGGGAGAAGGGGATAATGTCATTTTAATTAGGATGTTCAGAGTAGGCCTCACAGGCGGTGCATTTGAACAAAGACTGGATGGAGGGAGGGGCTTGCTCTGCAGATTATCTGGGGAAGAGTTTTCAGACAAAGTCCCTGAGGTGGCAGCATTTCTGACATGCTCGGAACAGCACGGAGCCCAGAGTGGCTGGAGCGGAGGAGGGTCATGGCAATAAAGAAGCAAGGAGATGGGGTAGGGCCGGGGGTGGGCCCTGTAGGCCAGGGTGTGGACTTTGGCTTTTAGTGTGAGCCACCGCAGGGTTTGAGCAAAAGTCTGGCCTGACTTTTTGAAAGCCAGGGTCAGGCAAGGAGAGTTCTGCCTAATTAGGTGTTTCTATTAATTAAGGGTTACTATTCACCTTATACATGTAAATTTTCATGCCTTTCAAATATGGTGTACAAGGTTTCATTTTCTGCTGCTCCGGGCTTTACAGGAAGATGGGAAAACTGCGGACATACAGACATACAGATTTTCAGGGCAGGGCATGAACGGCCCTAGAAAATAAGCCCTGGAAATTTTCATGGTTTGTCTAAAATCATACGAGCAGCCTGGCTGGTGTTGTTCATGGCTGAGTGTCAACCCATGAACCTGGGTCTCAGGTTCAATTCCAGTCAAGGACACGTTACCTCAGTTTCAGGCTTGATCCCACACCAGTTAGGGCCCATGTGGGAGGCAACCAATCAATGTGTCTCTGTCACATCGATGTTTCTCTATCTCTCCCCACTCCCACTCGCTCTAAAAAATCAATGGAAAAATTTCTTCTGGTGAGAATTAATAATAATAGTAAGTAAATAAGTAAATAAATAAATAAAATCATACAACCAAAGCAGAGGCAAAGCCAAGCCCAGGTTAGACTATCTCCCGGGTTCCACCCAGGCCCATTCCACTAATCTGACCCCAGAATGACTTATAAAAGTTTTACTTATGTATATATGTATGTATTTATTTATTTCCAAATCTTTGCTATCACTTTAGTACTAAATAGATATAGAGAATACAAAAGAAACGGTGAAAGGATAAACACGTGGCTGTGAGGACCGTTTGCAGATTGCGCCCAGCAGTCTAAATTAAGATTCACAGCCCTGCGCTCTTCTCTCAATGGATGGCAGCCTCCCAAGGCCCTTGAAGAATCTCCCGGAAGCTTCTGGATGTCTGGCTGCCTTCCAGGCAACCTTCCAGCCAGGGCTGGACTGTTACTGTATGGCAAGTGTGGGAAATGAAGTAGGTGAGGGTGCAAATGCCCATGCCCTCCGTGCCGTGACCTGCAGAATCCTGTGCCCCACCGTAAACAGGGCTGTTCCCAGCGAGTAGTCTCCTATGGGAAGTGATATTGTTCTCCAGCTTCCTAAAGCGATGAGGCTGTAGTTTGGGAGAGGATTGGATGCTAATGAAATGGAGTTTGGGGCTTCCTCTGGAGGGTAGGCGTTTGCTACCTCTTCCGTGAGAGCAGCAGCCGACATGGTTCTATGTTAATAAATGAGGCTTTTGCAGTTGAGTATGCAGTCATTGAACAGCGTGTCAATCAACAGGAAACACTACACAGAAATTGTCCAACAAGTTTAGGGAATCTACAGGAAGTGGCCAGTTCTGCTTTGTCTTCACCTGAGCCTGTTAGGTTTTTATAAACAGCATGTCTTTCTAGCTTTCCTGACGAAAAGGACTTGAATAGATGAAAGTAGTTCTATTTAGCACCTGGCTGGTACTCTGAAGATTAGAATGATCAGTGATGAATTCCTGAAAATTGTGTTTGCAGACTCATAAAGTTCTTAACCATCTGAAGACTGTTGGGGGACTGAGTGTGTTTCTGGGTGGGCAATCGGTGAATTATTCCCCCTAACCACAGTCTGCTCTGCGTGTTCCCAGGAAGGACTACTCGGGGGAGTACACCATCTTCCTGATCCCTTGCACCGTGCCGCCCACACAGCCATGGGTCGACCCAGGAGAGAAGCCTTTGGCCTGCACCGCACACGCCCCGGAAAGGTAGGGAAATAGTGTCGATCTTCATTAGTAATAAATTTGCCTACTGGATAACAGTTACTTGTAATCCCAAAACCAATTTGGCTGGCGGCAAAGGGTTAAGGAGGGTGCTTTCATGGTCATTTAAGAGCATGCACATTGGCAAAATGTCGAGTCCCCTGACACACATTCCCAGCTCAGGCTGAGCAAGGCAGTGGTCCGCGGTCGGGTTTCAGCTCCCATACTATAAACAGGTGTCCTTCTCACAGTCTGTTTATTGCCATGTTTGAATTTTTGTCATTTTCATGGGTGATTTCCTTGTTTAAAATGTCTCCCGCCCAACCGGCATGGCCCAGTGGTTGAGCGTTGTTGAACTATGAACCAGGAGGTTGCATTTAGATTCCCAGTCAGGGCACATGCTCGGTTGCGGGCTTGATCCCCAATAGGGGGCGTGCAGGAGGCAGCTGGTCAATGATTCTCTTTCATCAGTGATGTTTCTCTCTCTCCCTTCCTCTCTGAAATCAATAAAAAATATATATTAAAACAAAAACAAAAACACAAAACACTTAAAATAGCTCCCAGGTAGAGTGCCTAAGACTGTGATGCACCTTGGGGATGTCAGTGTGACTTTCAATACTGTTGCCGTGAGTTCTATGTCAATGAATTAACAATATGTACCAAGATGTCTTTAAGCAGAAACATGCATAAGACAAGTCAGGTGTTAATCAGTTGATAACCATGTTGGGCCCAAGGCTGCAGGAGCTCTGTCCTGTATTCCCCTCCTCCTCCTCCCCCCGCCGGGAGCAGGGTCAGTGTTCACTAACTCAAGTGTTCACTGTGACTTTATAGACCATAATTACCACAAATAAAGAGAATCAGCTATGCATCAGCTCATACCCACCTCAGACCTGAGACTGAGTCGTATCTATGTTCATTCATTCGACCAGTACTTACTCAGCTCTTACTATGTGCTTCGCTCTGGCCAGGACTTGAACATTCTAGTAGGGATTAAAGGAACCTCTGCTCTCAGGCAGTTTATCGCCCGATGCCCCCTTTCTAGGAGCGGAGCAAAGTGAATTAGAAACATTTCTAAGAAAAGATGCTGAGGACAGAATTTGACATTATTATGAAGAGGAGACAATTTGGAATGGCTTTCAAATTAAGAGTCTGAGTTGGCCATTGGATTTGGTGATGTGGAAGTCATTGACAACAAAGGGCAGGTTCAGTGGACTAAGGGAAATAAAGCCTGATTGGAGTGGGTTCAAGGGAGAGGCAAAAATGTGGGGACAACAGTGAAAAACAGTGAGTAAAGGACGTCATAGGATAGGGCCGTAGCTAGAAACATGAGGTGTCAGTGGAGGTTTTATTTGTGTTTTAGGTTGGAAACTATTTCAGGATGTTTATATGCTGGTGAGAATGAGTCTATTGGTCTGTGATGGGGAATTTGATGGTGCTGTGAGAGGGGGAAATCTGCAGAGCCAGGTCCTGGAGTAAGGCAGGGACAGAACCAGGACAGGGCTGGCCTTCACTAGAAGCAGAGAGAGCTCATCCACTGAAAGAGGAAGGCAGCAGTCCGTGGAGACAGGTGGAGGGGGACTCGTGGATGGGGAGGGTAAGGAGGACAAAGTGGATATTTGATTGGATCTATTTTCTGCATGAGGAGCTCTGAGGTTTGGGAAGAGAGGAGGAAGTATTTTCTCTTATGATTCTCTTACTAACATTTTCTTTCTCCACCTTGCTTTGTTGTAAGAATAGCGTATATAATATATAAAATGTACAAAATACGTTTTAATTTTTTTGTTATCAGTAAGGCTTCCAGTCAACAGTATGCTATTAGTAAAGTTTTGGGCGAGTCAAAAGTTACATGCACATTTTCAACTGGGCAGATGTTAGCACCCCTCCCCACATTGTTCAAGGACAATTATATATACACTTGCAACACCTCACCACAGTTAAGATAGTAAATATACCTATTTCCTCCAAAAGTTTCATCATACTTCTTTGTAATTTCTCCCTCCCATCCCACCCTAACTGCGGGGGCTGACCAGCAGACCCTGAGTGAGGGATGAATGGATTACTCCCACACAATGTTTTTTGTGAAAGAGAGGGCTAAGGGACTGCCTGGCTAAAGGAACCAGGCAGCCTCGATTGCCTGCCTCGTTAGGCTTTTATTGTAGCAGCAGTTTGAGATAAAGTTTATCTTTTAGATACAATCAGTAGGGTAAGTAATCTTGGGAGGACACATGTGTTTGTAATGTCCTTTAAGCAAGGACACCCAAAGATTAAGCATAAGGATTCCAGTAAACACCCGGGAGTCTGCTCGTGCACAGACTTATTTGGAAAGGTCAAGGAATCATTAAGGGCCCCGCCTTTAGCACTCACCTAAGTCGGAATCCCAATAAACAGGGCAGGCGGCCTTCTGCACACTCCCCTTTTCTCAGAATGTCCTCCTTACAAACTTTCCAACCAAGTCTCATGTTTCCCAACACCTAACCACTCCTTATCCTAGGTTCCCACTGACCTGCTTTCTGTCCCTACAGATTAGTAGCTTATATTTCTAGAAAGTTCTATAAATGCCACCATACAGTACACATTCTTTCTCTCTGGCTTCTTTCCCTCAGCATGATTATTTTGATCCATTCATGTGTTTGTGTATCGGCATTTTGTTCCCGTTATTCCTGGATTGTAGTCCATGGCATGGCTATGCTACAATTTGTTTGTTGATGTATGGGTTGATGGACATTTGGGTTGTTCCCAAGTTGTGGCAATGATAAATAAAGCTGCTATGGATATTTATATATATGCCTTTATATGGACATATGCTTTTTATTTCCTTGTGTAAATACCTAGGAAAGGAATGGCTGGATCATGTATATTTAACTTATTAAGGAGCTGCCACACTGTTTCTGAAGTGTTTGCAAATATGTAACAATGTGTGTACATTTCCCTCATGGGTGTGTCGGAGTTCTAGTTCCCTGCGCCCTGGGGAAAGTGGTCAGGGAGGTCCTGGTGTGGTTGCAGGATTAATGAGTGTGTGTAGAAGAAGAGAGCTGGAAAGAGAGGAGGTGCTAGTTAGAGAAGTGAGGAGTTTGAAAATGAGATTTGGGAGGTGGTGCAGAGTAGGACTGTGAAGTATGGGTGTCTTCAGAGAACAAGCTCTTTGGAGGTGAGGACGTCAGGAACTGGGAGGCTGGGGTGTTAGATGGTTCATCCATTTGGAAGCTGAAATCACCAAGGTGGGTGGCAGGAGCGATGCTAGAGAGCACCATAGTCAGCCAAATGTGGGAGGGAAGGTGACCAGGAAAGTGGTAGTTGGATGCAATGAAGGGCAAACGTGAACTATGCTGGGGAATCTTACTCATATATTAAAGTTTTTAAATTGTGAAATGTTTTAGATATTCAGAACACCATACATAGAACATATATAAAACCTCAAGAAATAGAACATTACCTGATGTGAATTGGCAACTGCAATGAATTGAATATCCCCTGGGCTGTGATACTGATGATGAAACGAATTATAATAACTACCAGTGATGTTAATGACCAGGTGTGGAGTGTGGACTAGGTGGTGGGCCTGCACTAAGCTCTTCATGTTTAATTCTCACTACAGTGATTCCCCACAAGACTGACACTGTTTTTTCCATTTTGTAACAAATGGAGTCAAAGAAAAAAAAAAAAAAGAAATAGAGCATTACCCAGACCTTTTAAGTACCCTCAGTGCCCCTTCCAACTGCACTCCCTAAGGTAATTGCTAGCCTGAGGCTGTATTTCTCTTCCCTTGATTTCATTTATGGTTCACCTCATATTTACTTTTATGTGGTTTTACCTGGGGTTTCTTTTTAACTCTATATAACAATGTCAGCCCTGGCTAATATGGCTCAGTTGGTTGGCGCGTCAGGCACATACCCAGGTTGTGGGTTCCGTCCCCAGTTGGGCCCCATGCAGGAGGCAACCAATTGATGTTTCTCGCATCGATATGTTTTTTTCTCTTTCTCTCTAAAAATAAATAAATAAATAAATAAATAAATAAATAAATAAATAATAAAAATTAAAAACTTCAGACCATATGAATTCTCTTTGCAGCTTTTTTTTCCTCAGTGAAGCATATGTTGATTTATAAGTGAATCTACATTTGTGTTGGTTCATGTAGCTGTGGTTTGATTTTCATTGCGTTAAGGTATTCATTGTAGGAATATCCCATAACTTATTTACCACTCTATTTGGCTTATAATTCCAGATTCTCTCTATATGTGTCTTTTAGTGTATATGGGAAAGAAGTCTTTCTCCAGGGTAGGTGCTGGATTTGTGTGTGTGTGTAAAACAAGACAGGAACACTGGTGTGAAAATGGCAACAGGAGCCGAAAAGACACCAGCCCATCTGCAGGCTCAGTGCTGTGTGGGTGAGGGGGGCTGCAGGGGAAGGTGTTGTTGAGTATACTGAGGCTTCGGGTTGGAAATCCTTCCCATTATTCCCAGAGTGACTTTCTCCCTGGGCCTCACCTGCTGTGGATCATCTCTATGGCTCTATGTGGATGCAATAGAAGTGTAACACAAAAACAATCGAGACAGACTCAGGGAACTCGGGCTTAATTCAAAAGAATTGTGTTTCATATTATGCCTAATTTTGTGAGCTCTGTCAAACATGCTAACCTTATAAATCATCGTCATCATCACCATCGCGAGTCCGTTGTTCCTTCTACTTAATCAATAAAGATTTATTGAGTGTCCTATGTCCCTGGCACGATGTGGATTCTGGTAATACCACTATTAACAAGAACAAATGGTTTCCCTGAGTCAGATATATGAGCTCTTAGTGCAACTAATGGTTATAGCAAAGCTGTTGAAGTAGGAGCAGCCCTGGCTTGTGTGGGTATCTCCTATACCCCAAGTTCCTTCTCCAACCCTTTCAAATCTACCCACAGAGCACCTTCGATAAAAGTAAGGAGTAGTCAGATGGGCTCTATTGGAAGAGCAAAGCATTGAAATCATCGCGCATGCGTTACTCTGTAACAAATATGAGTCTGGAGCTTGGCTAGCATTGAAGATACAATGGTGAGCAAATAGATATGGGCCATGAAGTAGATTTCAGTCATTTAGTGACACATTTCACCAAAATATTAAGCCATGATCAGTACTACAAAAGAAAACTAATGAAGTTCCTCTCCTATACACAGCTCTTTACTCAGTGAATATTTAGCACCTGCAACAACGCGCTGTTCACAATCCTGAGAAGGGTGGGGAGGGGAGTACAGCTTCAAGGACCTTTGCAAAGTTGAGCGGCTTTCAAGGAGCTCTTGTTTCTCCCACTTTTAGATTCCTGATACCCATCGCATTCCAGCAGACCAACCGCCCTGTGCCAGTAGTGTATTCTCTCAATACTGAATTTCAGCTCTGCAATAATGAGAAAGTGTTTCTGATGGATCCCAACACATCTGATATGTCCCTGGCAGAAATGGATTACAAAGGAGCCTTCTCAAAAGGTGAGTTGTTCCCTTCGCCTGCACAGAGAGACCGTGGCTGAATGCGAGAAGTTTTCAAGTAAGCCCCTGGACCAGCATCTCTGCTCATCAGCTTTCAGTCAACTTGCCAGTGAAGATTCCCTCGGGGGGATGCCAGGGCAGCCAGCATCTAGTCAAAGGAACAGACCCGTGTTCTTCCTTTATGTCATTTCACAATCAGATCGCACGCTTGGCAGTGTAGTTATTGGCAGTGTGGCACTGTGGGAAAGCACTGACTGGTCTGAGTGGTAAGAAGACTGGGGTTTCCTACCAGATTCTAACACACTGGCTCTGGGCAGGTTGCTTTATCTCTCAGTTCCTCAGAGAGATTGCAACCTGACCCCCACTGCCTGCCAGCTTCAAAGATATGCCAAACGTGTATGTGCTCTCCATCATGCTTCCTCTGCTCAGAATGGTTCCTCTGCCCCCTCCTTGCCCCACACATGGTTCCCTTGACTTTTTGAAAGGTTCTCTCTCTCTCTCTTCCTTCAGATCTCTACTTACACGTTAATCTTCTCAATAAGCCTTTCCCTGACCACACAGGACAGTCTAACATAGGCCTTCATAGTTTTCATTTTCACAGAACACTCTTCAGTTTTTATAGTACTTGTCACATTTTTAGTACTTTATAATATACACTAGAGGCCCAGTGCATGATTGAATCATGCACGTGTAGGGTCCCCTACACGCTTTCGATCTCGGGGGAGCTGGGTGCCTGTCCGCTGGTGCACCAGGCCTTTCGAAAGCCTCCGGCTCGGCGGAGGCTTCCGAAAGGCCTGGTGCCGGAGCAGACAGGCACCCAGCTCCCCCGCTTTTGATGGTCCGCGGCGGGACGTGAGCTCGCTGCCCCAGAGGTCCCTTCTGTGCCGCAGCACAGCCATGGCACAGACGCTGAGCCAATCGGCTACCCTGGCAACCCCAAGTCCCGCCCCCTGCGCCTCCCGCTGGCCCAATCGTGGGCATAGCGGAGTGATAGTAATTTACATATTACCATTTTATTAGGTAGGATTACTTCCTTATTTATTGCCTTTCTCAACCAGTAGACTGTACGTTACTTGAGAACAGAGATTGTGATCAAATTTGCACAACATACCAGCAGTGCCTGGGTGCTCGATAAGTATTTGTTGAATGAATAAACAAATTAAACAAGATCTGCCTTTCCTCTCTCAATTATCCCTTCTGCCTTTTTCTTACTTTTAATCTTCTCCTCATATCTGAAGTTTCTCTCTCATCCTAAAAACACATCCAAGTCCTGCCCTTAACAGGAAAAAAAATTCTCAACCTTACCTCCACTTCAAACCTTCTTTTCTTTGGGGAACTTCCTGAGGGAGCGGTGAGCATACACTGTCTCCATGGCCTTTCTTCTCAGGCAGTGCTCCGGCCACCCATTGCAGGCTGGGTCTGTCCCACCACCGCGCAGAACTCTCTCTTGTCGATGACACTTGGCTTCCTTTGCACCAGCCTCACCAGACACGGTCTTGTCTCTCTGACCACTTCTCACTCTCCTTCCCTAGGACTCTGTTCTCTGCCCTGTGTGTGCTATTGTCCCCATGTTCTTTGCTTGGCTCCTTCTGTTCTCACTCAGTGCTACCTCTGGCCATTCTCATGGCTTGTCCCATCTGTTTACTCTGAACCTGCTGGAGTCCTACTACTCCACAGCCATTCCACAAAAGTTGACCTTATTTCTGATCTCGCCTGAGCTTCATTCCTCACTTCCATGTGCAATCTGACCACCAAGCCTCTCCAGTGGATGTCTTTCAGACACCTAGCAATGTCTAGAGCTGGACTTACCTCACTCCAAATATGCTTCTCCTCTATCCTCTGCCCTGCTGACAGCATCCCCATATTCCAGGTGCCCCAGGAAACAACCTCAGGGTTATCCTTCCCTTCTTCACCTCCCCATCCCATCCATCATTAAAATGAATGGAATCCAACTCCTAGACATTGCTTGAATTCACCCCCATGCCTCCCAGCTATAGTTTAGATATCTATCACTAGAGCATTAAAACAGCCCTTATCTGATCTCTGTGACTCAAGTCTCTTAGGCTCCTCCATTCTGTTTTCTGAAGCCCAGATGTGTTGATATTATGCCCAGGCTTAAAACCTTCCCGGCACCAGGAGTCTGTCTTCACAGGAGCCTCTCCTGCTGGAGCTTCTACTCGTCCTCCAATCCAGTCACTCTGACCTACCACAGAGCAAATGATCTGGACAAGTGTTTGGAGTCGGACAGATTTGTGCTCAACTCCTCTGCCTCATGTCACAGAGAGGAAAACTTGGATGAGTTATTTTATTTTATTTTATTTTATTTTATTTTATTAATATATTTTATTGATTTTTTACAGAGAGGAAGGGAGAGGGAGAGAGAGTTAGAAACATCAATGAGAGAGAAACATCAATCAGCTGCCTCCCGCACACCCCCTACTGGGAATGTGCCCACAACCAAGGAACATGCCCTTGACCAGAATCAAACCTGGGACCCTTCAGTCCACAGGCCGACGCTCTATCCACTGAGCAAAACCGGTTAGGACTGGATGAGTTATTTTAAACAGGGATAATAATTGAACCTATCTCTTTGGGCTCATGGGAAGATGTAAATAAGACAGTGTAGCTGAAGAACTTGTTGCCACATCAGGGACTAAGTGCCCGGGACTCATACCCTTCCAGCATTCAATATTTTTTACTGGAGTTTCTTTCCCCTAGAATGCTCTCCCTGCCTCTTCCTTCCATCTCAAATGCTCTTTCTGACAAACACCTACTCATGTTTCAGGATTATGCTCAAATATTCTTGTTATATCCTTCCACACCTCTCCCCAGGCAGATTTCTGTGCTCAGCAATATGCTTATTTAACATCATGTACCTCCCTCTATTGTGGTTGACAACAGCATAGAGTTGTGGTGGTTGATAGTGTAGGCTGTAGAGCCAAAGTACCTTGACTTTGAATCCCACCCTCACCACTTCCTAGCTTTGTGACCTTCAACAAGTCACTTAACCACTCCGTGCCTCGATTTTCTCATTTGTGAAATGGCCAGTACTACATGAGTTCTTACATGGGAAGGACTTAGTTCAGTACCCAGCAAATAGTATAAGCTTGATAAATGTTAGCTATTTTAGCAATTATTAGCTATTATGACTGTTCTCTCCGCTACATCTCACTCACCTTTGTATCCCCTGCACATAAAAGAGTGCTTGGCACACCTTAAAAGCTTAATTAATACATTTTGAATAAAAGAAGCACATGGATTCAAAAAGCTCTTCATAGAAAGATATTTTTGTCTCTAAGAGAGTGTGTTAAATCCTTTTTACCCTTGACATTTCTTTCTCTTTAAAGTCTGACCTAATTAATGCCTCTCAATCTTTCCAGGTCAAATCCTTTATGGCCGAGTACTTTGGAATCCAGAACAAAACCTTAATTCTGCTTACAAACTCCAGCTGGAGAAAGTCTATCTGTGTACTGGCAAAGATGGCTATGTGCCTTTCTTTGATCCCACGGGGACAATCTACAATGAAGGGCCACAGTATGGATGCATTCAGCCAAACAAACACCTAAAACACAGATTCTTGCTGCTGGTATGTAACTGTTGATGTGAAAGAGATGACACTTGAGTAGATTTTCTCAGCTCTGAGTCCTGTCTAAAGCTAATAGAACTCCACTCTTTATTTGTGTCATATATATATAGTTGTTGCTTCTCTCTGATCAGCTGAATTCTAGTACATATCTGATGGTATGGTGGGTAACAGACAAGCTATTATTAATGTCCCAGGAAAAGGAAAGTCTAGACCAGTGTTTCTCGAGGTGTGGTCCAGAGACACTGAACATCCTCAGTACTCTTTCAGGGAGTCCACAAGGTCAAAACTACATTCCTAACAGTATGATGACACTTGTCTTTTTCACACTCATTCCTTTATGAGTGTAGAGAGCATGAAAGGTTTATCGATATGATCTCAGATTCCACATTGTAACTAATATTTTTTAAATTGCACTTATCAACTTATTGATAAAAGTTGTTGATAAAAGCTATTGAAATATTCTTCCCTTTAAACTGCTTAGCTGTGTGAGGTCATTTTCTTCATATACATCAGCCAAAACAACATAGCACAATTGACTGAATATAAGAGTTACGAGAATCTAGTTCTTTTCCAGAGATTTGCAAAAATATAAAGGAATGCCAGCTCTTTTTTGGGAAGGTGGGGGTGAATATAGGTATTTTCTCTAAAAAAATATGTTACTTATGTTAATATGTAATGCCATTTTAAAAAGAATTCATAAATAGTATTTTTTTATTTTTCAGTGTTAATTTTAATACAGTAAATACTGATAGATACAAACCACATAAACAAAAGACTTTTGTGGTCCTTGATTTTTAAGTGTATAAAGGTTTCTGAGACCAAATAGCTTGAGAGTTATTTGCCTAGGATACCCCGCTCTCTGTGTTTTGAGATCACAGAGGCCACCAGGTGTCCTCCCTGGAAGAGGGTGGTGGTGCCCAGAGGCGACCCAAGGAGAGGGCTTCTGCTGTGCATTCTCTCCTTACCCCAACCCAAGGCAAGTGAAGAGGACCTTTCTCTTCCCGGTGACTGCCGCTTGCCAGTCCAGTGGTCCCATCTTTCTAACTCTCTCTCTCTTTTTTTTTCCCCTGAAAATCTAGGACCGCAGTCAGCCAGAGGTAACCGATAAGTACTTCCACGACGTGCCCTTTGAGGCCCACTTTGCTTCCGAATTGCCTGATTTCCACGTGGTCAGTAGCATGCCAGGTGTGGATGGGTTTACTCTGAAAGTTGATGCGCTCTATAAGGTGAGTGTGATAAGAAGAAGAGAAGCAAAGGACCAAGGCCACTTTAAAGGTTGCAAAAGGAAGACATCATCTGTGGACTGTCAGTTTCTTTGTACAGCATCTTGCTGGCATGTCCTTTTTATTGTTGTTAAGCTTATCATTCACCCCAAATTTTTACCATTTACCTCCAATACGACAAAGTAATGGTAAAATTATTTAATTTGCATATAGTCTCTTGTTATTGTGTGCATCTGGGTGCCTACCATATTCTAGTTTTTCCTAGTTAGTTTTTATATTACCTGCCTTCTGGGCTCTATTTTCACAAGCATGTGGAAAACATTTAACAAAATCATAAACACAATACAATAATTTAGAATGGCAATAATAAGTAATATTTGATGAGCAAAAATACTCTAAGTCCCAGTAATAAACAAGAATTTCCAAGATCAAATTCTACTTTTTTTCTGTCTCCAAATAGTAATCTATGACCTTAGATTTTAGAAGTGTTATCACTCTTTGGAGGTTAGTTCAAAATCATGGAGGGTTTCAATGGGGCCAGATGACATGGCAATAAAATACTTGATGGTATAACCACTCAGGGGATGTCCAGGAAATATTCAGATTTAGCAAATTTTTGTCAAGTATCTGCTTCTTATGCACAGAGTAGGTGTTTAGTGAATAAAGTATCTGCTTATTATGCACAGAGTAAGTGTTTAATGAATATCTGTTGACTAAATATTTTAGCTAAAGTTCATCAATAAATAGTAAATCAGCATAACAAACAATTAAAGGTCCCTAGGAATTAATGTGGTTATTAATACTGTTACTTCTCTATAATCAAGGAAGACCAACAAATCATAAGCATTTACCAGCTACAGAGAAACAAATTCTTAGGACTAGTCTATACACAGATAGACAAAGAGAAAAAGAATGTGAATCGCTGGACCAGGATCACCCTAATTTAGAAATAAAATGGAATCCATAAACTCCATAATATTTGCTTGAATTCTCTAATGGTAAACACCAACCATTGCAAATGCCTTTCTTGAAACGCATCACTTGCATTGATCTATCGAGGCTCATGGTGGCAACTGTCTTTCCGTTTCCTTTTGTCAGAGGTCGTCCGTGGGCAGCAATGACATGCTCGGTTTGTCTCCCGCTTTCCTCCTCCTGCAGGTGGAAGCAGGACACCAGTGGTACCTCCAGGTCATCTACATCATTGGCCCTGACACCCTCTCAGGGCCCCGGGTCCAGCGCTCTCTCACAGCCCCTCTGAGGCGCCACCGAAGGGACCTGGTGGACCCCAGTGGCCGGCTGGCCCTTGCCGACTCCCTCATCTACGACAATGAAGGGGACCAAGTCAAGAATGGCACCAATATGAAGTCCCTCAATCTGGACATGCAAGAGCCCGTTGTAGCTGCCTCTCTGTCCCAGACAGGGGCGTCCATTGGCAGTGCGCTCGCCGCTATCATGCTTTTGCTTCTGGTGTTCTTGGTGGCTTGTTTCATCACCAGGAAGTGCCAGAAACAGAGGAAGACACCGCCCACAGAGGACATTTTGGAGGAATACCCTCTGAATACCAAGGTGGAGGTGCCCAAGAGGAGCCCCGACAGGGTGGAGAAGAACGTGAGCAGACAGTACTGCACCGTGCGGAACGTCAACATCCTGAGCAACGCCGAGGGGGCCTACGTGTTCAAAGGTGCTAAAGTGAAAAAACTGAATCTGGAAGTCAGAGTTCACAACAATTTACAAGATGGAACAGAAGTTTAATGGAGGAGACCCATGTGTATTTTTTTCTAAAAATCATTTTTTTATAAAACGGGAGAAATACTGGTATTTTTATAATCTTGCAGATGAAAAGGGAAAACTATAGCTTTGAGCAGGGGAAGGTACACATCACTTGCATCAACTCACAACTGAGCTACCTCATTCAACAAAGAACCACTAGGACTCCCAGAGTATTGGAGTCGCTGTTTCTGTGGATCCCTTTAGTAGTCTCGGTAGCCACAGTTGCTCCTGGAAGGCTGATCTTCGAAAGCAAGTGTGTTAGTGGTAGGATGGGAGGTAGATGGTTAGGTTAGACTCTCGATTCCAATAATTACAGGCTGTTGTTGTTCCTTGTGATTAAGCCCCTATCCCAGTGGTCGGCAAACTCATTAGTCAACAGAGCGGCAAACCACGGTTCGCGAGCCGCATGTGGATCGCGAGCCGCAGTTTGCCGACCACTGCGTTAGCTGATGCAGTTCCGAGGACCGGGGGATGGACAGTGGCTGATCTCAGAAAGTGGCCTTCAGGGCCTTTGGTTTCCTCCCCCACTTCCAGCTTTCTTCTACTTGGGCTTCTCCTGGGCCTCTGGACAACAGAGTTCAAATTGCTGGCACCCAGATTCCATTCAAAATTCTGCTAATCAGCACAATGTTGTATTTCTCATTGCATCCACTTGACAGCCTGCACTCACTCCATGGCCTCTAATTGCACTTTGCCATTTCCAAAGTCCTTTTGACCTGGGGGGTTCAAAGTGTTCCAGATCCAGGAGAAACCTTGGGCATGGCAGGAGGGGGGGCTGAAACCTACAGAAAGGAGGGGCCTGGCACGCACCTCAGAGCACATTATTGACGCACTGCACCCTAGTCCCAGGGAGATGTCCTTGTGCCCAACTAGTTGATGCTGCATCAAGGACATGTTAGGACACCTTTCTGTCAAAGGATGCTACAAAACAAGGTCACTGCACATGACCGTTTTCTACATCGCCATGGATGCTTTAAAAACCTACCACATGTCCTGCTACCCCAGGCTTTGCCCAGTCCAATAATAGACAAGCCCATGTGCTTTGCTAGCTGTGGGGTTTTTATTGTGCTAGGGTTTCAGGAAAGTGAGTGATTCATTTGAATAAAGCAAATTAGGATAAAGTCCAGGCCAGAGTGAAATCAGTTAATAGATGCCTACTAATAAAATACAGCAGATAAGGTACTAGTACTCACAGCAGATAAAGGCACCATTCCTGGTACCGTACGTATTTCAGGGATTTCTCTTTGTGGGGGTTCTTTTCTGGTAGCTCAGGCACTTATTTTTACCATATCAGCACATGACAAGGCCATAAACACATGGCTTTTAAATGACTTAGTGTTCAAATAGCAACTTAACGATTTTGCACATTGTGTACACACCGCTTGCTTTTGTGTTTCTTTTTGGTTCCTGCCTTATTGCAAAACCATAAGCATGCAGGTCTTAAGCTGGAGACACCATTTCATTATTCTCTTCCTGATGCATGGCATACCATCATCACTGAGCAAATGACAGCGCACTTGCATCGCATAATATTTGTACTAGAATGACCCAAGCTCTTTGGAACATTCCAAACTGGGAACACTTTGGTACTAAAAGCTAGAAAGAACGAACTCTGAAAGGTTTTCGGCATTTTCCAAGCTCCTTGAGAGTAGGACCTGTGTGAGCCATGACTTTGATTATTCAGCAGTGCCTTGCATAGAACAAGCACTCCGGAAATATTTGTTGAGTGAACAGATGACTGGTGTCACAGGTGAGTTATAGAGGAATAAATTTAGAAGCGGGAGGGAAGAGGGTGTGGTGGCAATATCACAAGGGAAAGTAGAGAGAAAAGCAAAATATGAAATCATCTCATTGGAACAAAGAAGCACCAGTTTACGCAGACATGAATCTGGCCATGGTCTTAAGGAGGACTAAACAGACAACTCATCATCGTGCATTAGCAGGAGGTGAGACTGTCCTTGGTCTCCAGAGCAGGACATTTAGAGGAATGTCTGACTTAGCATGCCGAGATGAGTGTAACGTTTTCACGACAGGATGAATTGAGGGAGCCCAGAGCCGGAAACGCCTGCCTGACTGGTCTGGTGCCACTTGAGACACCAGACAGTTTGGGGCAGAATTTATGTACCCACCTCACAAACACCCAGAATTGGTGTCTCATGGCTCCCTGCTCACCAGAGGGGCAGACTCTTCTAACAACCTAGAGGGCTCATGCTAATTCTTCAAGGACAGGAAGCCAGTCATTTGAAGAGCAACTTTGACTTGGCCCTTTATTTATAGTTCCTCATGCCAGATGCTTACACATTAAAGCAACATCTTTCCATTTGCTCAAATATTCGTCCTGCACATCCCCTCCATTACTACCAAACGGGGCACGTGCGTGGGGAGAGTGCAGACAGGTGGCAGGATGAAGCCAGGTGGGAAGCGCTGGAGACTGAGATCTCTGTGGGCCCCTGGCAGCCTCCAGGGAGGAGGTCTTGCATGACCAGGGCAGCGTCCTGTGAAGACCTTGAGGTAGTGAATCGTCTGTGCGAAAGGGAAGCCCTTGGAATAGTCCTGCCTGCCTTCCTCTCAGCCCTTCCCCCCACTACGTACACGTTCCTGAATGCGGTGCTTCTCTAGTGGTTGACACATTACACGGAAAGTGTTAAGAGATGTGAACTTGAGACTGACGCCTTTGATACAGAATTTTTTTATGTCGTTTATGTTTTATACTTCATTTAGGGATCGGATCATTTGGTGGCTGATGTGGGGTTATACTTCAGTCAAAACTCTGCTTTCTGTTCCTGACTTGCTCACTAAAGCCTTGTGTGTGTGTTACTGATCTTTTATAGCATGCCTTTAGGTAAGAAGTAACAAAGCCCCTAGGGGGCTGCTATTTGCTATCACACACTGGCTGGCTGTGAAGGTTAAAAGAAAGAAGAGTCTGCAGCTTTCTCCTGCCTGCATTGTCCCCGGGCCTCCTGGAGGACTCCTGCAGTCTCATTGGTGGATGGGAAATCATAGTGGAATACGTTTGCACAGCCTTCTGACATTCAGGCTCAGTGTCCTGTAAGAATTCATGTGATTCTTGGACACTGCGCACCTGCTCAGACTGAGTAAAATATTTGTGGTGCTGTCAACCTGATTTCTTGACTCTCAAGTGATTTTTGTATTTCCAATACCAATTTGTGTGTTATGAATTTCTGATCTCTTCAATAGCATATGCCACTATATAAATTTGTATTAATAAATGACAGTCTGGTTGCATTTTTTTTTTTTTGCTATGTTCATTTTAGATTATTCATCTCATAAGACATTGCCCTTGAGATGGAAAAAATCCTTTTGCGGCAAAGTTTTTTGGAAAAAGTCCCTCTGAAGGGGTTGAATTTGAGACACATACTAACTGTGCTAAGAGCATGATAGAGAATTACACATATCCAGATAATCATAGCTCTTTTCTTGCAATCAGTTGCAACCCCAGGACAAAGAGGAATCGTTAAAATCTCCATGTGCAATACAATAAGATGATTATTCACACTATATTACCATCAAACTTTCTCAGGACTGTGATCTAGTGTGAGAATGGCTATGAGCTCTTATGCACACACAAAGGTTCATTAAGTGTCCATAACACCCAGGAGATGACCAAAGCACCAAATAATAGTTTATTGGCCTATGAAGGGGAAAATGGTAGAGTTCAAATGGGACTACGCCCAGGCAGTCTTGGCATTCTGCAAGCCTGTGCATTTGTGTGCCTCCCCCCGTGTGGAATTGTTTCATATGAAAAAACAAAAATATTGCCAAGGATGATGATCAGCAGGGCTCTGTTGGCACCTTTTCATGGTACATTAGCAAACTCAGCAAGACTTGAGAACACATGTTTTTATAAAATCTAGGGAAAGGAACCACAACCAAGCCGAGGATTTCCTTAGATGCTGCCAGGACTTACCTTGAGTTTTACTTCCTCACAATTTCCTGTGATTGTCCCATGCCTCCCAGCAGGCGTTAAGCCCTGGGGTGCATTTCTCTGGGGTCCAGGGAGAAGCTGTATCAGACACCAATCTATGAATTGTTAGGAATGGCTATGAAAATGCTCCCTAAGACCTGAGATTTTATAGCTATAATATTTAGAAAACTTGGGAGTAAGTGGCAGAAAACGAGTTCTCATGTAAATTTTGCAGTATCTCACAGATTAGGTTTTTGAAGAAATACTGGGAGCAGGAGAGGGAGACTGTACTGAGAATACCTCATTAGGCTCAACCCCATATAAATTTGATTTTGTAGGTTAAAAATAGTCCTATGTCAGTAGTTTTATATGCTTTAACCTAATATTAAGATGCCAGTAAATGTGGACAAAAGAAACATCCTAACCTGTAGAAAGCATTAATAAGAATTTATTTGAGCCAAAATTTTGAGGACATGTCCAGAAGCAAGGTCTCAATGGATGAGAAAATGCTCGAGAAAGAAGCAGTTTTATAGTCCTTTTAATACATTTAGAATGAAAGAAAAAATAAGGAAGGGTATGTGAAATCTAGTGGTAGATAGGGAGGTGGAGAAAAATCTGGGCAATCTCTAGGACTGAATAAAAAGGAAAATAGAGAGATACATACTTCTTTTACATCGGTGGTCACAGGATAGTGAGCATTTAACAATTACAGTGAATAGGGATGGTACGTGGGCAACAAGATAACACGGACTTTCAGTGTCTTTATGCTCTGTTGCCAAGGGTCTGCTTTTGAAGGATCTGGAAATGAAATTTATTCTGACATTTCTAAGGTGTATTATCCCAGATATACAATAGCAACAGGCAGGGTTCCCTTAAGGCCGTGGTCAGCAAACTGTGGCTCATGAGCCACATGCGGCTCTTTGGCCCCTTGAGTGTGGCTCTTCCACAAAATACCATGGCCTGGGCAAGTCTATTTTGAAGAAGTGGTGTTAGAAGAAGTTTAAGTTTTTTTTTTGTTTGTTTGTTTTTTTTAAAAATATATTTTATTGATATTTTACAGAGAGGAAGGGAGAGGGATAGAGAGCTAGAAACATCGATGAGAGAGAAACATCGACCAGCTGCCTCCTGCACACCCCCTACTGGGGATGTGCCCGCAACCAATGTACATGCCCTTGACCGGAATCGAACCTGGGACCTTTCAGTCCGCAGACCGACGCTCTATCCACTGAGCCAAACCGGTTTTGGCAAGAAGTTTAAGTTTTAAAAATTTGGCTCTCAAAAGAAATTTCAATCGTTGTACTGTTGATATTTGGCTCTGTTGACTAATGAGTTTGCCGACCACTGCCTTAAGGTAATATATATAAAAACCCAGGGTCCGTAAGGACCGAAGGCTCGACCGAATGACAGGCTGTGCGCACAGTAGGCTCTGGTGGAACTGGTGAGCTGGCTGAACTGCTGACATCTCAGGAAGAGAGAGAGGCGAGGCTGAGCAGCGGCTACTAGGGCTGCTGGCAGGGAGAGAGAGAGAGAGAGAGAGAGAGAGAGAGAGAGAGAGAGAGAAGCAGGGTCTGATCCGCAGCCTCGAGGCTGCTTCTCTCTCTCTCTCTCTCTCTCTCTCTCTCTCTCTCTCTCTGCCTCACCAGCAGCCGCACCTCTCTCTCTCTTAGAAATCAGTTCAGCCCGCAGCCTGGGTAGATGTTGATCAGCCCCGCCTCTCTGATCAAGCCCAGAGATAGGCCCGGAGACGCTGACTGGCATAGAAACTGACCAATCAGAACCTAATCTGGGTGAACTGTGAAGGCAGAATCTAAGGTGGGGGCTGAAGAGGGCTTTTAATGGCAACAGCTGTTTGAGGTAAGGTGTAAGAGCAGTTCAATTTTTTAATGACTGGTTTGGCAGTATAGTGCATATGGCTGGCTATCAGTCCAGATATAGGGATTATGTATTTTTTTCTGCCAAGAGCATCTCCTCCTGATGAAAAAGGCTCCCCCCACCCCATTTAAGCAATCCTATCCAATATAATCTATCTATACTAATAAAAGGGTAATATGCTAATTAGACCAGGTCAACCCCTATCTTCTGGACATCCAACTTCAGGACAAAGCCATGGTGGTGGGGGCCAAGGCAGAGGCAGTTAGGGGCGAGATCAGGCCAGCAGGAGAGGGCAGTTGGGGGTGAGATCAGGCCAGCAGGGGAGGGCAGTTGGGGGTGATCAGGTAGGCAGGGGCAGTTAGGGGCAATCAGGCAGGCAGAGAAGTTAGGGGCGATTAGGCAGGCAGGCAGGTGAGGGAACCCCCTCCCCCCATACACAAATTTTGTGCACCGGGCCATTAGTGTGTGTGTGTGTGTGTGTGTGTGTATACACACACACACACACACACACACACACACACACACACATACACTCACTTCTTTACATTCTCTACCCCATTCAGTTCCTGTAACCAACTATGACATGGTTCTTGGTGACTGTCCTGGATAATTTTTCTTGAAATTGTCACATGAGTCCGGATTTCAAATCTTTGCCAGAGGCCCTCACAAGCACAAATTGCTGTTGCTTAATAATAGTCCAAAGCTCCTATAACTTGGATTTAATGCTTATCATGAAAAATCCAGTCACTTGATTACTACAACAAAATAGACCATGATTGCAACTCTCTAAAAAATCTAGCAAAATGTTATTCCTGGGCTCATTTGGTTTAAGGCCATTAAGGTCTAAGTCCAGTAAGTTAAAAAAGTTTACTAGAATCCTAGTCTCTGGGACAACTTTCATAAATTGTTAAAAACCAATTTCAAGATGTCTCCCTTAAACATCCCATTAAAGAATGTGTCCAAAATGAACCCGCATGTGATAACAGTGACTCACGAAAGTCCCGTGCTGCTTATTCTGTTTGTCTCCATAGGGATTCTCTGCCTTGTTTATGCTCCAGGAAACTCTCTTTCCAAACTGCTTCTCCAAGGCTCCTTTGCCCCTTGGCTTCTGGCTGAGATGGGCCAAATGATGGGAGAGAAGTTGGGATGTATCTATTCCTTCCCACTGCTTAGTTGTGGTTCTGATGGTACCTGCAGCCTGCCCAGGCCACAGTCCAGTTCTCAAAGGCTCTGATATGACTGTCCCTCCCGTGTCCAGGCAGGCTTAGAGGCACTTTTGATTTCAGCCTGTTCCTAGTCCTTGGGACTTCATCACCACCTATTACTCATTTCCTTCTGGATATCCAGTTCTAGTACTTCCTGGTGTGTGGCATACAACCTGTGGACGTTACCAAATTAAGCTAGTGAGTAAGCATGAAGTAAGTGCATTACTCAATGTCTGGCATAAGTCATAGGCCCTCAGTAAATATCCCCTTTCTGCCCCCTGCTAATCCAAGAAGTTTCCAGAATGAGGTGGGGCTTAGTCTATTGCGGTGATCTCTACATGGGAGTCGGGAATTAGGATGAAAAATGGAAGACAGAAGACGGTCATACCTTCTCCTGGCAGAAAGCTCATCACTCTCGATGTGTAAATCTGGTGCAAAGCTGGCGGGCTCCAGCTTCTTAAGCAAGACTCTCTCTGCTTTCTCCATTGCAGCTCCTCTTCTATTTAAGGAAGGGTGTCCTCTTGAACCAGTGGTTCTTCAGCTCTAGGGTCCAGCAGAATCACCTGGAGGGCTCGTTAAGAGGGTAGGTTAGGGTAGGATCTGAGAGAATTATTGCTTTGACAGGTTCCCAGGTACAGCATCCAGCTTGGAGAAACCTCTGCTCTGGCCTCTTCAGCTCCCACACAGCTGTCCAAGCCAGGACTTTTCCTCTGAATCCCAGCACCTCCTATGTTGGTTAAAGGGGCATCATGAATTATCCTGCTGAAAGACTAGGGGGGAAAACGCATCCTGATAGTTTAAGTAGCTATAGATAAACCAAACCAAAGGTTTTCAATCAACTAAGTGACAACTCATCAGTCCTAATGCTTTTCTTCAAATTAATATTTTCACTAAAACTTTTCTCAGAATAACAGGAATGGCAGGAAGGCAACCTCACACCATGATTGAGAAATATGGGGCACACTAACTTAACATTAAAAAGAAACTAAGAATTCTTTCAGATGACAGGGTTCAAATCTTTCCAATCTCATTGACTTCTCCCCTGCCTGTCCCAGTCTTCTTGATGTTCCTGTGCTCCTAACGCTGCCATGTTTCAAGTCTTTTCCCCAGAATTTAGCATTATGTATACAAATGATAAAGCATCACGCATTACTGACTTTAGTTCCACATGAGTTTGTCTTGACCTCAGATTGTAAACTCATTGACATTCCAACTACGTCTGATTATTTCCTTTTAATCTTCCACAGCACGTGCCTTACAGGAAGTGTGCCGTCAATAAATACTTTTTGCTTATGTGTCCTTGGGTAAATCACTTAACCTTCCTAAGCCTCAGTTTCCCCTGCTGCAAATTCTAATAAAAATAGCACCTCTCAGGGTTGCCTTGAAGATAAAAGAGGTGGTGAAAGCAAGCACTTATTTCACGGCCCGACATCAAATAAACGGTAGCTTTAACCCCATCGTTTCACACACAACTGCTCATAAGTCCCCCCATGCAACGAGGGCTTTACTTTCTAGCCTTCTTTTGTTCTGTTGTGCCAAATGCCCAGTACGCCCTTCCACCTTGTCTCCTCCAGGCTTTGGGTCTAATCCTCATACTACAGAGCCTGCAAGCTTAGCAGAATGACTACAAAGCCACCTGGGTTCAAAAATGCGGTCTGCCATTGACTCCCCGTGCGGCTTTGCTTCCGTGACCTAATAATCTCTGTGTCTGGGTTTCCTTATTTATAAAATGGGAGGAATAACACTATCTGTCTTATACAGTTGTACGATTATTTAAAGAATGTTGAACGAACAGTGCCTGGCACAAAGTAAACGCTAGGTAAGTGTTACAGGCCGCTATTCCGTTAGCTGTCCGCCCTCTGGACCAGGCCCTTGGGAGTGAGGACTACCTCGTTTCTGCACCCGCAGTGCCTGGAACAAAATCAGCGCTGCAACCAATCCGAACCAGAACTTAATGCAAGTGAAGAGGTGAAACCCGAGGAAATGGGTTTCCATGTGAGGATGGTGGGAGACGGGGAGGGAAAGTTGAGCGACCCAAGGCGAGGCCGGAGGGCGGAGAGTTCCGGGCGTGGGAACCGAACCGGAGCTCAGCGGCGAGGGGCGCGGCTTCCCGTCCCGCCGGCGGAGTCGGGCCGGAGGAGGGGCGGGAGGAAGGGGTGTGGTCGCCGTAGCGGTCGCCTTCGCCGGCCCGCGGGGAACCAGCTTCGGAGCAGCAGCGCGGGACGCACACCTGGCTCGCCGCTCTCCCGCGCCCGGGCCGCTTCCCGGTGAGTCCAGCCTCCCCGCGCTCAGCCGCCCGCGACCCCCAACTCCCCGCGAGCGCCGCGCGGTCCCGGCGGAGCTAACTTGGCGCCTTCGCTGCAAACCAACCGGGCAGCGCAGGTGCAGGAGCCGAGGGGCCTCAACTCGCACAGAGTCTAGATCCCACATTTCAGAATCGAGGAAACTAGCCCAGGGGAGCCAAAGTGCCGCGCTCTGGGAGGGCCACCCAGCTAGGGTCACCCCGGGTGCAAGCTGACACCCCGCAGTCCCAGGCCCTGCACCCTTCCCTTTTCATCACAGCTAACAGAGTAGGGAGCCAGTTGATCATGTCAACCTTCCCAGTCCTAAAGGTCTTGGGGACAGAAGAGCGAGGCGTCGGAAGGGTCCTCTGGGTCCAGATGCCTGGGGAAGGGAGACGCTGGCTCCAAGCTCTGTACTGATTACTCGGAACCACACCCATCCTTGTGAGCATGCTGTCCTCTTCACACGCGCAATTTATTTTGTTTTACTTATTTTTTTTAGGAGGTAGAAAAGTGTGTTTAGATATTGGGCGTTGGGAGTCCGAGAAGTTTGCTTTTTCTTAAACAGGCTCATCGTTTCCTTTTATTGCAACAGAATTCCATTCCCTCGATGTGAATCATTCTCCTGGCATTTGGCATCGGAGTCAGCAGGCGGGGGGGGGGGGGGGGGGGGGGGGGGGGGGAGATATGGGCACCTGATTGCAAACGACCACACCTGTGTAGAAAATTGTGGCTGTGAGGTTCTGGGTGGCTGGAGGCTCCTCTCTGGCTGCTGATAAGAAGTTGCACCACCAAAGCTAAATTCTTTCCAGGGATTTCTGATCACAGACAGCAAGACTTTGCCCTCATGTACAACTTTTTAAAATCAACATCATAAAAAAAAATGTAACGTACTAAAACGTTCTTTTCTAGAGATTCCACCACCAGCTTTCATGAAGGCAGAAAACTTCAAACGGACAAGAAAGGGAACTTAAAGATGTAAAGGAAACCAGAATCTTGTTCCCAGAGCCACGAGGCTGTGTAGGGAAATCTGTTTAGAAACAGAGATGTAGGCCCTAACCCGTTTGGCTCAGTGGATAGAGCGTCAGCCTGGGAACTCAAGGATCCCAGGTTCGATTCCAGTCAAGGGCATGTACCTTGGTTGCGGGCACCTACCCAGTAGGGAGTGTGCAGGAGGCAGCTGATCGATGTTTCTAACTATCCCTCTCCCTTCCTCTCTGTAAAAAATCAATAAAATGTCTTTTTTTTAAAAAAAAGAAAGAAACAGGGATGCAGGAGGAAGTAAAAGGAAAGGATGTCACTGCTCTAACCTTTTCAGAAGAGGCTGTTTAAAGTTCGATTGTTGGGCCGTTTGGCCTCCACTGTGGAGTAATTCTTTCTTAAAACGTAAACTAGTAATAATTATTAATACGTTAGAAATGATACTGGATCAGCATATATTGAGTATCAGCGTTGACCATGTCTGGAACAGCCACTTGGGTAAGGCAGAAGCATGTGGTTAAGGTCATGTCTTTGGAGGATGGCTGCCTGAATTCAGTCCCTATGTGACCGGACACCCAAGCGGTCTGGGCTGCCTGTCACTACTTGAGCCACTTAAGTGGAGACAGGGTTGAATCATATATGAGCATTTATTGCAATACTGCCGGCAGTATGGGAGAGCAGCAGGTCACCCACAAAAATCTGCTCTGCCTCTCCCCATAAGCCAGCTGCTTATGTTGGGTAGAAGGACAAGGATTACATGAGAAAGTAAGAATTACAGACTTGGAAAGTAGGCATGGTATAATCATTACAGGTTATAGGTCATGCGGGCTTGGCGGGTCGCAGAGGGTGGGTGCCTCCGGATGCCCTGGGACCAGATTACGGGCAATAAGGGCTGGGGGTCGAAAAGGGCGGGCGCCTCTGGGACTAGATTGTTTCAGCCAGGAAGTTGTTAAGTCTTTCCATTATGATAGGCAGTTCTCGGGAAAGAAGGATGGACTGCATGCCCATATTAGCTCCCATGTCCCAGGGCGTACAACTCTCAGCCAGGTTAGAATGTACTTTCTCTAATCAGAACAGAACCATCTCAGTTAACAGAGCATGGTTAATATTTCTTGTACTTGTGGCTAGTCCCCAATATTCTATTTCTGTCCCTAATACCTACTTATTAGCTGTATGGCTGGAATGTTATTTTACTTCTCTGTGCCCTACCTTCTTCATATGCATAGTGGAGATGATATTAATGATACTTAGTGCCCTAGATTATTGTGAGGCTTATATTAAATCATTCATTCATTCAATGAGTATTTTTTATATTGCCTTGTATGCCCCAGTGAGCAAACATGAAAAAATGTCTAGCTTTACAAAATCAACCTTTTAGTGCTTTTTATATTATCTGAAACAGAGTAAGGACTCAAAAAGCTAGCTGATATGATGATACATGTTATTTTATTCAATACCAGCTACAGCCCTCCTCTCCCCTTTTTATAGATAAGGAAACTGAGGGTCAAATAAATTGTGTCTAGCTTTAAGAGGTAAAACCAAAACTAGCGATACCTTGTATCCACTATATTGATAGAGGAATTTATATATATATATATATATATATATATATATATATATATATATATATATATTAGTGGCCTGATGCACGAAATTCGTGCAAGAGTAGGCCTTCCTTCCACCTGCTGCCAGCACTGGCTTCCCTCTGGCACCCAGGACCCGGGCTTCCCTTGCAGCCCCGGTTTTGTCCAGAAAGTCATCCGGAAGGACGTCTGGTCTAATTAGCATATTATGCTTTTATTATTATAGATTATTATAGATGGTGTTAGAACCTGTAACTAGAGAGCCAACCTCCCTCTGCTACGTAGAGAGAGTCTGAAAAAATTAGGGCTAAATATTTGCAGGGACTAATTGAGTAATTTCCTGTCGAACTTTGTTTTCAGGCTATCATGGTATTTTTAGAATATTTTGTTCCAAGGATGGGTGGGAGCAACTTGCATTTCTAAATCAACCCTTGGAGATAGGCCAGCATGTTTGAATAATGTTGACGTATGCGTTCCCAACTGAGGCTCCACGAAAGAGCTGCCCTTTTCACCCCTGCATCCGCCCAAGGACTGGACTGCCTCCCACGGAGCAGGCAGGTCTGTTTATAACTGTAGGCTTGGAGCCTTGTAAAGTGTAAATGCACATTTCACAATCAAACACAAGGAATCAAATGGAAGCCAAGTAAAATTCATGTTGATGGGGGACAATTTCCTGTGTTTTGTTCCCTAGGTGGTAGTCTGTCATGATTAAAAGAAGTCAGCAATCAAAGTAGTTCTATTGGATTTTAAATGAATCAAAAATTGGCTTTCTAGGAAACATATGTGTAAACCCCTTAAGTCTGAGATTTTTTTTTTCTCTCTTTTTGAGCCCTTCACTGGTCTAGCTCCACCTCTTGTAGAAGGTAGGCACTGAGTAAACGTTTGTTTAGCAAATGGGCTACTTGATGTTAAAGACACATCCTCTTCTCAAGGGGGTTTCTCTTTGAATCTGGGTTCTGCTTTCTGGATTAAAGACTGAGAGTTGGTGAATTTACTGTGTTTGGAATCCTAGGTTTATTCCATTTAGTAATTTTTTTTTCTTTTAATAGGTTAGTGTGATCTCAAGGCAAAGGTGGAATAGCATGGCATCTCTCTGGGTAAGTAAAAACCAAGTCTTCCTAACACAATAACTTACCTAAGTCCAATCAAAATACAAAGAAAAATATTTTGAAAGTTGATGATAAAAAGTTCATCTGAAAAAAATTAACATGCCAAAAATGGTCGTGGATGTCCAAAAATAATACTGTATTGTACAGGTATATAGTTAAAATAATTTATGGTGATACCAAAGCAGAGAGGTCAATAGCAGAGAATTTATTTAGTATATGATTTGGGGACTTATATGATAAAGATGATATTTCATAGCAGAGAGGAAAAGATGGCTTATTCAATAAATTATGCTAGGAAAACTTGTAGCCATTTAGGAAAAAAGTAAATCTGTATTCCATCTCCCTTCTTACATTGAAATAAAAATACTGAAATGAAAAAGATGGGATATGAATAAAATTTAAAAATAATCTTGGAGTGGGGAAGGCACTTACAACCGTGGCATAAATCAAAAGCCTGAAAGAAAAATATTGATTACTTAATATATATAAATTCATAATTTTTGACAGCAAACAATACTGTTAATAGTCAGAAGACAACCCACAGTGGGAAAACATTTGCAGCACATTGGACAAAAGACTTATTTCCTTAACATACAAATAACTTCAATAAATTGATTGAAAAAAGAACTCCATGGAAAAATTTGCAAGGGACATGAAAAGAAATTATAAATGTTCAATCAACATATGAAAACATGATACACCTTACTGAAAATTAAAGAAAGGTAAACAACACAATAAGAAATCATTTTCTACCTAAAAAATTGGTAAAGGTGAAGAAAATGTAGTAAGAACAATGCTGCAGAGGATTTGGACAAGACAGGTCCTCTCATCCTCTGCTCCTGGGAGAAGGAACTTGGCACACTTTGGGGTGTTATTTTGGCAATATCTATCAATGTTTCCATGCACACACCATTTAACCCTGTAATTTCACTTCTGGGTATTTATCATGTAGATATACTGATATAAGGATATTCATTTGTATTAAAGAAAATATACAGACAGCATAAATGGTCACCTATGGGTTATGAAATTAGTAAATTACTCATTTGTAATTTAGAGCCATTTTTATGTGATCATTAAAATGAATAGGGGAAAATGGGTCAGTTTTATATATACTGACATAAAAAATGTCAAAAGCTATATTAATTAATGAATACAATCAACTTACAGAATAACAAATACAGAGTGATTATATATATTATATATATACTATAGCACATGAAAACTTTGTGAAAAGGTGGAACTTTGAACAAGGGTACTTTTTTAAGGCATCACCTCATCACATTCTATACTTTGATTGTTTTTCAACAATGAACATACATTATATTTTATAAGTAAGGGGCAGAGGAGGCTTAAAGAATAGCTTGTAGGGAGAGGTGACCAGCCCTTATATGAGCAGTGTCAGGGGAAGAGATGCTGTTATGAGGACCCCAATATTACTTTCGTATCACTGGCCAAGAGGCTGACCTCCCCTCTCTCCAGGTCTGAAATCCCTGCTGCTATTATGGATATCTGGTAGAATCAGATGGGAAAAAAACCCATTTCTCCAAAAGGCTGGTATTTAAAATAAAATAAAAAATTTCCCTCTAGCCCTTGTCCATTAGTAAACAGATGTGGAGTTAGTTGGTCAGACTGTCCGGCTGACACTGTCAAAGTCTTGGCACATTTCTCAACAGCTGGGAGAGACCCAGGAGAGTGTGAGAGAGGGCACATTAATCTCCTGTTGCAACACCCATTCATTTCATCACAGTTCTACATGTTAGAAGCCCAAAATGGGTCTCGTGGCACTAAAATGAAGCAGTTGGCAGGGCTGTGTTTCTTTCTGAAGACTTTGGGAAGAATCCACCTCTGAACTCATTTAGGTTGTTGGCCAAATTTAGTTCCTTGCAGTTGAGGTCCCTGGTTTTCTTGCTGGCTGTCACCAGGGGCTGACCTATCCCCCATAGGCTTCTGTCAGGCCTTGTGTGTGGCCGCTGCACCTCAGATCAGCAACTGTGCATCAGTCCTCCTGCATGCAATCTGTTGGTCTTCCCTCTGGGGCATCTCTCTTCTACCTTCCCTTTCTCCCTCCAGCTGGAGGCAGTTCTCTGCTTTTAAAGCTCGGGTGACTAATTGGGCCCACCCAGACAATCCAGGATAATTTCCTGATGTTGAGGTCTGGAACCTTCATCACATTGGCAAAGTTCCGTTTGTCATGCAACATAACACATTCACAGGGCTCAAGGATTATGGGGTGGACATTTTAGAAGGGAGCTATTATTCTGCCTACCTTAAAGGGCTAGGAGTATGGTGGCCTCAGGGAGTGATCACATTCCTCTTTGGGCAACAGGAAGGAAAGGGCAGAGCAGACCACAAAGGGAAGCTCTGGGTGAGGGGAGAAGAGCCCCTTCAGTGCAGAAGGAGGCCCTGGCTCCTACTGCTCCTTCTTTTCTCTCCTGTTGTCTTGCTCTTTTCAAATTAGAAAACTTACATCTATGAGTGAGATCTCTGAGAACTAATATTAAAAACAACTCAGAACTACTGTGGAAACAGTATGGCTGTTCCTCTAAAAAATTAAGACTAGAACTACCATATGATCCAGAAGTTCCATTTCTGGATAAATAGCCAAAGAACTGAAAGCAGGGTCTCGGAGAGATATCTGCACTCCCATGTTCATAGCAGCTTTATTTACAAGAGCCAAAGGTGGAAACAACCCAAATGTCCTTGGAGAGACAAATGGATAAACAAAATTTGGTCTATATATACAATGGAATATTATTCCATTTCAAAAAGGAAGGAAATGCTGACATATGGTACAACACAGATGAACCTTGAAGACATTATCATAAGTGAAATAAGCCAGTAATAAAAAGACAATATAAGACTAGAGGCCCATTGCACAAAGATTCGTGCAATAGGCCTTCCTTCCCCTGGCTGCCGGCACTGGTTTTCCTCCGGCACCTGGGACCCAGGCCTTCGCTCCGGCCGCAGCAGAGAAGCCAAGCCTTGAGGCTAGAGAAGACTGAAGACGACTGAAGACTGAAGACTGAAGAGGCGGAGCAAAGAAGCCTAGCCTCAAGGCTTGGCTTCTCTGCTGTGACCGAGCAGAGAAGCCAAGCCTCTTCAGTCTTCAGTCTTCAGTCGTCTTCAGTCTTCTCTCAGGCCGGTGCCTTCAGTCTTCGCTCTGTGCCTGCATATGCAAATTAACCAGCCATCTTTGTTGGGTTAATTTGCATACCCACTCCTGATTGGTTGGTGGGTATTGCGGAGGTATGGTCAATTTGCATATTTCTCTTTTATTAGTGTAGATATCCAAAGTAGTCAAATTTGTGGAGATAGGATAGAATTGTGGAAGCTCAGGGTTGGGAGGGGGAAAAGGGCAGTCATTGTCTTAGGGGTACAGTTTCTGGTTCCACACACTGAACAGTTTCACCTCTACCAAACTGTGCACTTCAAAAGGGTCAATTTTATGTTGTTGTTTTTATCACAATAAAAAACACAACCTTCTGATTTGTGTACATACTCTTACCACTAAGTTACATCTGTTCTCTTGTTCCCTCTTATACACAAAAGCACATAAACACACAAACACAAATGAGCAATCCAGTCAGTGTGTTTCTACAAACTGTAGAAGGGTTTGGGTTACCAGTGTATGGTGAGTTCACTGGCATAATCTGGTCAAGAGAGAAGACTTCAGTTGTAATTTCAGTCTTTACGGTTGGTTTGCTAGGCCTGGATAGTCTCTCTAGGGGTGTTGCAACCTCCCATTGTTTCAGATGAGTAAACAGTCTATGCTGCAGTACAGTTTCCTGTTTGGAAACGGTCACTCACTCCGTTCAGGCTTGTGTTCTAGTACTTAACTCTGATGAAAGGACTTGATGGCAAAGTACTTTATACTCTTTGATTTTTTGTCCCTTGGTCCCTTGTCATATATTGCCTTTAAGTCCATAGCAAGCACTCAGGCAACCTACAATTAAAATGTCTTGGAACATGACTTTTTTATTAAGATACGTAGTAGTATATTTTTTTTACATGCACCTTGTACAATGCCGGCTTTCTCATTCAAATCTTCTGAGCTCTTTCCTCCTTGGTCAATTCCTAACTTACTTTTGCAGAGTAATGAGTGTAATTACTCTTTGTTTGAACCCTCACATTAGTATTTTTATTATGGAACTAAAATACTTCTAAATTAACTCATAATCATTGTAATTATCATGAACCTTTATAACATCCTATCTTGTGATAGCTTCTTCCTTCCCCATTTCAGACTCTAATTTGCAGAATGAGGACAGAGAACACAGAGACTCTAGACCCAAGGGATAAAATCAGTTTCACACAAAAATAACTTCCCATAAATATGATGCCTACTAACTTTGTTTTGAAAGAGTAGTTAAACAATTAAAGCAGCAAGTACCTGGTGTAATGAGCTCTGAGAGCAGGATGAAGACAGTAAAGCCACAGTCCCAGTTCTCTTTTTCATAACTGTCTAATTGGTTAAAAGGCAGACTCTTGAATATAACGTGGAGCAAAATACCTAGTCTCACACTGTCAGTCCCCTCATCTGTAAATGAGTGTACTAAGAGTACCTACATTATCTGGTGTTTGTAAGCATTAAATCAGTTATGGAAAATGTATTAACAGTGCCTGGCATGTAGTGAGCACTCAGTAAATATTATAATCATTATCATTTCAATATATTAATTTTTTTCTAAAAACGTAATTCTTGCTAATTAATATCCTTGCAACTGTATTAGGAAAGGAGAGTCTGCCTGTTTCCTGGGCCTGAATTTTTTCCAAATCAACAGTATTCCTCCCTCCCCATTGGAATGATTTCTCTGAGCTACCTGCAACAGATGGATTTTCCCCAGGAGAATCTTAGAATCTTTTTGACCACTCCTGTTTTCAATATTTTCTATTATATATATGAAATACATTACCCTGGATCAGCTTTTCCTTCTGCTTTAGATACACCTTCAATATATATATGACTTCTTTTTTTAGAGCAATTTTAGGTTCGCAACAAAATTGAGAGGAAGGTACAGAGATTTCCCATATACTCCCAGCCCCACACATGCACAGCCTCCCCCAATATCAATATTGCCCACCAGAGTGGTACATTTCTTGTAATTGATGAATCTACCCTGACTCATCATTATCACCATAGTCCATAGTTCAGTTCACTGCTGGTGTTGTATCGCTAAGACATATAATGCCCCATTCCCACTCCAAGTGGGTGTGCAGCAGCACGATTCTCCCATTTCCAGGATCACTGTCAGTCTCCACAAGTTTAACGGCTCAGCCCTCACTTCAGACATCAGCTACAAGTCTTAGAGCCACCTCCATTTCTGACCGATTAGCTATAGATCTGGGGATTTCCAAGAGCCCCTCAGGTGGAGTAATTCTCTAGAACAATTTACAGAGCTCACTGAAAGTGCTATCCTCACAGTTACACGTTTATTACAAAGGCTGCACACAGGGTGAGGTCTGGAAGGGCTCCGGATGCAAGCTCTGTGCACCCTCCCTGTGGAGTCACGGTGTAAACCTTCCTGAACATCCGTGTGCTCACAGCTAGGAAGCTCCTGCAGGCCTCAGTGCCCATGGTTTTCACCGGGGTTTCACAAGTGTGATTGAACTCAATCTCCAAGTGCCAGCACTCTAAGCCTTGACTGGTCTTTTCAGTGGCCGGCCTGGATGCTGGGGCCCACAATGAGTCACCTCATTAGCATAACAAAGACACTTTTATCACTCAGGAATCTCCAGGGTTTTTGAACCTCTGTACCTGGAACCCAGGACAAAGACCAGATGTGTTCTTCATTATACCTCATGTATACAACTCACATCAGGGTCTACAGTTTCCAAAACATCATTATTTCTTTATGCTTTTTACTAAAAGTATATCAACATGGGCACTGGTTATCTTATGCTGATCAGAAGCTCTGACTGGAAGTTATATCTTTCATAGTAAGTAACAGGAAAATGAGTTAATGTTTTGTAATAAATGCAGACAGAGCAGCAGGCAGAATCATTCAAAGCATGGGGTCCATGGAGAAGAAATAACAAAAGGGATTCCTGATAGTGGAAAAGTTGAGGAAGGTGTATCTAAAGCAGAAGGAAAAGCTGATCCAGGGTAATGTATTCATGGTGAGCGTTAGAGAGCACAGCTTCCCTCCCCCACCCACCCCTTTCTTTCCACTGTGTAACCCAGAGGGATGACACCAGTGGTATGGCTCCCAGGACAGACAGAAGCAATGCCCTAATATGAGAGGGGATTGTGGGAAGGTAATACCTTTCAAACTTTGTCGCATGGATGACACCAGCCCTGGGCATTTGGCTGCTGTTGGTCCTGGGTACAAGGAGCCTGTGAGAGCCTTGTCCAGTTTTATATTTCTTGCTTTGGTGGGGACATCCCATTAGACGTTAATTTCCTGGTGTATTTGCTCTTCCTGACCATGTAGATTTAATACGTGTGGAGAGAACACCTGTGGATGCACTGAATTTCTCCTCTGGCCTCCTTCCTGTCTCCACTTCTCAGGGCTGGAAGATCTGACTTTCTGTTTTCATTGACATAGACTTTTTGAATCTCAAGCAGAGCAGTGTGCACCAGCGATTTTCTGGTGTGCGGCGAGAATTTTCAAAACATGCAGTACCTGACCATTTAGTCTGGGGCACTGACCTCTTTCCACAAAAAAATTGTCACATAAAACAATGACCACAGCCAACACAACCGTAGCCGTCTGGTCTGAATGAAACAAATGTATACCTATTTTTTTGTCAGATTATATTATATTTTTTGGTATGCTGCAGAATTTTAGTAATTAGTTTTATGTGTGACATGAAATAAAAAAGGTTGAAAATCGCTGGTTTATACTCATGAAGTATTCTTCAACGAAATTGCGACTTCCTGTCTGGGGTGTTTTAAGCCGTGTTCCCTGAAGCTTCTTTAGATAAATATTGGCACTCAGACAGTTACACAAATGGCTCTCTGCAGGAAGTTAATGAAAAACAGGGTAGACCTGGATTTCAAATCAAAACATGAGAGCTTTGTTTCAGGACAAAGCCTGGAGAGAATCCTATGTAAGCTCAGTGAGAGGAAAGAGGCTTCCTGGAAATGAATGGAATTAACATTAAAGAACTGTTCTTTGCCACTCTCTGAACCAAGCTCAGCCACCAAGGAGGGAGGGTCTGTCTTTCATATCTATATATATAAAAAGCCAGTGACCGGAATGCTGGAACGATGGGAACGACCAGTTGCTATGACGCCCACTGCAGCCAGCCAACCAGCCCCATCAGGGGCGGGGCCAGCTGGCCAACCTCCCGTGGCCCCTCCCCCTGGCTTGCCCCGCCCCCAATCGGCCCCCCACATCCCGATTGGCCCATGTCCCCTCTCCTTGGCTGGCCCCCATGATGGCCCCCCTCCCTGATCAAGGGCAGGTGGGCCATCCAACCTCCCATGGCCCCTCCCCTCAGCTGGCCCCGCCCTCAATCGGCCCCTCCCCCCACCAGCCCGGTCCCAATTGGCCCCCATTGGGGTGGGCCAGCCAGACCCCACCCATGCACGAATTCATGCACCAGGCTTCTAGTTTAATCATAATAAGAAGTATAATTTGCCAATCTAATGAGTATCCTTTGAAGAAGCCTGGTAAATCAGGGGCAAAGAAGAAAAGAAAAGGTTTTACAATGAGGGCAAGGAATATGAAGGGGAAAAGTACCAGCGTGATTTGATTCTCTTGAAAGTCTATTTATTGGTAGATGCAAAGGAGTTAGAAAAACATTTTAGAGTCCTGAACAATAGAGTAGCACAGTAGTCTCATATGAATTAAAAGAATAAGTTAAAATGTTACCATCATAACTAGCTAGTTAATATTAATAATAGGAAAGGATCAGAAGGGAGGCCAGACAAAAGCATGATCATCAGGGTAGCTTCACCAGGAAGCTGCATCTTCACGCTCCCCAGGAAACCACCAGTCCATTCCCTGCAAATCACTGGGGAAAGGGGTCCAAAAAGGGGAGAAATGGACGCATGTGCAGTGACGTCAGGGTGACGTAGGGAAGGTGCTTGCTTGTCGGTCTAACCTGGCAACAAAGATCTTTGGCTAGGAGGTGGACCCCAGTGCAAGTCCATGAAAATTTGGGAATACATAATCCCCAGGCAAAGAAATTCTCTCGCTCTTGTCCCTCTGGCTTTGCTCCTGCTTCCCTGTACTCACCCATGCTCCTTCCATAGCCATGTGGCCCATGGCCATGCGGACCCCGCACACGATGGACTGCACCTGGGAACACCAGCTAAGCTAGCCAGATGCTGGACTGGACTGTGCAAATGTGGAGCGGAGGCTCTGGGCAGTGGCTTTGATCCTAGCTCTGCTGAAGACAAAATGAGACTTTTTCCATGGCGGGACAGAGGGAGATGGGACCTTGAAATCTCAGGGGTTTAATTCCACAGAAGTAAATACCTCATCCCCCCTTGGGGTCTTCAGGAAATTCTTTCCCCTGTGGCATCCCAAGAAGCCCACTTCCACCAGCAACAGGTGGGGACACAAAGAGCACCCGACAACAAAAAGAACAAAAATTCTTCAAGTCTGCCCCTTCCTCTCTTATTATATCTTTGCTCCTTTCATTTTCAACTCTCTGTGTCTAATGAAATACCTCCCCTAGGTTCTGGGGGCATGTTTACCTGGGAGTGGTGACAGGACTGAGAAAAGGCAGAGAATGCATTTGTTCGATGTTTGACATGCAATGTGCAGCTTTGAAAAGTCTGTATGCCATTTGAGAATTATCAAAGAAAGCAAGATCCAGAATAAGAAAGCACTTTTATTCACTTATTCATTTGACAAATATCTACTAAACATCTTCTATGTGCCAGATGCTGTTTTAGGCTCTGGGGATACAGCAGAGAAAGAGAAATAAGATTTAAAAAGCATAGAGCTTGCATGCCCCTGATTTTATTATGGAAGACAAATAATAAACAAAGAAGCAAATGTATAATATATAAAGTCCGTTTTAAGCACTCTGGAGAAAAGCAGAGGTAGATAATGAGAGTGATGGGAGTGTTTTTTTCTGCTCAGATATGTGTTCAGAACAGAATTCTGGACTAGAGATATAAATGTGGGGGATGTCTGCAGACAGAAGGGATAGGAGTGGAAATAACCCACAGCAGGATAAGAGGGAGAGAAAAGAGAAAGAGACTTCATTTTAGAAGAACCGATTTTATAAAGGTCCGGCAAAGGGGAGAATAAATGGAAGCTGGAAAACCCTTGGAGAGAGGCCCAGGTGCCAAAGAAAGACAGAGATCCAGCTGGTTAACCATGAGTGACACATGCTTCAGAGGGGTTAGGGGTTCGTATTATAATCTGGGTTTCATGGAATCTACAACACGAGTTGCTTGTTTGTCCCTGTCTTCCTGACCAAATCACAGGTATCTATCTGCTTCAGCCCAACACTCGCCTCTGCGGTTACATTCCAACACTCCTGCGCTGGTGAGATCAGAAAAGGAGAGTTGGCAGGTGAGGAGATCTTCCCCTTTGAGTGAGTGCAAGGTACAATGCAAACATCTCCTTAGACCTCTCAGGCACATGGCTAACATAACGAAGCGGTGATGTCAGCCTGGCTTCCATCAGGCATCTCTGCGGCTGCCAACCTCTGCTTCCCATGCTGCGCCTCTCTTTGCTGCCCTGGGCAGACAGCGTGCCTGCGGTGGCCATGGGGAGCCCTCTGTCAGCTGTGGCCCCTGCCGGCCTATGTTTGAAGATGAGGCCCCTGGTGTTTGCCCTGCAGGACCTTCTGGTTACCAGTCCTGTCCTCTGACATCTGACCTGCTGTATTAGTTTCTTGGGGCTTTCGTAATAAAGTGCCACAAACTGGATGGGTTTTAAACAAGAGAAATGTATTGCCTCACAGCTCTGGAGGCTAAACGTCTGAAATCATGATGTTGGTAGGGCCGTGCTCCCTCTGACACCTGTAGGGGAGTCCTTCATCGACTCTTCCTGGCTTCTGGTGGTTTGCGGGCAATCTTGGTATTCCTGGTGCAACTCCACTCTATGCCTTCATTCCCTCTTCATAGCACCACATTCTCCCTGTATCTGTCTGTCTTCACATGGCTATCTTCTAAGGCGGGCGTCCTCAAACTACGGCCCGCGGGCCACATGCAGGTGTTTTTTGCTGTTTTGTTTTATTACTTCAAAATAAGATATGTGCAGTGTGCATAGGAATTTGTTCATAGTTTTTTTTTTTAACTATAGTCCGGCCCTCCAATGGTCTGAGGGACAGTGAACTGGCCCCCTGTTTAAAAAGTTTGAGGACCCCTGTTCTAAGGACTCCTTCTAGTAGATTAGGGGCACACCCTACTCCAGCAGAACCTCATCTTAACTCATCACGTCAGCAATGACCTGTTACCCAGATAGGCCCACATTCTGAGTACTGTCAATTAGGCCTTCAACATAGCTTTTTGGGAGGCACACAATGCAGCCCATCACACCTGCCTCACGTGACCATGTTTCATTTCAGGGCCTCTCATGGTAAACTTTCTTTGGTTTTGAAAATCACCTTTTACTTGAAAAACCAAAACAGAAGGCTTACATTTTCCAAGTTCTGATTGTTTTTTTAGCCTACTCCGTTTTTCCTTTGATCATAAACCTCCGGGACAGGCTGTTTTGACACTGAGCAGAGAATGACCATTTCTCCCTGGCTCCTTGAGAGTTCCTGAGTTCTGGAGGTTTCCGTGGGGCGTTGGTTTGAAACCTTAGCGTTTGGGTATGACCTGTACAGGGCTCTTCTTCAAAACGTATCTGCAGCAACCGCTCTTCTTGCTCTGGAGCATTTGGCTTTAAACATGTTTCTTGTCCACAGAATGGGCACCTTGTGATTTTCTTTCATTCCTTCTTCTAAATGTTAACGTTGAATTTCTTGCAAATCCAGTGCACGTTGCATGAAGAAACAGGTCCGATTGCCTTTCATGAGTCAAGAACAGACTGGCCTCTCCTAGGGGCTATAACAGACAAATCCCCAGGCCCAGCTTGGCCACATCCATGGCTTCAACGCCTCATGTCTGACCTCCAAAGGACAGTTTTAGAAGATCAGGGGAAATTATATTGACATGAAGAAGATGGTTCAAATAAGAGGCAGCCTAGCCCAGTAATTAGCAGCATAGATTAAAGAGACTGATCACTTGCTGGCTGTGAACTTGGGCAAGTTACTTAAGCATCAGTTTCATTCTCCTCTGTGAAGAGACGTTATTATATCTGCCTTATAAGTTTGTTGTGCGGATTGAATGGAGCTAATGCTGGACACATGGTTAGCACAGTACTTGGCTCATAGTAGACAGCAGCAATTCTTATTGATGTAAAGAGCTCCTTCCCCCTTTATTTACAGATTGCTTGCTTTACTTTCTTTTCCAACTGGTTTCAGGTTCATTTTTCCTTTGGGGGCATCTGAAGGTCAAGTTTGAGAAAAGGAAAGCAACTATGTTTAAAGGATGTGGATGGAAATCTGAGGTTTCTTTTTTTAAAAAAGAAAGACTTGGACTTGTTTTCATGCAATGTCCTACTCCAGCAGTGAAACTTTGTTTGGGTAGTAGAATTAGTGGAAATAAACTAAGTCAGATATTGGTTAGTAATTTAAATGTCAGGGAATTAAGCCTGCAATGAAGCAGGCAAGGCAAATAGTTTTGTTTGGCTTCAAAAACGCCAACGTTCCTGAAACAATGAGCTCATCATCAAATTCTTCCACACCCATAAAAGAATCTAGAACTTGTTTGCTCACTTTTGCTTTGGTTTCCTGGGCAGCAAAGACTAAATAGAGCAGTGGTTTTTAAACTATAGAATCCATTAGAATCATCTGGAAGGCTTTGTAAAAAAAAAAACAAAAAAAAAAAAAAACAGAACACAAATCCTGAGTCTTAGCCCCAGAACTGTTCGTTTCTAAGACTGGGATGGGCCCTGATAATTTGCATTGCTAATCAGCTCCCAGCTACTTACTGATCCAGGAACCACACTGTGAGAACCACTCTGTGGACTCCTGTGAGGCACTGTGATGTGCTGTAGAGCACAAGGATGTGGGTTCAAATTCGGAGGGCTGTCCTTAGTAGCAGATTGAATGTCTTCCATTTTGAAATGGAAATAATAAAATCCCCTTATTAAGACCGTTGTAAGAGTTAAATAATTTGTCTATAAATCACTTTGTTCACTGCCTGGCATGTATTTGTTTAAAAGATTCTATTTCTTTTACTGTAAGATTTTTTTCATAATCCATGTAAATATTTCTGAATGTTCTGGGCAACCAAGTCCATCAGATAAACAATACTGCTATTTAAATAACTGAAGCAGCTTGAAATCACTAAGATTATACTTCAGAATGCCTGTGGCATATTTGTGCAATCTGGAGTATGTGTCTGGTGTTGTTTAGGTGTGTTTTTCTTTTCTTTTATTTAAATGAGTGGTTCCTTCCCACTTAATTCTTACTGAGTATCAAGTTGCATAACAGATTGGGAATTTCTCTCTAATTTTGCACATTGGAATTTCAGCATGCTTTGATGCGTAGGTAGTACAGGGCAGTGGAAAGGTCACGGCTAGACTGGAAACCCTGAGTTTTCATAATTCATGAAATAATTAGAATCGGACTTCCATTTTGTCTTTTTGCATTCAGAAGCAACCGTGTTTATCTGCATGGCACAGAATCGCCTGAGGGGGCTTCCTGAATGTGTAATGTCTACCTTAACACCTCATGTCTAAGGAATAGGATTCAGTGTGTCTGTGACAGGGCCTGTTTGGATGCATTTTAAAGAATCACTCCACGTGATTCAGAGGCCAGATTCCAAGAAAGGCTAGGAATGGGCTGTAACGGTCATGACCGCATTCAAATTCAGGTGCTGCTGCTTAACTAGTTGTGTGGACTTGAGCAAATTCTCCACCTTCTTAAATCCTGGTGTCTTATATGTGAAATGTGTCACTTTTACTCATTCATCAGGACTGTGATGCCGGTTATAGTTAATGTATATGAAGTGCCTTGTACAGTGCTGGGCCTGAGGCACCCAAATGCTGCAATATTGCGGTGGTTCTTCTAAAATGCCACACATGGAAGGTGGGCACATAGATAAACACAAAGATCATAGAAGGATAGAATTGAAATGAGGCCATTTGGCTCTGGGAATCCATAATACATTTATTAAGCCCCAGAGAAAGAGAATTCTTCCATGATTATGTTGACGTGACTGACTTCTTATAGTGCCTTTAGAACAGGCACATTCACATCTAGTTTCTGATTCGTTAGAATTACTTTTTTAGAATCAAAACTATTTTGGATACTGTAAGGTTAAGTGATATTTGATTGTATTGAAACAAATTATTCAATCTAATCTATTAAATTACTATCAATTTTTACTGTGCCAGAACATTAATTTTCCATCACTTGAATGTGACAAGAGAATGTCTTTTCATTAAAATATTAAACACTTCAGGAGAGCCTAGATAATGCCATAGTAACACAGAGTAACAGAGCTACTATTATTCATTAACAGGATAGGAAAATCAGTTTAGGGGAAAAAACATTATTACTGTAAAGATAGGTTTTTATTCAAAAAGTTAGAAAATACCATATAAGAGCATGTTTACTTGGATTTTTCTCAACGTCTTAATGGCTCTTCTACTGTCTCTTAAGCAGGTTTAAGGTATTTTATTCTTTCTACAGGATGATCTTTCCCAGCTTCCTGACACGGTTCTAATTTGTGTTTAAAATGGGTATCGTGGCAGTTTTCATTTCCATGCTATTCCTGAAGATCTATGTCAGTGGAACTTTCCGAAGAGAATTTATCAGCCACGATTGCACATCCATTAAACAAAGCTTAACAACAGGCAGTCCTAATGGGGTTTTCATTTATGGATCCCTTAGTGCAGAGTTCCCCAAGGACGATGGTCAATATTAATTCAAACAATTGAAGTCTGCAAACCTCCATTACTTCTGTGTGAGATGCAGTGAAACGCTTTGAATTATCACTTGAAAACAAAGAGGATGTAGGAAATTTCCACTTTTTCTTTGCTGTGATGCAGATGCCACTTTAAAACAAATACTCTTCAGAGTTCCAGGGTTAATACTATTTATATTTCTAATTTGTTACACGAGAGGGGAAAAGGAGAGGCCACATAATCCATGGGGTAGCCATCATATTGCCTGCATCTCTCTTGAACCATTCCTGAAGGGAGAGGGTGTGCAAATTCTGGGTTTGTTATTTTTACAAGAGATGGATGGGGAAGTGCATATGTAATATAAACAAAAGTGTCATTTTTGAACTGGTGGGACTTTCAAATATTTCCTTCCAGGTGGGACAGCGTGGGACGGTGCGTGATTATCCAGGCTTTAGCCCGTCAGTGGATGCTGAAGCGATTCGAAAGGCAATCCGAGGAATTGGTGAGTGGTGCTTTATAATTCCTCTCTTCATGTTGAAGCAAGTTAGATTATATTTTAAACTCCAAAAGTGAAATGGTTCAGTTTGCCCAAGTTGGCTTACTCAGTTAGAGAAATTGTAAGATACTTAAAATTGTGAAATAATGAGGAAAAATATAGGGAACCCAGTTTTATTAAATCTCAAAATTTGCCCTATTTACTTAATATTAAATGCTACCATCACCATCACTGCTACCAGCAACAGTAATTATCATCAACATTATAAATCATCACAAATACAGCCCCTGCCAATCCTTCTAGGACCTCATTCCCTAGAGATAAACACTATCTTAAATTAGAGTTTATTCCCATGAAACTTGTAATTTTGTAAAATCATTTTGTTTTGCATGGTCTCAGACAGTATAAATTGAAATCATACTGCATAAATTCTTCTGTAACTTTTTATCCCTTAACATTATGTTTTTGAGATTTATCCATGTTGATATGTTTAGCTCTAGTTCATTAATTTTAACTGCATAGCAGTCTATTAGATTACTATATTGTAAGATGGGAATATTAATGGAATAGTCAAGTTGCCTATAATTCTTTTCTATTACAATATAAAAATACCACATTAAATATTCCTGCTTATGTGCACAGTTGCCAACATTTCTGTAGAATAAAACAATTAGAATTTCTAAGTTGAAGGTGTTTATCTTCAAATTAAAATTATTGCCAAACTGCTCACTGAAATGATTATACAAAATAGCATTCCTAGCAGGAATACATGAGATTTCCTCTTGCTCTATATTCTTATCAATATTTGCTAAGGTCATACTATTCCATATTTCCAATTGAGTGAGACTAAAATGATACCTCATTTGGCCCTGGCTGGATAGCTCAGTTGGTTAGAGCATCATCCCAACATGCCAAGATTCTGGATTCTATCCCCAGTCAGGGCACATACAAGAATCCACCAATGAATGCATAAATAAATGGAACAACAAATCTATGTTTCTCTCTCTCTCTCTCTAAAAATTAAAAAGTAAAAGAATTTAAAATTGCACCTCATTCTGAATGTGTGTTTGTTTCCTCTCTTCTCCACATTCCCATGACCAAATAATCATTTCTGGATTATTTGCTTCTTCTCCCATGATTGACTTCTTCATATCTTTTATCCATTTTTTAGTTGGATTGTCTTCTTCATGATTGGCAGGATTTTTGTTACAAATTTTGGATATTAAACTTTTAAAAAAATTACAGGCCATGAAAATATCTTCTTCCGATTTGTGGTTTTCTTCTAACATTGGTTATAGTAAATTTTATTGCATGTTTATGGGTCTGAAATGGTTGAGAGAGGGATATACATGTTTTCTAGACAGAGATTTGGGTCCAGGTTCCTGCTGCACCAATGATCAAGATTGTTGCTCCCTAGAGAAATCAGAATTCTCTCACAGGAAACAGACCCATGGTGTATGTCAGCCTCTCATGACATTAAATCTGTTCCCTCTGGCAGTAGCTATGATCCTCCTGTGTAGCCATATGCTAAAGCAGGCTTCATAAAGCATCTGAGCTAGATCCTAATGACCTGCTGTACAAGTAAAGGAGTATCACCTTCATCCTGAAGGTTGCAGAGAGCATTATGATTTCAAGCAAGAGATTAATATGATCAGATGCATGTTTAGGCGGTAATATACAGTATGAATTACAAGGAGGTCAAGATAGGAGGCTGTTGAAGTTTCTGGGTAATATATGATGAGCACACAGTGGTAGAGGAGAGGACAAATTCAAGGGATGCAGATGATTGCTACAA
Source organism: Cnephaeus nilssonii (assembly GCF_951640355.1). Taxonomy (NCBI): domain Eukaryota; kingdom Metazoa; phylum Chordata; class Mammalia; order Chiroptera; family Vespertilionidae; genus Cnephaeus; species Cnephaeus nilssonii. Next base: position 68,657,513 of record NC_137072.1, on the reverse strand, counting down.
TGTAGGGAGGAAAGAGGAGAAAGGAGTATAGAATGACTCCCAGGATTTTTGGTTGGATGACTACATCATAGTGTGTCATTGAGGGAACAGAATGAAAGAAAAGTTAGAAAGGAAGTGGAATGATTTCAATGTGGGGCATGCTGAGTTTGAGATACTTATGCGTTTGGAAGTGTCTAGTCATGCACCAACACAGAAGCCATTACAGGTCTAAGTTAATAGTCAGGCTCACAGGACACAACTAGGCTTGACACTAAGTCTATGTTGTCTTAACTGTATAGAAAACTACAAGACCACAGATACAGTGGGGCAGCATCTTTCAATGGGAGACTTAGTAGCTAACCAAGTACAGTTCCTTTTATCCCATCAATGATGTAGAGTGTGTACCATTGATTGTCAAGGTCGTGTATACCCAAGTTGTGTGTGGGTCAGTTTAACACAGAGAAGTTGAGTCTAGCATTCCAATTATTCTTTTGTACCATTCTAGTCATGCAGACGCAGTGCGTGCAGGCCAACTCATAGCTCCCCAACCCAGGTGTATTCCTCTACTGCTAAGGAGGCTAACATGACTTACATTATCTTAATACTATAATTATCAAGAATCTAGTGATCGTGAGGTCTTTCTTGGTCAGGCCAGCATCAGCCCTGGCCAGATGTTATTCTTTACTCAGGTGATTAAGTAAATAGCTGTGGAATGCCTGAGAGAGGTATAGACCAGGAGAGATACACTGAGTGGCCAGATTATTATGATCTCTGAATGCATAATAATCTGGCCACTCAGTGTATACCCTTTTTAATAAAAGGCTAATATGCAAATTGTCCCCTTGACCAGGAGTTCATCCAGCAGGCAGGCCAGCCAACTGCCCATGTCCCCTCCCCCTGGCCAGGCTGGCCGGACCCCACCCATGCACAAATTCATGCACCAGGCCTCTAATATATACACTGAGTGGCCAGATTATTATGACCACCTGACGTTTATAGGCAAATTAGCCATACACTGCATCGTATGGGATATGGAAGCCGAAGGCTTGTTCGAACACCTTTGCTGTCTGCAGTTACCAAGACAAAACATCTCCAATGCACACAGGAACACAAGGATTGGACAGTCGAGCACTGGAAAAAAGTCACGTGGTCCGATGAATCACGTTTCCAGTTGCATCATGCAGATGGCAGAGTGAGAATTTGGCGGAAACAGCATGAAAGCATGCACCCCACATGCAGGAGTACAACCCTTCAAGCTGGTGGGGACAGTGTTATGGTTTGGGGCATGTTTTCCTGGCATGATTTGGGCCCTTTAATTCGTGTGGAACAACGTCTGAATAGCACAACATACCTAAGTATCGTTGCTGATCAAGTTCATCCTATTATGTTGATGGCATATCCCAATGGAGATGGCTTCTTCCAACAAGACAATGTGCCATGCCATGGTGCTCGTATTGTGCAGGAGTGGTTTTAAGAACATGAGGGAGACTTTACCTTGCTTTGGTAGCCCCCACAATCACCAGATCTCAATCCGATTGAGCATTTGTGGGACGAAGTTAAAAGAGCCATCAGGCAGCTGGTTCCACAACCATCAAATCTCACAGAACTGGACAGTGCTATTCATCAGGCATGGTGTCAGATTCCTCGCATCACCTTTCAACATCTCGTGGAGTCAATGCCAAGAAGAATCACTGCAGTACTGAAGGCAAAAGGTGGCCCAACGAAGTACTGATGGGGTGGTCATAATAATCTGGCCACTCAGTATATATATATATATATATATATATATATATATATATATATATATATATAATCCTACCTAATAATAGACAAATATGCAAATTGACCATACCTCTGACACACCCACAAACCACGCCCACAGGCCACACCCACCATCCAATCAGAGCGAGCATGCAAATTAACCCAAACCAAGATGGCTACAGCCACAGAGAGCAAGGTTTCCTAGGTAACAGAGGAAGCCAAGCTTTCTGCCTGCCCTTGCCAGGCCTAAGCCTCCACTCAAGCTACAAAGTTTCAATTATAGAAGGTAAACAAATTCAAACAAATGGCGGCAGAACAGAGCTTGAGAGAGCAGGCCAGGGTTGCCGCCGGCAACAGGGGAAGCAAAGCTTTCCTCACACCCTGGCTGGGCCCACCTGCTTAAGGCAACAAAGTTTCAATTATAACCCCAACAGAAATGGCTGCCGGCCTCGTAGGGAGCCCCAGGCTTGGCTCCGCTCCAGGCTACAAAGTTTCAATTGTAAAAGGAAAATAAATTCCAGATACCAGGGCCTCCACTTGGGTTGCCAGGGGGTGTGGCCGGCTTGCAAACCACCACAAGCCCCTCGCTCAGGCCGCCCCACACCACAAGGGAACCCCCATCCTGATCCAGGACACACTTCAGGGCAAACCAGCTGGCCCCCACCCCTGTACCAGGCCTCTATCTTATCTAATAAAAGAGTAATATGCAGATTGATCATCACTGCAACACACAATATAGCTGCCCCCATGTGGTCAAAGATCCTGCCCCATGTGGACACAAGATGGCCACCACAAGATGGCCAGCAGGGGAGGGCAGTTGAGAGGGACCAGGCCTGCAAGGGAGGGCAGTTGGAGGTGATCAACCCTGCAGGAGAGGGCAGTTAGGGGTGACCAGTCCGGCAGAGGAGGGAAGTTGGGGGCAAACAGGCTGGCAGGCAGAAGCGGTTAGGGGCAATCAGGAAGGCAGGCAGGCAAGCAGTTGGGAGCCAGCAGTCCTGGATTGTGAGAGGGATGTCCTACTGCCCGTAAACGGGCAGTAGGACATCCCTTGAGGGGTCCCATATTGGAGAGGGTACAGGCTGGGCTGAGGGACAACCCCCCTCCGTGCACGAATTTCGTGCACCAGGCCTCTAGTATTATATAATAATATATATTATTATATATTCAGAGATCATAATAATCTGGCTACTCAGTGTATGTGTTTTGGAGTCAGAAATTTGGGTTCAAATTCTTGTTCACTACTTAAAAGCTGCATGACTCTGGCAAGTGAGGTAAGTTTTCTAAGTGTTAGTATCTTCATCTTTAGGACAGTTTAATCATACCTATTCCTAGGGCCCCTGTGAATATTAAATATGACAGTAATTACTAGTAAAAGATGTCTAGTACATGGTGGGTTCTCAATGTCAGTTTCTTTTTTTAGAGGAAAGAGGATTTTGATATCAAGTATAGAGATAAGAAAGAGAAAAGGTACAGGATAGTAACTGAACCTCATACGGGAAAAACATCTGGTCCAAAAGCACTATGTTCCTTGTGCTGCTCCCTCTGTCAGAGAAATATTTAGGCAGTGATTGTTTTCTTCCCCCAAAACTATACAAATAAAGTTAATTTCCTTTTCCAAAAGTCAGGCAAACAAAGAAATAAAGATTTCAACTTGGAAATTAAAAATTAAAATGCCACCCTTACTGGTGTGGCTCAGTTGGTTGAGTTTATCCCATGCACCAAGAGTTTACCAGTTCAATTCCTGGTCAGGGCACATGCCTGGGTTTAGGGTTAGTTAGGGTTAGAGTTTCAGGCTCTATAGCCAGTAAGGGGCATGCAAGAGGCAGCTGTTTCTCTCTTCTCCTCTTCCTGCCTCTCTCTAAAATCAATAAAAACATATTCTAGTGAACTCAATTTTACTCAGTGGTTAGAGCATCGGCTCGTGGACTGAAGGGTATTAGGTTTGACTCCAGTCAAGGGCATGACCTGGGTTGCAAGTTCAACCCCTGCATGTGTGGGAAGCAACCAATGGATATATTTGTCTCACTTCAATGCTTCTCTCTCTGTCTCTTCACTCCCTTCCACTCTCTCAAAAAAAAAAAAAAAAAAAAAAAAAAGGAAAAAATATCTTTCAGTGAGGATTAACAACAACAACAAAAAATTCTAAAACAAATAAAAATTAAAATGCCTTCCTATCTGCATTTGTTTCAGACCATCAATCATTTTCTTTTGTTCACGACAGGTACTAAGCATCTTTGGATTGATAGTAAGTAACATTATTTTCATTTCATTTAGGAACTGACGAGAAAACGCTTATCAGCATTCTGACTGAGAGGTCGAATGCACAGCGGCAGCTGATCGTTAAGGAATATCAAGCAGCATATGAAAAGGTACAATTGATTAACATGGGCAAAATCCAGGTGGGGACATTTAAGAAACAGAAAAAGTTCCAATATGACAGCAATATAGAAAGTCAAAGATATAGGTGTAAGAGGAAGAAGGAAGAGATGAGGTTAGAGAGAGTTTTAGAACATTCATGTTTTCATTCAGGCATCCTCAAACTACGGCCCGGAGGCCACATGCGGGTGTTTTTGCCATTTTGTTTTTTTACTTCAAAATAAGATATGTGCAGTGTGCATAGGAATTTCTTCATAGTTTTTTTTTAAACTATAGTCTGGCCCTCCAATGGCCTGAGGGTCAGTGAACTGGCCCCCTGTTTAAAAAGTTTGAGGACCCCTGTTTTTACATATGTTCATCTTTCACTAGGTGACTTAGAGAAAGAAAAAAGAAGAGTATGTCACACTTATCATTTTGGGTTTTTTTATTTTAGAAACTGAAAGATGACCTAAAGAGTGATCTCTCTGGCCACTTTGAGCATCTCATGGTGGCTCTCGTGACTCCTCCAGCAGTGTTTGATGCGAAGCAGCTAAAGAAATCCATGAAGGTATGAGCCCTACACGAGTCACTTCTGCCCAGGATTTGACTATGTCATCAAAAATGGTGACTTTCTTCCTGTGCACAGTTGAGATATGGGTGTAAATTTGATAGATTTGGGTGTCATTTTGATTCTGTACTCTCCAACTGGTAGAGCAACCCTGAAATGGGAAGCAGTTGTCGAACCTTGAACCCAGGTGATCCTGGGCTGAAAGGATATTGTCATTCTAATTTGTTTGTTTTTTGACCTGAAGAGTCAAATACTCTATTTTATTGTTATTCAAAATGAATGGCACCATCATCAACCCCACTGGTTAGGCCAAAGACCTAGTATTATCTTTGATCCCTTGCTTTTCCTCATCCTTCAGAGCTCCCAAATCTATCTGGAGGCCCATTAGATCTACTCCAAGATTTATAAAAAATGAGAGCACATCTCTCAATCCATTGCTAATATTCTGGTTCACCACATCATCTTCTGACTGGACCACACCAATGGCCTAATTGGTCCCTTTGCCTCCATTTTTACACATCTCACGTTTATTCACACAGAATAGCCAAAATTATTTTTATAAAGTTTCTAGAATCGATTATATTATTCAGCTGCATAAATTGACAATGAATTTGAATACTTCAAATTTAAACTCCTTACCATGACCTTCATTATCCAGCACAGTCTGGCTCCTGTCTATCTCTGTGTCTTTTTAAAATTCTATCCGTTATCAGTCAGGGTTCCCCAGAGAGGCAGAACCAGTAGCAGGAGATATATATTAAGAGATGTATTGCAGGGACTTGGTTACACGGTTATGGCGCTAGCTAGGCAAATCTAAAATCTGAAGGTCAGGCTTGAACTCTTAGCACCACCTTGAGCTGCTGCCCACAGGTAGAATTTTTTCTTCAGAGAAGTCTCAGGTCTGCTCATACAGCCTTTCAACCGACTAAATTAGTCCCACATAAAATATCTAAGATAATCTCCCTTATTTAAAGTCAACTGATAATGAACTTCAGTTATATCTACAAAACACCTTTAGAGCAAACCTAATTAGTGTTTGGTTAAATAACTGAGGAATGTAGCCTGGCCAAGTTGACATGTAACCATCACACCCTCTCCTGACCATCCCAGTTCAACAAAGATCCAGTTTCAGTCCAGCCATTATGTCTTCATCCAAGCTAAAAAGAGTTAAGGGACAAAGAAGGGTTCATCCCGGATCCTTGAGGACTATCAGAAAATGTATGGGGAACTTCATATATATTCCATTGATGAGAGTTTAGTTAGATGGAGAAACCTAGCCTAAGGGAAGCTGAGACACATAGTATGTATTTATTTGGGTAGCTATGTGCTAAGTAAAAAAATTAGGCGTTCTATTACTAAGCAAGGAAGATAAAAGATATATTGGGCCCACTCAGTTTTGCTGTGAAACTAAAACTGCTCTAAAAGTTCATGTATTTAAAATTTTTAAATTAATAATTTTTAAAGGCAAAATATGGGGGCAGGTAGGACTCTACAATGGAGGGACAAGAATTCAGCCTATGTTTCTATGCTGCTTTGGTGTATTTTTAAAAATATATGTTTTTTATTGATTTCAGAGAGGAAGGGAGAGGGAGAGATAGATAGAAACATCAATGATGAGAGAGAATCATTGGTTGGCTGCCTCCTGCATGCCCCTCTCCCCATGCAACCTGGGCATGTGCCCTTACCAGGAATCAAAACGTGACCTCCTGGTTCATAGTTTGACGTTCAACCACGGAGCCACACCAGCCAGGCCATTGGTCTTATTTTTATCAAGTCCTAGTGTAAGTGGCTTCTTTTGAGTCACAGTGTGATTCAGTGATCTCAATATAGACCAAGGCTCAGGAGTAACTAATTCCTAAACCAAGTGGGCCCATTATACATTATTGAGGCTTTAAAATCTCCCTGAATGAAGAGGGTGATACATGCTGACCAACCTAGTACATTAGTGTAGGGATGAACTCATTCAAAAGAATTGCAGAGCCCTTCCTAAATGCAATAGTGTGTTTGAACGCTCACTTCTGATCTCGAATGCCGTAGGCCTTTCCCTTTCTACTATTTCTTCCTAGAATTATTCAGTTGATTTTTGTATTAGAGTATGAAATTTGGGGGGAAATTTGATGTCAGTTAACTCCACATGATTCATATTATTTAAGTTTAAAATATGGAATAGTAGAAAACTGCTTTAGATCCATAAAGACCCTTATGTTGATTTATTCAAAACTCTTCTTTGCATTCATATAAAACAAGATATTAAGACTGAAATGCATGAATTTAAGTTTTTCAAGTGCTCTAAAAACAGATTCCCTTTTTAGGGCACTGGAACAGATGAAGATGCATTGATTGAAATCTTAACCACCAGGACAAGCAGGCAGATGAAGGAGATCTCTCAAGCCTACTACACAGGTCATCCTCTTCTCTGCTTACCTTTACCACCATCCACACGTATATGAGCCAGTGTTGCCTTTCCCAGAAACCCACCAATCTCTTCTTCACAAGGCTTTTGAGAAGGCAAGACATCAAAAAGAGGCTCCATTCTAAAATGGGCTAAGGTCTGTGGGATTTTCAGAGAAAAATTTAATATGATTGAGCTAGACACTGCTACACAATGATGGCATTAATACTTTGCCTTTTGCTCTCAGCGATCACCGCTCAATTGAATCAACTAATTTCATCCATGTAAGAGACTCGAATCATTGTATGTTAATATTATATGTTAAGAGCCACTTAGATCAGCCTCATGACTTTTGGTGGGGAATTAGATGAACCATTTAGAGAGCGTGTTCAGCAATTAGCTGAAGTCCTCATCGCCTGTCGGCTATAGAAAAACTAGAAAGCCCCTGCCTCGCAATTCTGACACTGACGACCCAGGGTTAGCGTGACTTCGCAAGTTAGAGCACAGGCCCAAGCAGGCTCCCCGAACTTCAGAAATGAGCCACGAGAGCAGGTGTTCCCAGGCCACATGCACTTCTAACCAAATGGCTACAAATTGAGGGGTTCTCACTCTTCCCTCAGGCGCAGTAGCTCACTAGAATGACTGATAGAACTCAAGAAAGTGCTCTCTGCGCAATTAGAAGTGTACCATAAAGAATACAAATCAGGATTGTTCAAAGGAAGAGATGCATAGGGAGAGGCCTGGGAGGGTCCCAAATGCACAGCTTCTGTGTCCTCAGGATACAGAGCCCTCCCAGCACATCGATGTATAATTACCAACCAGGGAAGCTCACTCGAGCTTGGATTCCACAGTCTTTATTGGGGTTTCATTACCTAGGCATGATCGATTGGACCACTGGCCACATGATTAAACTCATCTCCAGTGCTCCTCCCCCAAGAGGTCAGGCCGATCTCATGTGGCTCAGAACCTGAATCCTCGAATCACATGGTTGGTCTTTCTGGTGTGACCAGCCCCTGATCACTCGGATCCTGAGTCATCTTGTCAGCAAATACTCAGGTGTGGTTCATGGGACCTGCCAGGAACAACAAAGACATTTCTATTATTTAGTCATTTCCAAGGACTTAGAGGTGACGTACCAGGAACCAGGGACAAATTCCAGCCCACTTCTGTATTATACGACAGCCTCTGTAACCCTCAAGGGAGCCATGGTTTCTGAGTTTGTGTGTCAGGAAGCCTCTGCAGTGGGAGGGGTCTCAATAAGGGCTATACTGTCCCCCTGGTGGGGGTTAGAGAGGCCACTTTGAGAAAGTCTCATTAGAAGGTAAAAACCTCAGTGATAGGTCAGTGACTGTTTCATTGCTGATGTGTTAATCAAGGTCTAGTGAGAAAAACAGAAATGGCAGTCGGTATTTTAACAGAGAATTTGATGTAGAGAATTGTTTGAACACCTTTGGAAGGACTGAAAAAGCAAAAAGGGCACACAGGTGTGGCACAGAGGTATAACTCCCAGGGCTGAGACAACAGAGGAAAGAGGTTGGGGTTTTCAGATACGAGAAGCTCAGAGGAGAGGCACCGTCTTGCAGGTGTTGATGCCTCAGGGGCTGGGAGGAGAGGCTTAAGGAGCTGGAGTCCAGACTCCGAGAAAGGTTCCATCTGGCTGGAGCTGGACCCCCAGGAGGGAGGGGTGCTAAGCGACTTGTCCTAGTAGTCGGGGACAGCTGCTGCTGTCAGGGAGAAAGCCCTTCACGGGGTTGCCATTGACCTGAATAGCAAGCAAGTAGCATGTTCTTCTTTCCTCCTCCTGCCTTCCAGTCTCCCTCTCGTGCCCCCCTCCACCCCCGAATTGGTGGAACCTAACGGGTGTTCAGGGTGGGTACAAAAGAGAAATGTAATTTGTAGAGTCCCAAACCCAGCTCCACAAAGCAGGGTGTAGAAAGGTAAATTTGGAGTAGATGAGATAATTGCTAAATGGGCAAAGTAGGTACATTGTAAGTGTTTAAAAAAATTGGTTCCATTAGTTCCACATATACCAGTAATTTGGTTCCATTAGTTTTTTTACGTATAAAAAATCATCAGAGCCAGGTTCCTTGCTGCTTCCTGGTGTTTCTTAGAAAAGTCACTGCTCCGTGAGGTGACTTGCCACAGGATGGCCCCCTGGAGCCCAGCACTGACAGACGAACAGCCCTGGGATATACGCTCTGTGGAGGCGTGCCTTTTGTCTGTTTTGTTCACTGCTGTAGCTCCAGTGCTCAGAAGAGCGGAAGGCAAATTCAAATATTTATTGAATGAATATCCTCAAGATCCAGATTGGGATCTTAAGAGCCAAGTGACATATCTAGCATTTAGGACTGTGGTTTTGTAAGTATGACAAGCGATAATAGTTCTGAGTCACCGGATGCCGTGATACCTGGGTGAGCTGGAGCTCTCTAAGGCTAAAAGAAATGGAATTGCATGCAGATCACTGGTGAGTAGGGGTTAACGATACACAAAACGCAAAGAAAGGAAACAGTCTCAATTAGGTACAGCCAAGCTTTACAGAGACTCAGGACACAGCAGCCCTGCTCCAGGGACTCAGCTACCGTGTCACTCCCTCAGCATCAGGCATGCATTGTGCCCACCCCCCCCCCCCCCCCCCGCGCTGATGTTTTCATTACAGCAACTCTTTCTCCTCCCTCACTGCTTCTGCTGTTTTTGACAAGGCCGAGTAACTTCTCTTCCCTGGCCATACAGTGTCTGTCTACTCAAAGCTTGTATTTGCCCTTGTTTTCTGGTTATTCTTGGCCTCTGTTTTGTGCCTTATTTCTGGGAGTCTTTTCACTCTTCTGCTACTCTATTGTCTCTGTCTCCTTTTCCTGGACAGCTCACTCCCTGAGGGAGAACATTCGATGGGCTCAGGAAGGCACTCATTAGTAGAGAGCATTATTTTGGACAACACTCTCCCACCCAGTCACCTCTTAGGTTGCTGGCCACCTGGAGTCAGATGCCAGCCCTGTTGCAGTCAGCTGCAGCAAGAGCAGTGGTGCCATGTAATGTGAAATGGTGACCCAGGCATGAGAAATCCATTCAGGGGGACTATCTACTTGGCCCTCATAAAGGAACTAGGCATTGTATTTCCTATTCTTATTTCTTGAAAAATATCTGGGGTCAAGGGAGGTGTGGGGAGGCTACATAAAATGACTATAAGGCCTCATCTAGATGATTCTAAAATGTAAAATACTTCCTCAAATTCTAATACGTGAGAGCTTTATTCTTTGGCTTGATATTTTTAAATAATTATTTTTCTCTAATTAAAGTGAAGAATAGACACAATGATGCCATGACTGTTAGGTAAAATGGTGCCTACCTAATGTTATTATTACTTAGATAATTTATAGTGAATTTTGCTTATTTGCATTGCTCTGCAAAAATTATAGATTTCTTAAAAAGAGACTAAAACATGCTGGAAGAGTTTTGATTTCTACACAGTTCTTGCTACTAGATAACCTCATATCACTTTCTATAATTGTCTTTTATTGATTTAAAAGGACAAGCATTCATATGACTAATTTATAGAGCCCTTAAAGGTGATGCAGGCAGAGTGCAAACGGCCACCGGTGTCAGCTACACCCAGTCATATGACTCCAAGAGGATTAGTGCGGCCTGGATGGAGCCGAGCAGGGACTTAAACTCAGTGCACACTGCATAATAAGCCATGCAAGAGGAGCTCCAACTAGTCAGCCCTGAAACAGGGAAACATGCAGTTGTCATTTGTTATGGAAAAATAGTGTCTTTTAGGGTAGCTTTCTTTTGAGAGCTATCAAATAATACATTCTAGCTCTATGCACCCATAAAACAAATATTACAGTGGCTCAGATAAGATCTAAGTGTATTTCTCCCACATGTAGACAAGGTCTGGAGACAGGCAATTCTAGGACTGGCATGAGAGCTCCTCAGAACTTTCAGGAGTGCAGGCCCCTTCCTGCTTATGTTTCTGCCTCATTTAGATGTAGTCCTTATCTTCATAGTCCAGGATGGCTCCCTGAGCTCCAGGTATGCTCCAGATATGCCTCTACAGACCAGGCATGAGGGTGGAGGAAGGGACTAAGATGGGCGTGAGCCATCCCTTACGGAGATTTCTCAGCAATGCCGCATTTGTCTGCCTTCATTCCACTGACAAGAACTTAGTCATGGAGCTGTACCTCGCTAAGAGGAAAGCTGAGAATGTAGTCTTTACACTGCAGGCATTATGACTTGCTCAAGATGAGGGTTGTTCTATTGCTAAGGAAGAAAGAGAGAATAGAAACTGGAAGGCAGACTAGCAGTTAGCCCACTCAAGCTGCCCCACTGTACGTGTGTTCCTGAGTGCCATTGTCAGATGGAACTGACCATGTTTGATCCAGAATGGCAATTGGTTCTGTCCCTGTGCATCTACCACAACACATACTATGGTAATAGTTACAACAGGGTATCCATTCTCAGAAGAACACCAGGAAATAAAAAAAAAAAGAGCAAGGTTTATTTTATCATTTTATCAGATATTCATTTCTGGACAACGTGGACATTTAAACGTTTCTCTGGTTTATAATAATATTTTCCAGTTTGTCAAGGCTTAATTCCATTCTTATGTGGTTTCAGTGTATAAGAAGAGTCTTGGAGATGACATCAGCTCTGAAACATCTGGTGACTTCCGGAAAGCTCTGTTGACTTTGGCAGATGTAAGGTTTATCTTTTATTTTTTAATTCCTCAATTAGCTGCATGCTCATTAAAAATTATTAGGGAGTTTAAAATAACCAAACGGAGACAATGAGCTTGCAATTTTCCTTGTGAAATGATTCACTCACTTTGTGTTTGCATTGCCACGGAGCAGTATAATGCTCAACCACCATCAGGAAAATATAACATCTTCATGTAACAGAAAAATCTTTTGGTGGTCAGTATATGGATTAAAAGTGTTTAGATCAGGTTTCACAATACATTAGAAATGTTCTGATAATTCATCTGACATAAAATAATTGTCCATTTCTATTTTAAGTATCTCCATTTTCAGAACATGCTTATTTTTATCTGTACTCCAAAGAATAAATATTCCTTTTGTTAGCATTTAAACTAAGTCAGAAACATAATACAGACAAATTGTCTTCAGAGATGGGTATATTAGTCTCAGGATTAAAAAAAAATATAACTTGTAGCTACTTCATCCTTATGCCTTTGGAAGAATTGCTAAATCACTCATCACCATGTGACTAAATGATTCCACACTTTGCTGTCTCTTTTTAGGAGGCTCATGACTTTATAATAAAGGTGGGCAGTGTCAAGGATGAGCTGTAATTCCAGGTGTGTGTAAGAGAGGAAATAAGCCCGTCCCAATGGCCTCTTTCAGCTGATTTACACAGCCTGTAACGTGTGAGGGAACCCCACCGGTGGTCTCAGCCTGGGGGCTGAAACAGCACTTGTCAAACAAAGTGAGGCATATGCCACTAAGAAACAAGTTACCCTAATTTTTGTTTCAGTTATTTCAAATCGTGAAAACCTTAGGAGGGTACCCAATTTATGGGGCATTGCTGCAAACGTACACCCGCAGAGGCTTATATTCAAAAGTGCACGTCTATGTGTGTGCAAGGGCACATACTCACAGGAGGCAGCAAATATTAGGGCTTCCGGGCAAGGTTTCAGAATCAAACAGACCTGGAATGGTATGCTCCTCTGTTGCCTACTAGCTTTACTAGTATGTGTCTGGACACATTACTTTAAGCCTCAAAGCCCTTGTTTTAACATGTGTAAAATTAAAGTAATAACAGTACTAATGTCATAGATGCTGCAAAGATAGATGGTAGATAGATAGATGATAGATAGATAGATAGATAGATAGATAGATAGATAGATAGAAAGAAAGATAGATAGATAGATAGATAGATAGATGATAGATAGATAGATGATATGAAGTACTTAGCACGTAGAAAGTGCTCAGTACATGGTAGTGGTGGCTGATTATTATTATGCTGACAATCAGCATTTTTATGACTGGAGCAGAGTGCACAATGAGAGAACAAGCCGGCAAACAAACTAACAGTAGAGAATCAGCAACACTGAAAAGAAGCAAATAAATCATGCAAAAGTCAGACAGGCATACGAGGATCTATTTGAAAACAGGAACAAATGCTTTTTTAATATTATAGCCAATATTTCATTCACCTATCATTTTCAGAGTAATTCAGGCAATCCTCTTTCCCTCTCCACCTCCTGTCTCTATGAGCTGAAGTGCTTGCACATGAGCACATACTTAGCCACAGAGGCTTCAACAGCAGAGCTGGTGGGGACCTTTGAACTGTTTTTTTTGTTTTTTTTAATTAGACTTTATTTTTTAGAGAAGTTTTAGACTGACAGAAAATTTGAGCAGAAAGTACAGAGGGATCCCATATGCCGTTCCTCCCGTCCCCTCACTATTTCTCCTATTACTAACATATTGTGTTAAAGTGGTACATCTGTTACAGTTGATGAATACTGATACGTTATTATTAACTAAAGTCCGTAGTGTACAATAGGGTTTACTCTTTGTGTTATACAGCCTATAAGTTTTGACAAATGCGTAATGTCATGTATCCATCAGGACAGTATCATTCAGAATGGTTTTACTGCCCTAGAAATATTCTGTGCTCCAACTATTCATCTCTCTCTTCCTCCCTCCAAACCCCTCACAACAACTGGACTTTGTACTGTCTCTATGGTTTTGCCTTTTCTAGACGGTCATATAGTTGGAATTATACAGTGGGTAGTCTTTTCAGACTGGCCCCTTCACTTAGCAACATGCTAAGTGTCTTTTCTTGGCTTGATAGCTCATTTCCTTTTCATCGCAAATACTATTCCATTATATGGGTATACGATAGTAGTATGTCTCACCTGTTGAAGGGCATCTTGGTTGCTTCCAAGTTTGGGTGATGATGAATAGAAATTTCTGTGAACATTCATGCGCAAGCTTTTATGTAAATATAAATGTTCAACTCCTTTGGGTAAATACCAAGGAGTAGGAGCATGTTTAGTTTTGTTAAGAAACTGCCAAACTGTGTGGCTGTACCATTTTGCATTCCTACCAGCAATGAATGAGAGTTCCTGTTGCTGCAATCCTTGCCAGCAATATGGTGTTATCAGTGTTTTGGATTTTAGCCATTCTAATAAGTGGTATCTTATTGTTTTAATTTTCAACTCCCTAATGATATTTGATGTTGAGAATCTTGTCATGTGCTTTTTTACCATCTGTGTACCCGAGGGTGCTCCGGCCTTTTGCCCATTTTTCAGTTGGGTTGTTTGTTATCTTATTGCTGAATGTTAAGAATTCTTTATATATTTTGGATATAAGTCCTATATCAGATATGAGTTTGCCAACAATATTTTCTCCCAGTCTGTGGCTTGTCTTTTCGTTCCCTTATGATCTTTGAATTTTCAGAGTAGGAAACTAAAGCTCAGAAAATTGTGTGATTTTGCTACAAATTTCGTGGCTTGTCAGTGACAGAGCAACAACTAGAGCCCCAGGAGCCCAGGTCCTCTGTGAACCTCTCGGACACCCTGCTGGTGGGAATACCAAGCGTTAGAATCTGTCTTTACAAGGGTTGCCCTTGCTCTTATCTTCCTTGTTTAGGGCAGAAGAGATGAAAGTCTGAAAGTGGATGAGCAGCTGGCCAAAAAGGATGCCCAGGTCAGTAACAGACCAAAGAAAACATCTCCTTTACTATCTCCGCGCCCCGCCCCGCCCCGTCTACCTTTTCATTTCTGTGGCACAGCTGGGGCGGCGCGGTCTCCTGTCCTGTCTGAGGAGAAGGCTGGGGATCAGCCTTCCCCAGTAGGGTTATTATTCCCTTAGCCCCTGCCACCGCACCTCTCAGATTTCTAGTCTGCTAAATGGGAGACATTTGAATAATTATCTCCCTGACTCTACAACAAAGTAAACCTCCTCTCCTTCCAACCCTTCAAAAAGAGACAAGAGGATTGTGTCCATAAGAACATTTTAAGTCTCCCCGCCTTGTCCCGCAGATTCTCTATAATGCCGGTGAGAAGAAGTGGGGCACAGACGAAGATGCGTTCACAGAGATCCTGTGTCTAAGGAGCTTTCCCCAGCTGAAACGAAGTAAGGACTCTCGTTACAATCCTTTTGGCTCTGTGTTGCTCTGCAAATGTTTTTTTTGCATTTAATATACAAAATTCTGGAAAACGAAGTTAAAGATTGCCAAGGTGGTTCCATTTTTATGTGTCAGCAGTTCAGGAAACAACTAGTCAGGGCAGAACTGACATGACTCTTGTCCCCCGAGGCTGAGTGGGTACCTAGTGACAGGTAACAAGCAGACGGGGAGGGATGGCCGGAGGAGAAAGGGGGCCGCCCTCTGGGGTGAGAGCAGAGAGGAGTGTTCCTGTGGATGGCGGACCCTGGCTGCATTGCTTCCACCCCAACACTTCCCTAGTTCGGCACTTTCCAGAAAACCCGGGTGCTGCGGTGTCTCTGTTAATGCGTTAGCATGGATTACCATTCGCCTCTCTCTGAAATGAAGGTAAATTGGGGAGCCCTCTTTGTCAAGCCTTTACGTGGAATTGCCAAGCATCCACCCTCTCACTCGTGCATCTCCCTGAGCCATTCTGGAAGCAACAGCACCTGGAAGCCGAGCAGCCCATGTCCTGTGAGCACCTACTGTGGCTTCCAGGTGCAGGTCAAGAGAACAGTGACCGTCCCAGTGCATGACCAGGCTTCTGCTGAGTCATGGGGAAATGAGAAAATACAAAGATAGTACCAGGATTTTTTAATTCTGAAGTTGCCCTTCCTTAAGTTTGGCATTAGAATTTCATCTATAAAATAATGGTAATTGTATATCATGGTTGCTTTATTAACATCTTTATTTATTTAATCCTCACTCGAGGATATTTTCCCATTGATTTTTAGAGAGTAGAAAAGGGAAAGACAGAGCGAAATATTGACATGCGAGAAACACATCGATTGGTTGCCTCTTGCATGTGACCTGACCAGGGCCTGGGCCAGGGAGGAGGCAACATCTTTATTTTAAAAACAAAAACCCAGCAATCCTAGATCTCTCTCCAAAATGTCTTTCTTTTTTTTCCCAAAATTTACTTGGAAAAAATTACTTGACTTGCAAAATATGCCCATATACTTGGTGATGTGTGTATAGGTTTTGCTTTGGGGCAAAAACTGATCAAGAAATTGGAATGCCTTCAGGCACATGTGAAGTAGGCCATGCCCCAGAGGGAATGATCTGCTCAGCAATAAGAAATCTTCATATTGAAGACTGTGTTGGCAGATAAAACATATTTGATTAATTACCCAGGTGCTGCTATAATTTAAACACAGCCCACCTTACTAGACATATTGTTTAACCTTTTAGGCTATTTTAAATGCTAACAACCTGGGGAGCGGGAGAGGAGAGAGAGAGAGGAAGATCATTGAAGAAAATGGCCTATGAAGTTCAGGTTTTATTGTAGTTTTTTTGTTGTTGTTTTTTGTGGGCTTTTTTTTATTAAGACATGAAAAACAAAAACTTCCATGTTCAAATTTTGATGATTTAAAAAGGGGTTTTTGAGCTCACCACTTAACAACTTGATTTGCTGCATATCAACTAAAACACTGGAATATGTTCATGTGTGGTCAAGTGGGATGCTTTCACTGTTTTTGTGGTACTGCTTTTTAGCATTTGATGAACACAGAAATATTAGCCAGAAGGACATTGAGGACAGCATAAAAGGAGAATTATCTGGACATTTTGAAGACCTACTGCTGGCCATAGGTAAGCTCTTGAGTGCTTCCAAACTGAGTTACTTTGCACTTGATGTAAACAACATCGGGGTTAGCTCCTTGTAAGAATCCTGACTGATCCCTCTTTAGACTCCCACAGCATCCACTTAACAACATGCTCAACAGATATTGATAAAGGAATGTATGAAAAAGTAATTTTTTTGCACCTTACTTTGCTTTTAACTTCGTATTTGGCTTGTCACCACATTTGGATTGTAAACTCCTTGAGAGATAAAAATATGACATTTCTATTGGCATTTTTATTGAGCTTTGTTGAAAGCTGAGATGTGAGCCAATTTGGTAATTTACCATTTTGGGTCATTGGAAGATGTCAGTGGCTAGCTGAGCTCAGGTGGGAAGTAGCGGTCTCCTCCCCCTCGGCTGTGCCATCAGGGAGTGTGGC
Organism: Cnephaeus nilssonii; assembly: GCF_951640355.1. Taxonomy (NCBI): domain Eukaryota; kingdom Metazoa; phylum Chordata; class Mammalia; order Chiroptera; family Vespertilionidae; genus Cnephaeus; species Cnephaeus nilssonii. The sequence continues at coordinate 68,640,288 of NC_137072.1, read as the reverse complement.
AGAAAGACACATGGATAAACAAGCAGACAGAGACGCTGTTATATAAGGTGATCTGCCGATCGACGAGGCAAGGAAGGTGCGGTCAGAGAATGAGAGACGATCCAAAGACAGGATTCGGTGACCCATCTGGTCAGAGTCAGGCAAGAGAATCTGTCACGTGCTTGCACACACCCAGGATTGTTGGGAATCCTAAACCACTCTAATTAAGGGTGGTGACTGGGCTTGCTGCGGCTTCTCCATTAATTCCAGGGCAGGAGTACCTCTAGGAAAATGCATTTCTGTCATCCACATGATAATGAATAGCTCCTCTGGTGAGATCAGGATAGCTGATATCTGAAAGGGGCCCTCCCCTGGAGTGAGCCTCTGATTCATCTTCAGATGCTAATTACCGTGTCTGGAGGTGAGCTACCAGGAGTGTTCCTCAAGTTGTATTTTTCAATAAATACGCATCTGGCACTTACACGTGCTCAGCGCTGCGCTAAACTCTTTACAAATATCGACATATTTAAGCCTTATAACAATCCCCTGGGTTAGGGGTGGTCGAGATGGTAACCCTGAGGCACACAGAAGTTCAATTCCTTCCCAGGTCACCCAGGGAATGCAGGTCACCCAGTGGTCAGGCTCCGCGTTCTGTGGGGAGAACCAACTACTCGGTGTGTAAACAGAGGCTGAAACACACACACATCACACGGTCTGTGCTGAAGTATTTTAAAGTAAATTACAGAAAAGACACCAGGTAGCAACCACCCAGACCATTCTCAGGGCTTCTTCCACATATGTCATTTCGCTTGACTTCTAATCCTCTCTTCAGTGCCAGAACAGGACTCTTTATCCAGATGCTTGTAAAAAAAATGAAGGAAGGAAGGAAGGAAGGAAGGGAGGGAGGGAGGGAGGGAGGGAGGGAGGGAGGGAGGGAGGGAGGGAGGGAGGGAGGAAGGGAGGGAGGGAGAAAGAGAAAATACTATTAACTCTGAATTGCTAAAAGATAGGCCAACATAGAAAAAGCTTCGTTTTCAATTTAAAAAAATGGAATAGAGCTGTCTCCATAATCAGTTTGAAGGCAATGAGGTAGCCAGTTTATTTTTTTCCATTTCACATTGTTGCTCTTTACATCAATTTTGCTACCTGCTATCATATTTGAAAAACTTTATTGAGATGTGTGAATTCTTACTTATTGAGCTAAGAAGCATTCTTGGAAATATATATTGAATGATACACTAGATTTAGGCTATAATGTATATTATTTTATCAAGTAAAAGAAAGGCCTTATAATTCGACTAATTCGAAGTTCAAGATAAGTCACACTCATTTTCTATTTGTTTACCATTGGAATACACTGCCGTTTTTCTCATCTTTACTGAGCTATAACTCACCATAAAATTCACCCATTCAAAGTATGCATTTTAGTGCTTTTTAATATATTTACAGAGTTGTGCAACCATTGCCAAATCTAAATTTAGGATACTTTCATCAGCCCCCACAGAAACCCTGTACCCACTAGCAATCACCCCTCAGCCCCTAGTAACCCATACTTCCGATGTTGATAGATCTGCCTGTTCTGAATATTTCATGCATAAGGAGTCTAATACAGTATGTCAACACATAGTATTTAATATGAAAACCCACCTGAGCTGTATCACCTTAGAAAGGCATAATAGAACATTTCTAGTTGTCAAATCTGGACTAGATAGGGGAGGCTCTACTCAAAAAGACTCTCCCAATAGGGAGAACGCTTTCATCTCAGACACGTGCAGGAGTCTCAGAATCAAACACAAAAGGCTTCTCTTTGGCGTGGGAGTTGGATAAGCCAGGGAGCATGATGGTTGGGGTTTGACAGGAGATGTGTTTGGCTCTGTCACCTCACTCTCGGGACAAGCTGGCAGGAAGGTATGTTTCATGTTTTAGTGCTTGCTCGGGTGAGGGGCAGCCAGAGTTCAGGGGCCTGGGGGAGGAGAAAGGACTGACTGAAGTTTGGTCAAGACATCACAGAAGGTGAGAAATGGGCAACTGTGGCCTCTTGGTCATTGCAGTTAATTTCAGTGGACTCCCTGCATGTCAGAGATTTCCCGGAGTTTTCCTACTTTCAATGTTGGGTGCTAAAGCAAACTTTCTATCACTATGTCTAACACCTCTTCCCAACATTTTAGGGCATGAAGGACAAACCTGGTGGTTAAAAACATAAAGCAGAAGAAAAGCTAAAGGGTTATGAGGGCAGGGGGAAGTGTTCTATAAGGATTTAGTTTAGGGAGAGAGAGATGATTGAAAAGCTTATTAGGATAAAAGTGGGCATAACGACTTTTAATCAAAGTATTAAGGCTGCTTAATATGAATTTCAGAAAAAAATAAGTACAACTGATCCAAATGGCTGGTTTATTCTCAGAAAACTTCACATCTAACACTGTTTTCATATTTGTCCCAGATTCCACGTTTGAGTGTCTAATACATCCTCTCCTCCCCCCCCCCCCCCGACTCCCACCCCCATTTCCCTAAGTCAATTACACAAACTGAAGGAAGGCCTTTTCGGTTCCTTAAGAGAGCCAGTAAGGCACTATGAGAAAGCTACTTATCCTTGTTCTGACCTCTAAAATTCATTATAAAATTTATTCACTTTCATCAGATTCCAACTGCAGATCACATTTGAGGCTATAAAAGTACTCATGTTGCAATAAATAGATTTTCTCTCTACAGACTTTTCTATTCCTAATGATTTTCACTTTATTTAAACTATACTTAATTTGCTCATGTTTTTGCCAATTTCTTTTTGTTTTGTTTTGTTTTACTTCTGCTTTACCTGTTATTTCAAAATAAAGAATTAAAAGATTGCAGTATTTTTTAGTAACTGAATTTAGATACAGCCACTTAAGAGAAAATCTTTCTATTTGAAACACTGGTTTCAAAATGAGCTCCAGCGCCTCTTCTTACCTAATGAGTTATTTGGGCAACATCTCTGCAGTCTTTAGACCCAAGTTATTCATCAGTAGTCAAAGCTGTTAGCAATGGAGCAGTGGCCCACCCTGGGGAGTTATCAGTGGAAGCGAAGGTGTTGGTGGGTCTGAGATCTGGAGATGAGTCGTGTGCTGTGGGAGTTTCTTTGGCAGGTAATTTTATTTTCCCCACGGCTGAAGATCACTTCTGCTAATGTTCTGTGCAAATATAATGTTACAAGGCTTTGGAATCTAGGTTAAGTATTCATTCTTTCATTCTAAATAAAAGCCAGTAGTGGGGAGGGAGTAAAATGGGTATGAATCGTTGTTTTTTTGTTTGTTTGTTTTAATTCTTTATTGTCTAAAGTATTACATATACTATTACACATGTCTCCTTTCCCCACCCTGGGTATGAATTGTTTTTAAAAACATTTTACTGTATATTAACTCAATTTCAATTAAATGACAATGAACATACTTTATTTTTTCTACAGTTCATTGTGCAAGGAACATTCCTGCCTTCTTAGCTGAAAGACTGCATCGAGCTTTGAAGGTTGGTCTGGGAATTTCATACATGTTCTTAGCTTCCCTCATGGAAAATGTAAAAACATTGCCATTATTGATGGAATTCCATTCACTTTGATGAGCTCTCTTTTGTAGCTAATCCATGCCATGGAGTGATCACAAGTGTCCTAATCATTAGAGCGGTTGGTACAGTAAAATGTTGACTAAATTATCTCCCCTGGTTCACAGGCAATAGAACCTGTTTTAGAACTGCACACCTCAAACCTGACCCCTTAGGTTCAGTGGCCTCTCAAGCCGCCTTACTTAAAATAGACCAAACTGAGTCAGCAGCCTTGTCTGTTGCCCCTGCTAGAAGGTGAGCTCCGTGGGCAGAGGAGTTTGTTTTTCTCTTTTATATCTTCAGACCCTAGCACTGGACCTGGCACCTAGAAGACGCTTGCTCCACTTCCCTTACTGGACATTTCCTATGGGAGTCCATGTGCACCTTCTGAGTTATGTCCAAAGTGAACACCTCATGTCCCTCACTTCACCTCCCCTCCACCCCAGTTCCGCTCCCCTTCCTGCGTTCAGTCATCTCAGTGGGAATCCCCAGAGGACCTGCCCTTGCCCAGCTCCTGAAGTCATGCCACTCCTCCCATCCTTGTTCTCTGTGCCTCAGCCTCTTCAGCCTTTCTGCTCCTTGACTGTGCCACGTCTCTTCCCACGTCAGAGTCTGTGCATTTGTTGTCCTCTCTGCCTGAAAGGTACCTCCTCCAGGTCTACCTGTGCTTGGCTCCTTCTCACCTGTCAGGTCTCTGCTCAAATGTCACCTCCTGAGAAAGGTCTTCCCTGACTACTCAGGTCAATTTGTCTCCCTTTTAGTGACGCTCCGTTCCATAGTTCTCATTAGTATTTATTTAAACACTTGGTTAATTTTCTCTACTGACCGTCTCCATTCATTAGAATGTTAACTCCATGAGGAGAGGTACGGACTGTGTTGTTCACTATCATATGCGCAGTGCATGAAACAATACCTGGCACACAGGGCACGCTCAATATGCATTTATTGAATAAATGAATAAATGAATTGTGTCAATATAACTGCTCGGGAATTTTACGAGTCTCCCTCTCCTTCATTCTGTACAAATGATACATCCCGTTTTGTCATCTGCCTTTATAAGCATCTCTTAAATAGACCCATTTTCTCCATCGCACCGCCATTTTTCTAGGTCAGGCCATCAACTTCTCTTTGGTATGTTAGTGCCAAAGCTGCTAGTCTCATTCTGTTATCTTCATCCTCCTCCTGCCCCGCATTCCATTCCTCATACTGCCGCCAGAGAGATCTTCGGAAAGCACAACTCGGCTCTGATCTCGGAGCTCTCCTGTTGAAAAGACTGCAATAGTTCCTCACTCTTGGGATAAAGTCAGAACTTCATGTCGTGGCTTATAAGGTCCTGCCTTTCCAGACACCTCTCTTGCTATTCCTCTTCATTATTTATGTGTCCTTGAGTGTGGCATTCTTTCTTGCCCTAACCCTTCACACCTGCTGTTTTCTCCATTGGAATGTCTTTTTTCCTCTTTCTGCGAACCCCACCCTTTCTCCTGTCGGGTTATTTAGGCCTCAGTTTAATTACCATTTTCTCAGACAGACCTTTTCTAATCCTTAATCTATTTTAGGCTCCCCTCATATGTGTGCCTATAGTACCCAAAATTTCTTATATGTCACATTATATTATATGGCCTGTTTTCCTACCGGTATCCTTTGCAAAATTGGAAGTGTCCCATCCCTGTTTTCAGCATGAAGCATGCTACTGGCACAAAGTAAGCTGTCGATAAATATTTCTTAAACAAATGAATAATGAGGTTTGATGTTAAACGAGGGAAGGAGAGTCACCACGGTGGACTATTTTGTGCACCGTTATCTATTTCTCATAAATATAGATTTATACGCTGTTTTGTGGCTGATTTGTGCCGTGGATGTCCATCTCTTAACAGGGTGCTGGAACTGATGAGTTTACTCTGAACCGAATAATGGTTTCCAGATCAGAAATTGACCTTTTGGACATTCGAGCAGAGTTTAAGAAGCGTTGTGGCTATTCTCTATATTCAGCAATTAAAGTAAGTCTCTTCTTAAAAATAGCAAAACACATTTTGCCTTTCTCTCCCTATTCTCTTTCCCTTACAATCCTTAGAACATGGAGATGTGTGACTTAGACTTCTCTCTCTTTGTCAGTGTGTCAATGTGTAGTGGTCGCAAAACAGCCCTTAAACATAGAGACTGTTTTCAGCTCTAGAATCTCAGCCACATGATAGATACCCACTTTTATTTTCTTCTGTTTAGTGGCCACTAATTTTTCTTCTTTTTTGAATTGCATATGCAAATTGTTTACCTATTTTCATATTGCACTGTTTTTATTTATTTTAGTGTTTCTTTATGAAAACGACAGGAAAGAAAACTACATATTTTAAATTTCCTCTCTGTTTCACACAAAAGATAGCATGGTTCTGCACCTTGGAGTTCTTTTCATTGCAATATATCAGAAGCTTTCTCAGTCTTTTAAATAGCTGTGTATCATTCTATTATTTGTTTATTTATACCCACCACATCAACAGATGTTTCCAGTTTCTTGCTAATGCGAACAATGCTGCCATATGCATACATAGTTTCCTAAGGTACAAGTGTATCTGTGGGATAAATTTGAGCAGTTTTTTCTTGAGATAAATTCTCAAAAGTGTATAGGATTGCTGAGACAGATGTGAATATATTTGTAATTTTGGTAAATATTACCAGTTGACTTCCATCTGTACTTCCATGAAGAATATATGAGTCCTTGTTTCTCGACAGCTTTGGCACACAGGGTGTTTTCAAGCTTTGGGTTTGTAAAATCTGATAGGTGAGAAATTACATCTCAGTGTAGTATTAGTATATCTTTTTCTTAATATGAAGAAAGCCGAACATGTTTTCATATTTTAAATGCCATTTGCATTTACCTACTGGTAATTTTTTATGTTACTTGCCCATTATTCTATTGAAATTTGGGTTTTAACTTTTTGAGGGGGTGTCAATTTCTAAGATCTCTTTTCATGTATGTTAGATTCACCTTTTGTCTATGAATTATAAATATTTTTCCCAGTTTGTTGTCTTTCTATTGACATGGCTGAAGGTGTTTTTTCATACTGTTTGGCACCAAATAGAATTCATCAATGTTTTATAGTTTCCTGATTTAAAAAAAAAAAAAGTAATTCCTTACAGTCTATCATTCTGGATGAGAATCCTAAAATATGTTACACAACTTCCTTTCAGTTTTAAAGAATGAAACCAGTTTTCATTGTCCTCAGATCTTAGTTGATATTATATATGTAGACAAACCCCAAATAAATGACAAATTATAAGGAAGTAAGACCTGCAAAAAATTGTGTAAGAGGCTTCCATACATGGAGCTATGGTAAAGCCACAGTCCCAATAGGAATATGACAACTTGGAAACGATGAACGAAGGGGCTAGCCCCCATTGCAGATTGTTCTCTGCGTCAGCCTCCAAGATGGCACGCAGGCATGAGTGGTAGAGAGGGGTGGTCCACGCTGGGTTCCTGAACAAAATGGGAGCCCAGGTTGAAGAACAAGCCATCACATTGTCCCAGCCTCCAGGGTCACTGGCTAGGTGCAAAGATGGAGCCCTGGGCTGGCTTCACAGACGTCCTCCAGGTCTCTCTATGCCTCAGCCTCCTCCACCTAACAGCTGTCTGGAAAAATCAGCTTTGGCAATCATTAGCCCAGACATGAAGACAAATGGATCTCTATCAGTGTAGAGTCACTGAGGCCTGAGCTCGGAGGTGGCACCCAGAGGACAAACCTAGTCTGAGAGAAGGACATGTTTGCTCTGAGTCCCGGTGGTCCAGAGTCGGGTGTGGAGTCTGAGCTGTTCAGACATCTGGGGCCCAGCTATAGGATCGTTTATGAACCCTGTGGATTCTGATCCTGGAACCAACCTCCCTCAAGCCTCTCTTCGAGGCTGGAGTCCCATGCTATGCAGGAGACACACCCAGTTGCCCACCAAGGACTCCTCCATTCTGTCCGCATTCCTATGTCACCAGGAACAGCTGAAGCCCATGGCCCAGCCTTTGAAGTGGCCCTGCCCAGCAAAGCTTCCCTTGACCACCTGTTGGCTTGGGCCTTCGGGCAGCCATCCTGAGAACTTTCTGGCCTCAGGCTCCACAAATGGTGTTACGGTGGATGCATGAATGAACATCACTCAGTCAACTGGAGTCATAAATCAAAACCCCCCACACCCTATTTTTTTTGTTTCAGCCAGAGCTTTTGCTTTTTACTAAACCTTTGCAGAAAGAGATGCATGCCTAAGTTGAAATCGGAAACTTACTCTAAAAGGCAACTCTCAGGCTGTGCCTGGGGCTTAGCACAGATTTTATCAGCTGCTCACACTCAATGCAATTTGAATCGATCCTGACACATTACAATCATTTCAATCAACAGAGGAAGATTCAATAACGTTAACCATATTGTTCTTACTAAGGCAGAAAAGTAGACGCATAACTTTTATAAAGATTGTCAGTAACAAGATTGAAACATAAAGAGGGCTCTTGGTTCACCCTCAGCAAACCAGAAAATTAAATTAAGCCGTAGCTCTCCCTCCCGCAGTGGTCTGGGTGATTGAGGCTGATTGTATTAGGAAACATTTAAACTATGGGTATCTTGATAGAAAATAAAAATTCATTGCTGAAGAGTTCAGTTTGTAATTTAAAATTATATAAGGTGTCTTCATTTCTACCACCTGAAAGTACATTATTAGGCGATATCATTACATTTTCACTACTAATGAATAAGATCCTTTCAGATGATTCCATTTCTGTCATTCAGAAGCTAGAATTTCATTTTGTATATTGTCGGGGAGGAAGAAAGTTTCACCTGGTCTAATGATTAAATCTACAATGAGACATATTAATAAATGTAAAGGGTAAAAGGTGGAATCAAAGTTGGGAGAAGAGAGAACCTCTGTTAAAAACAGGCCAACAGAAACATTTAGTTAGTGTGTGTGTGTGTATATATAATATATACCTCCTTTGCATAGTAAACATTGCATCTTAATATTTTAAGCCTCAATCTCATATAGTATGTTTTCTGAATCAAGATCTTTTTGGCTAGTTTAGGGGAAAGGAAATCAGAAACATACTCTTTGGAGATGTAGTTCATTTCGCTTTCTTAAGTATAGTATGGTGTTAAGGAGCCAGGAGATCGGGGTTCAAATTCTGCTTCTGTCGCTCATTATATGATCTGGCACAAGGTTCCTAGCCTCTCTTTTTCTCATCTTACTGATGTGTTAAATGGAGATACTTATGAACCTACTGCTTAGAGTTCTAAGGGTTAAAGTAATTGGTAATTATTTACTAAGCGTTTGGTAAATAATATATATTACTAAAACTAGACAGTAGGTCCTCGGGTTATGTCGGAGATCTGGAACCCACCTCCATGAGCATCAACGTCACTCACATGGAGCACATACACAGCAGCAATAGTGAAACAGTAAAAAAAATGTGAAACAGCAAAAAAAATGTAAAAGAAAGGTAACAATTCCTGACCTTTACTTGTCGTAAATAAATAATAAAAAACATAAAGCACATATGTACATATGTCAAAATGATGGAACATTTTTTTTTTTATAAATAAATGGGAAATGGCGACGTAACCACAAAACAATGTACATCGAGTCCGATGTAACCCAAGGACTGCCTGTAATTTTTAAAGTTTTGCTTAAAAATTAATATTATGTAACATTACATAGTTGATTAAATATATTTTATTAAACCCAAATTGAAATTTAATTGAATTATATCAGGAAGAATTTAAACAATATTGTGAAAAAGATGCTAGGATGAAAAATAACTACACTCAGGTATGAATGGATGATGGAATTACAGGTGCATTTTACTAAATGGTACAGGTCATGAGTCTTGCACCTCAGTGAATCCCCTAGTGCTACGAGATTTGGTTCCTTTATGGTCCCCTCATTATTTATGCCGTACCTGTCCTTCTCTCCATCCTGTGCTTTGCAGTCGGACACTTCTGGAGACTACGAAGCCGCACTCTTAAAGCTCTGTGGAGGAGATGACTGAGCCACGCACATCGTCTGCAAAGGTTGTCTGCTCCCACGATCGGCTTTTCCAACAGATCTGCTCACTTCTTTCTCACATGTTTAAAAGTACAAGCAAGTATAAACAGCGGCCTGTTTTCCTAACAAATTTTCATTGTTCCATAACAACAGCAATGACACAATTATTTTAGAGCATCTCATCATACATCATGTAGCAGTTTATTAATGAAAATTTAAAATGATGTGAAGAATCTCCTAATACTATCTAAATATATTTGTTTAGGAAGTGAGGATCTTTGTACAGTTCTAAAATATCAAATGCAAAGCAGGGTAATAAAAATTGTTGCCTTTGTTAAAGTGTCTGTTTTTAGCGTCTACTGACATTGTTGGTACCTGGTGCCAACAACTAATTATATTCTATAACACGCTTTTGTTACAGAAGCTGTTGCTGCTTCAGTCTATCTATTACCGTATTAATCACATCCATCTTTAAGAAAAGGAATAAAAGTGAAGATGTATGTGATCCTACCTACCCTTTCTAGTCATGATCAAGCTACATGAGTGGCAATGTGTAATAAGTTATTTAGCCGTCAGAAAATATCTGTGGAACTATTAATCTAACCACTTCCTGTCTGAATGGCAAGCATGAATTGGGGTTATTTTATGCTAAATACTGCTTTAGCAGAATCAAGTCTATAAGCTTTCCTTTTCCTCTAAAATAATTTTGCAAAACTATGCATTTTAAAAATCCCTCATGTTATCTTTGGAAGGGACCTACCATGAAATATCTTGACCAATATGAAATATCCGAGGTAAAAAATTCCAGTTGGAGTTATTAGTCTGGACTAGATAGAAATGATAGATGTGTGAGAAATATAAACAGTGAGGTGTGGGTTGAGAAGTTATCTCTTGTCCTGGAATTTCCAAATTGCATAAAGGGAAAAAAGTGTAGGGATTTAGAGTCCTACACACATGGTTTTGACTTCCTGCCCTACTGTGTACCAGCTCTGTGACCCTGGCAACTACTAAGCCCTGCTAACCTAAAGTTTCCTCATCTGTAAAATGGTAATAATTATAGTGCCTGTCTCTTCCATAGAGTTTCTTAAAGATTAAGTAAGGTAGCCCTGGCCGGCCTGGCTCGGTTAAAGCATTGTCCCATACACCAAACGGTGGTGGGTTCGATTCCCAGTCAGGGCACATACTCAGGTTGTGGGTTTGAGCCCTGGTCTGGGCACGTTCAGGAGACAACCGATTGATATTTCTCTCTCACATCGATGTTTCTCTCTCTCCCTAAAATCAATTTTTAAAAATACACTAAGTAAGATAATGCCTGTGAACACATCGCCCTGTGCCTGGAAATGGTTAAGTGTTCAATTAGCATGTTACCATTATTATCTCCATGCAACATCAAAATGATCACAACAGCACTGCAACCATTCTTTCAACACTTCACCCACCGTATGCTAAGTAAGTATTGGTTACACCAAAGGGACTAAGACTCATTTTCTATTGCCAACGTGCTTTAAAATCTGAGAAAGAGACATGTAAGCAGATAAATGCAACACAGTATGTACTGTGCATTCAGGGAAATGGCGTTGTATAAGAGAAAGAAGCAGTATGGAGGTGGAATGAAGAATTCAGCCCCTGATGGTTATAAATTCCACCAGCTAAAAAAATGAGAAGAGGCTCCTCATATAGGTAAGAGCACTTGCAAAGTCACAGTTATGAACTAGCATGATGTGTGTACAACTCTACGCAAAGGTTCGTATGATGGAGGCTTAGAGCACAATATATGAAGGCTCATGTACCTTGCTAAAGAGGTTATAAGCAGCCCTGGCTGGCATTGCTAAGTGGTTAGAGCATCGGCCTGTGGCCTGAAGGGTTGCAGGTTTGATGCCCAGTAAAGGGCACGGACCTGGGTTGCAGGTTCAATCCCTGGCCCTAGTCGGGGCGTGCAGGAGGCAACCGATCTAATGTTTCTCTCTCTCCCCCTCCCTACCTCCCTTTCACTCTCTTTAAAAGTCACTGGAAAAAATATCCTCAGGTGAGGATTAACAACAGCAACAAAAAAGAGTTTATAAGCAGGGGGCAGTCATGGGAGGGACATTCCAGGAGGATTTTAATCAGAGAAATTATGTGCTCAAATTTTTGACCAAGGGGGAAGAATGAATAGAAGAAAGCTAGAGGCAGGGAGCCTACTTGGCAAGTTCTATAATCAATACAGAAATGTCAGTGTGAACTAAAATAATGCCAAGGGAGACAAAAGGGAAACACACACACACACACACACACACACACACACACACACACACACAAGAAATATTTAGGAGATAAAATTGATAGAACAAGATAATCAAGATCGTCAGGTGTCAAGTTTGATCCTGTCACTTCGGCTTGAGTGATTTGGTGAATGAGCGTCTCACCAAGCAAATCATTGCTAATACTTGAGTGCTTAGTATGCATCGGTCACTATGTTAAACAGTGTAGTATATGTTAAATCCTAATCCTCAAGGAACTTTACTAACTCCCAGGTATAGGAATGGAGGCTGAGAGAAATCAAGTAGCTTGACCATTGGAAGAGCCAGGATTGAAGCCCAAGCAGCCCAACTTCAGTGTCCAGGCTCTTAATCACTGTTTGGCCTTAACATGTATTCCAACCCATGGCCACTGTTCTTTTCAGCCCTGGAACATAAAGCTATTTGAATGCAGGGAATTTTGCCTGTTGCATTCGCTGCTCTGTTCCTAGTGATATTCGTATCATTGCATGTCATGTGTTTCAGTTACTTTGACTGTTCTATATCATTTCATAGTGTACATCACAGGCATAGTTTCTAGGAGGCCATGGAATTGCCCTGAAAGAAGTATGGAAGGCATATTTTTATCTGGCTCCATACCCCTTGTGCTTCTTTGAAGCTCTGGTACCCTAATCCAGCCACAGAAGTAGCCTTCATCTACAGTCAGTACACAAAACGAGGAAGAACCTGTTTCATTCTCTCTAATGGGTTCTGGTCACCTGTTTCCAATGTGTGTGGGGAGAAGGGTTCCCCACACCAACAAGCAATGCTCTGACACCAGCGGGATGTCCTACAACGACTCAATTGGACACTGTTTACCTGTGGACAGCATCCGATCCCACAAGTCAAGGGTGCAGTCCAACAAGACTGCCCTCCCCCCTCCAGATGCCAATTACAAGTCCAGGTTGTTACCTGTGCTTCCGACCGACTAGCTATGGATCAGAGATTGTAACAACTCCTTCCTTAGGTTCAATTAATTTGCTAGAGCCGCTCACAGAACTCGGGGAAATGCTTACTTATGTTTACCAGTTGATTATAAAAGGATATAGTAAAGGATACAGATGAACATCAGATGGAAGAGATGTGAAAGGCAAGGTATGTGGGAAGAGACACAGAGCTTCTATGCCCTGTCCAGGTGTGCCACCCTCCTAGCACCTCCATGTGCTCACCAACCCGCAATCTCTCCGAACCCCGTACTATTGGTATTTTTATGGAAGCTTCATCGCATAGGCATGACTGATCATTAACTTCATTGTCAGCCCTTTTCCCTTCTCAAGAGCATGGAGGTATGGCGCTGAAAGTTCCAAGCTTCTAATCAAGGCTTGGTCTTTCCCATGACCAGCCCGCATCCAGGAGCCCACCCAGAGTCACCTCATTGGCAAAAAACAAATATTAGAACAAAAGATGAGTCTAGTGATCTTTTCACTTAGGAAATTAAAAGAGTTTTAGAAGTTCTGAGCCAGGAGCAATTATCTCTTGCTTTCTCAGATTCGTTGTATAATCTTGTCATATAAAGCGACAGCCCCTAAACCATTGTGAATGTCAATGTATATCTTACATGTCTTTAAATTTCTAGCCCAGTTTCCTTTTCATAGAGGTACACAATAAATTTTAAGAATAATGATTTGTAACATGGGGTAGTAGACCTTATCTGTTTGTTGTAAGGAGCAGAGGAAATAATTAGAGGTACCTTGAAAAGTATTGAATGTTATTCAAATGTGATGTAGAATTTTAGAGTTGATATAAACCAAGTTGATTGTGCTCCTTAAATAATACACTGTGATAATAATAGGATCTAGGCTAACATTTATTAAGGGCTTACCGTATGGTATGCACTATGCTAAACACCTTTAAATTGTTTTCTAATTATCAAAATAACTTCATGAGGTAGAAACTATTATTGTTCCCATTCTAAAGAATAATTACTTTTGTGTGTATGAATAGAGGACTTACTATGTGCTGAGACGGTAGTAAATATTAAATGTCATTTATTCTGAGAGTTGTTATGCTGTTAAGTGCATTGAAACAAAACATGGTTATATGTGTTAATATTACCCTATTTTACAGATGATGAAAATGAGGCTCAGAAAGGTTAGGTTACTAGCCCAAGGTTGCAGAGCAGGAAAGCCAAGGATTTAGAATCCAGGTCAGTGTGTATCTATCTGTGCCTGAGTAAGTCTGAGGAGGGGGAGAATGAAGGAAGTGAAGATCACTTGAGATGATTCTCCATATAGAATGCAGCATTGTAATAATAAGAAAAGGCTCCAAGGAAAGCTTTCTTCCTTCAAACTTTTTATTCTCATTCTTCTTGCATCATACGCATTGGACCAGCTAGTAACTACTGAAAGTGTATTTCTAATGATTCTGATGGAACACAGCTAACTCAGGATGAAGGGTTGTGGTCAGTGATCCTTCCAAAGAACTACAATACTTACTTAAATGTTTAACTACTAGAATGAGAGGGGCAATATAGGCACAGGGCAGTGCCAGCACATGGGCCTTCACCGATCTAGGCAGCATGACCCCAAGTTATTTTACTTTAGGCAAGTTATTTTACTTTGCTCTTTTCACCTTTAAAATTGGAACAGTAATAGCTTACTAGTAGTTATTTTGATAATTAAATTTGAAGACAAAAGGTGTTCAGAATAGTGCCTACCATATAGTAAGCCCTTAATAAATGGTAGCCTAGATCAGTGGTCAGCAAACTCATTAGTCAACAGAGCGGCAAACTGCGGCTTGTGAGCCGCATCTGCCTCGCGAACCGCAGTTTTCCGACCACTGGCCTAGATCAGCGATTTTCAACCAATGTGTCACAATAATTTTTTAAACAAGCAATTTTTTTTATTCAGGGGCACTGACCACTTTTCCTTTAGATTGTCAAATAAAAAATGAAAACAGCCAACACAATAGCTGTGAATGAATCAAAATTATACCTATTATTTTTGTCAGATTGGCAAAAATAAGTTTTTTGGTGTGTGGCAGAATTTTAGAATTTAGTTTATGTGTGCCATGAGATGAAAAAGGAAAATTGCTGGCTTAGGTCATATTATTGCCATTTATTATTCAAGGGACATGTTTTTTATTGCCTCCAATTTCCACAAGGTGGCAGGTCGAGTTCAAAGTGGACCTCATGACTCTGTGTCCCAAAGGCTAAAACCTACTTACTTGACTTGCTTCTGAATAACTGGGCCAAGTATGAACTGTTTGGAAAAAAATCTCCATTATTTTGTTCATCCATAGGATGTCTTTTAGGCACCTTATTGTTGGGATAAAATCCTTCTTAATAGAACATATGGATCACTTCACTTAACCCTTTTGTTTCTCACCATCTACACTTACATGAAACCTATACGGAAAACTTTTCCGTAGATCACCCGCCTAAGTGAGTACATTTAAGTCATCTCTTTACTCACTAAGTTTAGTCCCTGCAGACTGTGAAGGAGGAGGAAATTAGCAAGCTGGAAAGAGTCCTGGACTCTGTGTGAGGTGAACTGCAACAGGCAGGAGATTTGCACACCTCGCTCTAGAGTGATGGGATGTTTGGTCTAGTCATTAGGAAGCACAGAAGTGACAAATGAAGATATTGAGTGGGAGATTCTCTAGCCTATTTATAAGTGCATATAAAAAATTTTGTTTTTTGTGCTGAAACCCAGGAGAAGGACATTTTTAAAGAATATAATTCAGACTTTTCTTATGTGTATCCTTCCCTTCTTCCCTTCTTCCATTTCCCTATTTCATGCCATATTGAGAACCTCTCATTTCTATAATTTTACTTTGTCTTTAAAACATTGGTTTTGGGGCCAATCAAACTGAGTCTAAATCTTGGCTTCAATACCTATGATAACAATTTTATAGCAGTAAGTATTTGACAACTACTGAACTTCTTTGCACCTCAACTCTTTACCTGATAATAACAGCTCTTACCTTAAAGAGTTCTTGTGAGGATTAAATGAAACAAAACATATGAAGAATGTAACTCAATCAAAAGTAGTTACTGGTCACTGCATTGGCATAGTTTTGCCTAGTGAATGGGAGATAGTTTTCCATAAGCATTTGCAGAATAAATAAATTATGCACTATATGGTGATAGTAACTCTAAGACTGGCCTTGGAAGTCTTAAAAAAAATACGCACTGAAATCAGTGTTGTCAAAGAAACGTGTCCTCTAACAATGGGAATCAAAGGAGTGCACTTGAGTAGTCAGGTGAGCAGGATCTGAAAACAGGTTCCCTCCATTTTCTTCCTGCCCACCACATGTGAGTGAGCAACCTACTCAATCTTTGTGTGCCTTAGTCTCCTTATCGGTAAGGCCAGGATGGCAATAGAATTTATTGTTCTGATTCTGATAGGGGTGAGGTTTCGACAAGTTGGTTTAGGGCTTTAGGCAAAGCTCTTAGCAAAGGGCCTCCCATCCTGTAAGTGCTCAACAAATGTCAGCTGTAATTCTCTGGCTCAGTTTGGAAGAGTTACAATTGCTTATTCTCAATTCACTTGGGGGTTTTTGGGATGTTGTAAAGCGAACCCTTCTAGTTTGTAATTAGGAGGGAAGGTAAAGCAGACCTCTTGGCAATTTCCTGCCTATGAAACCTGTGTTTTATGAACCATGGAAAGTACCCCAGATTTCTTTCAACCCCCACCCCCCTACCCCCAGCAAACTGAAAAACGCTGGTCTTTCCCACCCACTCGCTGTACATCTCCCGTAGGACTCTGAAATCAAAGCAAGTATGATTGGTTTGTGCTCAAGCAATTTATTAGTGGGATGTTTCCTGCAGTCTCTACAGACTCAGCTTCAGGCCAGTTTTATCTCCCAGAGGGTCAGCCCTGCTCAGAGGCCGGAGTTTGCCTGCTTCCATGGATTTTATAGTCCAAGGTGGGAGAGAGGATACCAAGTGGGCAGGAGTCCTGCTGAATGGCGGCTGCAGTAAACTGTGAAAAGAAATCCCAAACCCCCAACCCAAGCCACCAAAACAGCCCATTCACCTGTATGCATTCTGTGTGTGATTTTTAGTAGATTTTTATTGATTTCAGAGTGAGAAGGAGAGGGAGAGAGAGAGAGAAACATCAATGATGAGAGAGAATCATTGATCGGCTGCCTCCTACACGCCCCACACTTGGGATCAAGCTCGAAACCTGAGCACATGCCCTGACCAGGAATTGAACTGTGACATCCTGGTTCGTAGGTCAATGCTCAACCACTGAGCCACGCTGGCCGGGCTCAGCTGTATGCGTTTTAAAACACAGCCATGCACCAGGGAAAATGTGCCACCAGAAGTCCTCTTGGGCACAAGCTCTGTGGGACTGGATGTGGCAGTAAGTAACAGCCCAGGGCCAAGGCGTGCAGAGCTCTGAGCATGCGCTGAAGTAACAAGCGACACAATATCAGGCAAAAAGAACTTTGTAAAAGGACATTGAGATCAAATCAGCTCCTCCACAAAGAAGCAGGCCCCCCTGGGTAGGAGGTGGGAGAACAAATTCCCCAGGTGGGAAGCGAGTGCGAATAAACCACATTCTCACCTCCTTTTACAGAACTGAAAGGCAACCAGAGCATGGCGGCCTCTGTTGGTGCTCAGCCAATTTCCTCACGTGGAGTTTAGAGATGGCCAATGTGAAAACCTTAAACAACTTGTTTTGTTTTGTGTTGGAGACCTAAGTCTACAAAGAAAAACCCAGATCACACACTGCAAATTCTAGGTAAACAGGGGTTAACTGATCTCTTCCTGCAAAATATCTTCTTGGTTGCTCCTGGTCAAACCAACTCCTTGAATCCTTTATTCTTTCAAACAGTTATTGCCTGGTAACCATGGTCCAGGATCTGTGCTCGGTGCTGGGTTATGAAGATGAATAAAGCGACACATTTCCTAATTTCAAGGAGTTGATATTCTAGAGAATGAAGAGGGGGAAATGAAGACAGACCTGGCGAATTAGCAAAGGGAGCAAGGTGGGGGGAGTGGTGATGATGATGGTGGTTGTGGTGATGGTGAGTAGATTTGTGGTTCAGGCAGGCCTGGCTGCCCTAGTTCCCAGCTGTTTGACCCCAGACAAGATTCTCACAGTGCTGTTCTTGAATTCCAGAGTTAACGAATAAGCTGTTTGAAGAAGCTGCCGATTATTAAGTACTCTATTAAAGGCTGTTGAAGTTGTATAGGACAGTGGTTAAGAGTCTGAAGCCAGGCTAGCTCAGGTTCAAATTCCAGCTCCAAACACACTAGCTATGTGTTTAAAGTCTTTATGCCTCAGTTTTCTTATCTCTGAAATTTGAATGAGAGTAATCATTCAACCAACCACCTCCTAGGAGGACACAGCTCAAGTGGATCAGTGCATGTAAGTACTTAGAATGGCCCAGCACATAGTAAACCCTCGGTAAGTCCTGACTTTATCATTAACTGTAATAAAATGTGATCTGCGCTCAATGCTATTAAAAATGTATACAAGAGATACTCATGATATTTTGCTAAATAGAAAGAAAAAAAAAAGCATGTTGACAAATCAGTGGGGAAAAGTAAGCCAGAAAAATTGGAAGAACATACACAACAATGGTAACGTTTTCTAAGTCATGTTTTCTAAATTTTAAACAATTATGGGTTTATTAATTTTGAAACATTTTATATGAAGTGTAAGAAACTTTGATTATTAAAAGGTGCCTGGAGCTCAGATGAAGGTGGTGGTGGTGGTGGTGGCGGTGGTAGGGGGTGGGTTTGGGGATCTGGCAGACGCGGCTGCCCCGTCACAGCTGTTTGGCGTCAGACAAGATTCTCACACTGCTGTTCCGGATTTCCAGAGTGAACGAATAAGACATTTAAAGAAACTGCTGATTGGCTCTGCCAGAGAAGGATTCTCTGGGAATGGAAACTCTGAGCTGGGTAATAAATGAATTAAGTGGGAGGGGCTTTGAAGATTCAAGATTGGCATGGCGATGAGGACAGGCTCCTGAGAACTGCCTGGGTTGTGTATTATTTGACTGTATTGGAGGTTCTGCAGTGATAAGTGGGTGGGCTAAGTGGGCCATTGATCCTCAGTGAGGAGACCTCCTCTGGGCACCACACAGAAGAATCCAGACTTAATGGTCACTTGTCTTCCTGTCTCTGTGGTATCCGGTGGGAAGTTTGGCTCTTTTCTCACTCTCTCACTCTTCCTCTTTTGCTCTCTCTGGTTTCAGAAATTTAATTGTGGATCCTGGCTGTTAAGGTACTGGAGGCCAGTTTAAATCTTCGTGATAGAACCCACAGAATAGTTGCTAATTCTATTTCCTACTTCCTGGAAGCTGGCCGGGAACATGAGAGCCGAGTAGACATCCCTGTTGTGGATTAGGGCCGTGGCCCCCACTTTGTGTACCCCCGAAGGAAGTGGGTGATACAGAATGACACCCAGCTGAGAATGCTTCTCCTTTTCCTCCTCTTTCTGTGCCTCGCTCAGGCCTCAGGACCCTAAGGAGGGACCAGAATGAGCTGTGGGCAGGGCCAGGCAGCCCGGGGCCCCTAACAGTCATTTCAGGTCTTCTGAGCACCAGCCCACACCCTCTAAGCCTTTCCTCCCTGGAGGTTAAATTCAACAGCAATGACTGGAGAATGTCTCCAGTTCATCCAGACGTGTTTCTGGAGAGAAGATTTAGTGCCAGGAGAAAAAAGCAGCTTCCTTCCTCTCTTCACTGCCTGTCTGATCCTCAGCCCTCGGCCTCAATTCCTGGCTAACTTCAGGAGTGTTAATAAGACAAAGAGAAGTCTTTGCACTGTTTAGTCTACTTTTAATTATTATGGAAACCTTTCCTGGCCACCAGGCTACAAATGGTCCATTCTTGATGTTCTCCTCACTCTTTCTTCTGAGTATCGGTGCTGTGGTTTGGCTGGGCCAGGTGCAGCCAGAAACTTCTGGGGAGGTTCAGGGTTTCCCAGATTAACCCCCGGGGGAGCTCCACACACCTTCCTCTGTTTATGTCTCTGAAGACGTGGGCTGCTCTCCTGGCTGCTCTTGGCTTCCTCTGTGTGTTGGTCCTGCCTTCCCCCTGAGCTTTCCCTTCCTAGGCATAAAGGGGAGGCGCCAGGCTCTAGAGCCACACTCTGAGTTTGCGTATCACCTGCTGGCTGTGTAACTTTGGGCAATTACTTAGTGATGGTGATCCATCATTTTCTTTATCAGATGGGAGTAGTGAAATAAGGAATTGCCTCCAGTGTGGCTCTGGAGAAAGACAAATACTGTATGATCTCACTTCTTTGTGGAATCTAAAAAACAAACAAACAAGAAATCACACCTGAACTCATAGATACAGAGAACAAATTAGTGATTTCAAGAGGTTGGGGGGGGTGGGCATGAAATGGGTGAAGGTACAAAATTCCCGTTATAAGATAAATAATTCCTGGGAATAAATAATGTACAGCATGGTGACTATCCTCTCTAATAAAATGGTAATATGCAAATTAACCATCACTCCGCTACATAAACCACGCCCATCAGCCAAGCCACGCCCACCAGCCAATCAGGGCGAGTATGCAAATTAACCCCAATCCAAGATGGCTACAGCCACAGAGAACAAGGTTTCCCAGGTAACAGAGGAAGCCAAGCTTTCCATAGCCGTTGCAGGCCTAAGCCTCCACTCAAGCTACAAAGTTTCAATTATAGAAGGTAAACAAATTCAAACAAATGGGGCAGAATGGAGCTTGAGAGAGCAGGCCAGGGTTGCCACCAGCAACAGGGGAAGCAAAGCTTTCCACACACCCTGGCCAGGCTCACCCGCTTAAGGCTACAAAGTTTCAATTGTAGAAGGTGAATTAACTGCCACAGAAATGGCTGCCGGAGCCCCAGGCTTGGCTCCGCTCCAGGCTACAAAGTTTCAATTGTAGAAGGAAAATAAATTCCAGATACCAGGGCCTCCCCTTGGGTTGCCAGGGGGCGTGGCTGGCCTGCAAACCACCACAGGCCCCTCGCTCAGGCCGCCCCACACCCCAAGGGAACCCCCACCCTGATCCGGGACACCCTTCAGGGCAAACCAGCTGGCCCCCACCCGTGCACCAGGCCTCTATCCTATCTAATAAAAGAGTAATATACAGATTGATCATCACTGCAACACGCAATATAGCTGCCCCCATGTAGTCAAAGATTCTGCCCCCATGTGGACACAAGATGGCCACCACAAGATGGCCAGCAGGAGAGGGCAGTTGGGAGGCACCCGGCCTGCAAGGGAGGGCAGTTGTGAGGGACCAGGCCTGCAAGGGAGGGCAGTTGAGAGGGACCAGGCTTGCAAGAGAGGGCAGTTGGAGGTGATCAACCCTGCAGGAGAGGGCAGTTAGGGGTGACCAGGCTGGCAGAGGAGGGAAGTTGGGGGCAAACAGGCTGGCAGGGGAGCAGTTAAGCATCAACCAGACTGGCAGCAGAGTGGTTAGGGGCAATCAGGAAGGCAGGCAGAAGCGGTTAGGGGCAATCAGGAAGGCAGGCAGGCAAGCAGTTGGAAGCCAGCAGTCCTGGATTGTGAGAGGGATGTCCGACTGCCCGTTTAGGCCCGATCCTGATGGGATCGGGCCTAAACGAGCAGTCGGACATCCCTCCAGGAATCCCAGATTGGAGAGGGTACAGGCTGGGCTGAGGGACAACCCCCCACCGTGCACGAATTTCGTGCACCGGGCTTCTAGTAGTTAATAATTCTGTATTGTATATTTGAAAGTTGCTAAGAGAATACATCTTAAAAGTCATCACAAGAAAGAAATTTTAACTGTGTGGTGATGGATGTTAAACTTGTGCTAATTATTTCATAATATGTACATATATCAAATCATTATGTTGTACACTTAAAATTAGTACAACATTAATGTCAATAAAATCTCAATTTCAAAAAATATTGAATAAGTTATCTAGCTCACAGTGCCAGAAGATCCCAAGGAGGGAATGATTAGATCTGCTATGGAAGATCTGAAGAATTAAATGAAATAACAAAAGTTACCTAATGAAGAGCACCTAACACAACACCTGAAATATAGTGATAATTGGATATCATTTACACCTTTCCCCAATTTCTCATTCCCTTTTGCTATATACCAAGTACATGCATAAGATCCTTTTTTGTTTCAAAAGTTTTACTATTGCCCTAGCTGATTTTGCTCAGTGGTTAGAGCATTGGCCCACAGATTGAAGGATCATGGATTTGATTACAGGCAAGGACGTGTACTTCTGTTGCAGGCTTAATCCCCTACCCCAGTCAGGGAGTGTGAAGTAGGCAACCAATCAATGTGTCTCCATCACATTGATGTTTCTCTCTCTGCATCACCCCCTCCCTTCCACTCTCTCTAAAAATCAATGGAAAAAAATATCCTCAGATGAGGATTAACAACAACAACTAAAGTTTTACTATTAATAACTACAGGACAAGACAAAGGGCCTCATATTCTATATAATAACCATGGAGAATTTTTGCAGTGTAACCACCACCACCACATTCTGGACTCTCTTGCAGAGAGGAGAATTCAGCTTCTCTTGAACTTTGGCTTTAAGACCTCATAATTCTCTTCTCAGAAAACACACCTGAAGACCCAGTAGGTGTTGACTTTCTCCATCCTTTCAGGTGTCAATAATAACAGGCACAGTTTTCTTAGTCAGTCTGAGCAATTATAGATGTTATGTCATTTTAACCTCACAACATCTCTCCCCACTTATTAGTTAGGAAACTGATACTCAGAAAGGTTAGGTGCGACCCTAAATCACACAACCATGTCATTTTGGAGCCACAATACAAACAGAGATGTCTGTGGCTCCAAAATCCATGCGACTGAGGCTCCCGTGGGGCCTCGATGCAACAGAAGCTCTTGCCTTTAGAAGGCTGTTTTCCAAGGGGAGAAGGGCTGGAAACTTGAATGTCTCAGGAACCCTCTGGCTTCACCCCACACACAAGTTCTTAATACATCACTGACATCTAACAGCCATAAATACCAAAGTCAAGATCAGTCCCTTGGCAGTTTACAGATCAAATACAAAGTCACCTAGTACAGGACAAAAGCCATCTCGATAAAGAAAGCAGCGCTGGTATCTTTAATGCTGATGAGACGGGTCAGGAGGCTCTCAGACCAGAAGTTAGTGGCAACTGCATGTCTTCGCTTGCTGAGTTCTGTGCCGTCAAATGTTGAGATGTCTAGAGTGTGTGAGGCAGGGCACAGGGGAAAGGGTGGAGCTGGAACACTGAGTCAACTTTTCACCATTGCTTACCCGGATCTCCTTACTTTTCAAGGAGGAAGTAATGTGTTTTAGCCCTCCTTTCCCTGTGCCACATAGAGCGACGGTACTGAAACCATCCAGCGCTGAGGACTTGGCAGCTTCCAAAGGTCATGTTGCTGGCCGCTGTAGTTTGAGTTGAAGTAATTGCAGACGTGCAGGCAAACATCCAGAAGGTCAGCAGGCTCCGGGCCGGGCAGGCCAAGCCAGAGGGGAATCCACAGTTTCTGGAGTGGGAGTGGGAGAGGAGGGGGAGTCCAGAGAGGAAATGGAATGAAGAGCAGGAGGATCATGGAGAGCTCTGGAGAGGCAGCAGAGTTGCCATTGCACCTGAGACATCTTTAATAAGATGGGGGGGGGGGGTGTGTGCTCACAGCACATCGGGGCTGTGTGCTCAGCACTTGCTCCTGTGGTCCTGAGGCACAGTGTGAGGTTAGAAAGACCTCAATTATCCTAACTCTTCTACCAACTAGTTTTGAGAAATTGGGAAGATCATTCAATCTCTCTGAGTGGTTATTTCAGCTATAAAATTGAAATAACAACATCTGTATTATTTATTGAGCCCGTCAATATTAATTGAAGACCTCTTATATGCTAAACATTATAAAAGCTGGATATACACAGGTATATTAAAGTAAATCTGCATCTTATAAATTCTGGGGATGCAGTGTACAGCATGGTGACTATAGTTAACAATAGCATATTATATACTTCAAAGTTGCTAAGAGAATAAATCTTAAAAGTTGTCATCACACAAAAAAAAGTATAACTGTGTGCTGATGGATGTTAACTGGACTTATCTAATAATTGTTACAAAGTATATGCAAATATCAAGTTATTATATTGTACACCTTAAAGTTATATATGTCAATTATCTTCATATCTCAATTTACTTCAATAAAACTTGAAAAAATTTAATAAGATAAAATAAATCAGTGCCTATTTTCTTGGAACTTATAGTCTATAGATGAAGGCAAGTGTGATAAATTATATAAAATGCTTGGCATTTGGCAGTTTTTATTTCATGTAATCTTCACAGAAATTCTTTTTTTAAAAAGTCTAAAAACTTTTTTTGTGCCAAAACCATTATTGCCAACTAAAAAGTTCTAGACTAGATTCTTCTGACTTTAAAAGAATGTCTGTATAGAGCATTTCCCCCTGTTCTTGTGCCTGTGAGTCTGACAATCAGAAAAGTGAGTCATTAGTT
This sequence comes from Cnephaeus nilssonii, assembly GCF_951640355.1. Classification (NCBI taxonomy): domain Eukaryota; kingdom Metazoa; phylum Chordata; class Mammalia; order Chiroptera; family Vespertilionidae; genus Cnephaeus; species Cnephaeus nilssonii. The sequence continues at coordinate 68,616,064 of NC_137072.1, read as the reverse complement.
AGGCTTAACTTTTGGACAGATACATTATTTGCCAATTGTCGGTACCTGGAAATTCTATTTTAAGATTGGAAAGACATGTAGCAAGTTTTTCCTGGGACAGGTTTGCAATGGCATTTGACAGAAAGGAGGAGGACGTGGGCCTAAGTAGCTAGAGGGAGCTTCAGCTGCGTGAAGGCCGTCTAGAGCAGTGGTTCTCAGCCTTCCTAATGCCGCGGCCCTTTAATACAGCTCCTCATGTTGTGGTGACCCCCAGCCATAAAATTATTTTCCTTGCTACATCACAACTGTAATTTTGCTACTGTTAATGAATTGTAATGTAAATATCTGTGTTTTCCGATGGTCTTAGGCGACCCTGCTGACAGTTCTCAACCTGTGGGTCGCAACAGAACTGCTGCTGTAGAGCCTAAGACCATTGGTGCCACTGCTCTAGAGCGTCACACTTTGTTGGGGGAAAGTCTGGAGGCCTGACAACTAGGGCTGGGGCAGGTGCCCTCTCATCGCTCACCTGGAAGAGCATGGCACCAAGGAAAGCATTGCTGGCTTTCAGTTTTCTTTTGTGGCCAGTCCATTGTCATGTGCGATGCAATTTTTCAGGAAATAGCTGTTACTCCACTCCTTTCTCCCTTCCTCAAGAAAGTGTATAGGAATGTAATGGACTGAGGGTTCATTATTATAGGATATTTTCATTAAGGTCTTTCTGAAAAGACCAAAAACCCTAGTCAAACCAACTTACTCAAGAGAAGGAATTTATTGGATCATGTAACTAAAAGCTTGGAAATTGTGGGCTTTAGGCACAGTTGGATTCAGGGTTCAATGTGCATCATTAGGATATGGTTTTTCTTCATCTCTCAGCTCTGCCTTCCACTGATTCGTTTCAGCCTCAGGTTTCATATGGCACCAAATGACTGCGGATGTTACAGCTTCATTATTATCTCAGGTCCAGGCCTGAGAAAGTGTCTGCCTCTGTCCCAAAGCCTTAGCAAAGATCTGATTAAATCTTAAAGACGTATGGGCCCTGTGTCATCCCTCAACTAAATCTACAGCCTAGAGAATGCTGGGCTCACATGGGCCCGGGTACCTCTGGGTTGGGGATGGAAAAATCACCAGAATTATGGGGATGGAATACGTTCCTAACTTAAAATCAGGGAGTTTTGTGAAGAATGCCAAAAATCCAGATAATCAGAAATACTAGTATCCACAAAATGGGGAAAATCTACAGTTTATTTGTGAAATAATAGAAAATATATACATTGGTCTCTGCCCCTGGTTCCTGGTACAGAGCTCCAAAACCCTTGAGATTTCCTTAGTGATGGCAATACTAGGAGCATCTTTTGCTCTAACATTTGGTCTTTGACCCAGGTTCCTGACACCAAGCTCCTAAATCCTTGGAATTTCGTAGGTGATAGGAATGTCTTTTGTTCTAATGAGGTGACTCTGGGGTGGCTCCTGGAGGCGAGGCAGTCACCGGAAAGACCAAGCCATGATTAGGAGCTTGGAATTTTCATCCCCATCCCACCCCATCCTCTAGGAGAAGAGCTAGAAATGGAGTTAATGATTAATCATGTGTATGTGATAAAGTCTCCATAAAATCCCAATAATATGGGGTTCAGGGAGCTTCCAGGTTGGCAAACACATCCACACTGGGAGGATGACACACCCAACTCCATGGGGACAGAAGCTCCTATGCTCGGGGTGGTAGGCAGTTAGACAGGCAGAGCAAGACGATGGGCCAGGTACAGAAGGCCACCAGGGTGGGAAGCCCCAGGTGCCTAGCAAAGGACAATTATAGGGTGGGACCTCGTCCCCACAGTGGCCTTTCCTTCCCTAGCATATCGCTGGTCAGGAGATTTGGACCCCCTACCTTCCTTCCTAGAGATAATATCTAGGCCTGAGTTGTATTTCAGCTCCAGGCCCAGAAAAGCAGCAAAACCAGACCAGTGATGCCATGGCTTACGTCAGGACCAGCTGCATTGAATAATGACCCCGGCCCTGGTGCGGGCCAATCAATCCTGAAAGGACACACCTGGAAAGCTGCTGAATATTCTATAAGATCTTTCCCTGGGTCCTCTCCTAAAGTCTCCGCCCTTAAAACCCTTAGGATGGAGGACCCAGCTCGAGCCCTCCCTCCTGGGAGCATGCCTGTGCCTTTCCCTCCTCCTCCCTCTCCCTCTCCCCCTCATCCCCAGGTGTGTTACGATGACCTTCCTCACTCCCAAGCTCCAAGGGCCCTCCTTTACCTCTATAACTTGTTTCCTAAGCCCATTTCTTCTAGGAATCACTTCTTCCTGTGATTTATGAAATAAACGTTTTCTTACAGTTTGGGTCTTGGCTCTGAATTTTTTTTTTTTCCAGCCAGAACCAAAGTATTGAGGTTTCTGAACCCTGGTCCAGGCTGACTCCATGGGTCAGACACCTGGTGCTGTTCCCACCCCCTACAACACTCAAAACTTCCTAGACCTCTCCCTTTGTATCTCTTCATCTGGTTGTACCAGTACAGCTGTATCCTTTATCATATCCTTTAATAAACCAGTAAACATAAATGTTTCCCTGAGTTCTATGAGCCACTCTAACAAATTAGTCAAACCTGGGGAGGGATAATGGGAAACTCTAATTTGTAGCAAAATCAGACAGAAGTCATGGGTAACATTAAGGACCTACTTACTACTCAGGATTGGCATCTAAGTGAAGGTGGGAGCAGTCCTGTGGGACTGAATCCTTACCCTGTGGGCTCTGACACTCTGACACTATCTTCTGGTAGATGCAGTCAGAATGGAGCTAAATTTTAGGACACCCAGCTTATGTGGAGAATTACTTGTTATGGGGAAAGCCCCACGCACATTTGGTAACCAGAGTGTCAGGAGTGAAGTCTTCTGTGTAAGTAGTAAAGGACACACACAGGAAAAGGGAGAACTATAGATTTTTCCAGTACATTATTCATATTCAAATGTACTGCAATAAATATCATGTGACTTTTCAGACATCCCACCACTGAAGGGGACAGCAGTGTGTGTTAATAGGAAGGTCCAGAGGATAGAGACACTGGATTGGTAAAGATTATGGAACTAGGTTTCAGTATTGCTAAGTAATAATCTTGTTTTATTTTTATTTATTTATTTATTTTTTGTAATAATCTTGTTTTAATCACTAAGTTTTCAATGTGATCCTGCGTTATTCATCTAATCTTCCTGGTTCTCAGGCTTTTTCTTTTTTTTAATCTGTTAAACAGATAAAAGAAATATTTGCCTGTGTTACTTACCTCACTGGGTTACTTGAGGCTGAAGTAAAATGAAAACACTATGCAAGGTGAGGCACATAGTTTTATTAGTTTATTGTAAGAGATAGTTCCATCCAGATATCATATATTTTGTCTTAATAAAGGATCATTAGGTTAATCTACCCAATGATTTGTATTTTTAAGGATCATGCAGTTCTTAAATTCCTGACTACAAAATTGAGGCAAGTTATTTTCATTGGTTCCAACAGCTGAGTCCAAAGTTTAACTAGATATTTCTTTACTGACCTTTTACTAAAAAAGAATATTTGAAGAGCCCTGGCCAGGTGGATCACTTGGTTGAGCATCATCCTATGCACCAAAAGGTTTCGGGTTCTATTCCTGGTCAGGACATATACCTAGGTTGTGAGTTTGACCCCTGTTGGGGCATGTATGGAAGAAAACCAGTAGATGTTTCTCTCTCTCTCTCTCTCTCTCTCTCTCTCTCTCTCTCTCTCTCTCTTTCTCTCTCTCTCTCCTCTCTTCTCTCTTGCAAATCAATGAACATATCTCCAGTTGAGGATTAAAAAAATAAAAAAAGAACATTTGAAGAGGTAGCATAAGATTTTAGATAAAGGCCATCCGTTGACAGATTTTCTTTCATTCTTATTCATTCCTTCCACTGGTATTTTCTAGTTCCTACTGTATGATGAAACATAGAGACATGGTCCTGAATTCATAGAGCTTAGAGACAAAATGGCATTAATATATTAAATTAACAATCACAGCAATAAATACATAATAAAAACTGACAAGAACAATAAGACACTCTCATGGGGATTTGTATTTTGATTGAAAGAAGACTCTCTAGTGAAGTGACATTTAATCTGAAACTCAATAGTGAGTAGAATTCGTTATTTAAAAACGGTGGTCATGGTGGGGGTGATGAATAAGAATCAGGAGTTCCACACAGAGGAAAATGTTGGTGCAAATGCCCCATGGTGAATGTTTGTTGTTTTTGTTCACTCAGTATCCCTATGCCCGTTCTTTCGGAAATCTAAACTTTCTCTCCTGTAAGGAGCTGATTTCCTGTAATTTAGGCAGATATTCTGACCGAGACTGACCACAACACTCTTTCCTCCAGGCTATGGTGATTGATTCAGGGATGGGCACTTATTTCAAGCTAGCAGCCAAGGTGTTTCCTAGAACCTTCTTTTGAGGGTACCAGGAAAAACAGAATCATTAGCTGCAGTTATTTTGCTAAGAAAGTGTAATGGTGAGAGAATTGGCTGACTGTATGGTGAGAGGAGCACAATCCACACAAGACACCCTCATTTCTGACACCAATTGCAATTTGGTATCCTCAAATTTGACAGTTTACTAGAGGGACTCAGAGAGCTCACTCAAAGCTGCTGGACTCACGGTCACAGTTTATTGCAAGGAAGGGATAGAGAGTAAAATAAGCCAAAGGGAAAGACACAAACTGGCCAGGAGGGTACCAATCCCGGAGCTCCCAGTTGTCCTCTCCCTGTGGAGTCAGGAGAGCTTACTCTCTTGGCATCGATGTGTGACAGTGCACACAGAGTGTTGCCAACCAGGGAACTCATTTGATCCTCGGTACCCAGTGTTTTATTGGGGTTTAATCACCCACCTCAGCATGATTGATTACCCCTATAGCTGATCTCAATCTTCACCCCCTCCAGAAGTCCACTGTCAGCATGTGACTCAAAAGTCTCCACCTTAAATCACATTGTTACTATCTGGCTGGCCTATTGCTCCAGGCAAACAAAGAAATTCTTATAAAGCAGGATATTCCAAAAGCCTAGAAAGTACCTCCCAGAAGCCAATGGCAAGATTGCTTCTGTACTACACAATTAGCCATCTCTTACAGTGGATATCTTGCCTCTATGAGGACAAACAGTGTTGAGAAGAAATCGGATCTAAGATAAGCAGAGATAAAAGCAACAGGGCAATAATGTCATCATGTAAGTTCCTGGAATCAGCCCTGTCTGACGTGAGCTGCATGTTAGGCTCCTTACATGAGCTACTATATTCCTTTCTTTCCCTTCAGTTTGTTTGAATTGAGTTTTGTCCTTGCAATTAGAGAGATTCTGAAGTGGAAAAGAACTTGTTAACTTCAAAGATTTGAAAGAAAAGCTAGAATATAATGAGCAAGAGGAAGTGATGTTAGATAAGGCTAAAGATCTAGGCAGCAGTACGATCATATAAGAGTTTGTATGCTTTATTAAGGATTAGGAAACTTATCCTAAGTACAGTGGAAACTTCTAAAGGATTTTAAGAGGGAAGTGACACCTGATTTGCATTTTTAACAATATATAGGGTGTGCCATATATTATTATACACATTTTAAATAATTGTAAAGGCAGTGTTTATTAAAATACATTTCATTTTCAAAATTGAGCTATCAGTTGTTAAAGTATGCATACATTTCTTGGGACACCCTGTATAAGGAGAATAGAAAGGGCTGTGGGAAAGAGTGGAGATGAAGAAGAGTACTGCCTTGCCAGCATGGCTCAGTGGTCGAGCCTCAACCTGTGAACCAGGCAGTCACGGTTCGATTCCAGGTCAGGGCACGTGCCCAGGTTGTGGGCTCGATCCCTGGTGTGGGATGTGTAGGAGGTACCTAATTAATGATTCTCTCTCATCATTGATGTTTCTATTTCTCTTTTCCTCTTCCTCCTTCCTCTGATATCAATAATATATGTGTGTGTGTGTATATATATATATATATATATATATATATATATATATATATATTAATTATCTACAATGAAGAAAAATTAGGAAGTAATATTGGCTGAATATGATTGGCTATGGATGAGGAAAAAGAATGATATCTCAAAACTTACCCCCAGATTTCCGGCATGAGACACTGGTGGATGGAAGTGTCTCATTTTCCCATTTATTGAGATGGGAAAATGGAGAGGTAGAAGTTGGAGATCAGTTTTGGATATGATTCATTTAAAATGTCTGTGAAAAGAAAATATGTCGTGAAAGAAAGAGTGGTCGACTCTGTTAAGCCCTGAGAGTTACAATGACAACCCCACAGTGTCCACTGGACTTGAAAACGTGGCCCTTATTGAGGATTTCAGCAAGAGCAGCTTTAATGGAGTGGTAGCAAAAAAAAAAAAAAAAAGCTACATGGATTGGGATTAAGAGTGAATGGGAAGCAAGCAATTAAGACTGTGTATAAACACTTTTCCAATTAAGACGGTCTATGAAATGAATTAATGAGAAACTGAGCAGGAATGTGGAGACACAGGAAAGTGTTTTGTTGTTGTTATTGTTTTAAAGATGGAAGATGTTTGGTCATGTCTGAATGCAGATAGATAGATTCCAGTAGAGAAAAATGTGTAAGATATGGAGGAAAGAAAAATAATGTGCTAGTTAGGATAATGATAACTGTTATAACAAAAGGACCAAACAATATATAATAGGTCAAACACAATAGAAATTTATTTCTCACAGAAAGTGCTCAAAACAGAAGTTCTTAATGACAGGTGGGTCTCTTGAACTGATGATTCAGAGACCCAGATGGCAGCCACCTGTGGACCCTTATCTTTAACCTATGGGTTCCAGCTTTGCTGTGCCCCTTGTATCACGCGAATAGAGGGGGGAAAGAAGCACTCCTGCTTTTAAGCTACTTGGTCAAGAGGTGATCCATGTCACTTCTAATCGCATTATATCCACAAGCACTAGTTGCATGGCGTCATCTAAAGGCAAGGGAGCTTGGGGATCATAATTTCTGGCTGGACAGCCACTTTCTACCAACAACTATATACCATACAAGATAGAAGCCTGGATGTAGGAGGACAAACCATTTCTGCTGCAGATAATAACCAATTAAGCACATTCTCTGAGAAGGCACGGGATGGGATCCAGAATGTCTCTGGAAGAATTTGCCTTTGATAGGAGAAGAGATAAATCCTCCATTGTAAGGGAAGGAAGATGAAAATGGGAGCTTATATTTTTATCACCAAACACAGTGAGTGCCAATTAGAGCAACAGAATAAGGCGAATAGGAGTTGAAACCTGGCTGTGTCCAAATTTGGAGCCCTAGCCTATCTATCATCCAAGGAGTTGGCTGAGGAATAAGGCCTGCTGGTCACCTACTTTAGCAAGAATTTTTACTAAGAAGATAGAATCAATAGAAAGATCCAGCCAGGATCAGCCATGCCTGAAGAAATTTAAGATGAATTCCTTTGGGAGCCACGTCACATGATTTCTGGCCTCTGTCATGATAACCTGAGAGACAACCTCAGGGAGAATGAGGTTTTGTCTCAAAATGAAATCATCCTAAAGTAGAGTCCAAGGCTTTGCACGCCCTTGAATTTAACAGCATAAAAAAACAAACTGAAACCTTGCTCAAAGAAACCTGGGGAGAGGAGGCCAAGAGTTGAACAATAACCTGCTCTTGACCTTGTAGAAGCCAGGGGAAAGCTGATCAGGAGCTGGGGCAGGTTAGCCAGCTTCTGACACCACCACTGGCGGTGAAGTCAGCAGTACGCACTCAAAAAGCCTTGCTGTCCTAACGCTTCCCGATCTTGGCTCTCAGACAAGAAAGAGAACTTGTGACCAAAAGGGACACTCCAAAAAGAATTTCAATGAAGCACAACTTGAGCACAAACAATAAGCTTCCCACATTGCTTGGATCATGGCAGAGGGCCTGGCATGTGGAATGAATGCCATCAGCTGAGAACACAGCCTTTTGATTGGTAGCTATGGAGCCTGCTGACCACGTGGTCCCCACGGGCTGGCTTCCTGGTTAACAGTATTTGGTGAGTGCCAATCCTCTGTTTGCTGTTGTTTTTTTTTCCTTCCTCCAAATGATTCCCACAGAAATCTTTCCCACTCTAGGCACTGTGATAAATATTCTTTACTAAGACGTCATCATAGTTTGGTTTTGTAAAAATTGTCCTTTGGGAGGCAGAGAGAGCAACTTAGATGGTATGAATGCAAAATGGTTCTACCCTTTGGAGAATTGTTTGGCAGTGTCTTTTTTTCCTCTGTTTTTTTTAAACATTATATTTGGGAAATTACTCCATGTTGTTACACATTGTAATTTGTTTATTTGCTTTGCTGTGTGAAATATTGCATAAAATTTATCTAACCCTTCAATAGCACATGACTTTTGGATCATTTCCAGTTTGGTCTATTACAGATAGTGCATCCAGGAGCATTCTTGTACATGTGAGTGGGTGAGCATCTGTAACATTTCCATAGGATAGATTTCTCTATAGGGAGACCCTGGGTCAGAGAATATGGGTATGTTCAGCTTTAATAGATACTGCCAGTTTTCCACAGTGTCTTTATCAATTTACACTCTCGCCAGCACTGTCTGAAGAGTTCCAGTTGCTCCATAGCCTCGCCAGAACTGAGGGTTTTGTGTCTGTTATTTTAGCTAATCTGGTAGGTGTCTATTGGTAATTCATTGTTATTTTAACTTACTTTTCTTTGATAACTAGAGAATCTTTTTCTCTTTATTGGCCATTTGAATTTCCTTTTGTGAGAAATTTCTTCTCAAGTATTTGCCTATTTCTTTTTTAAAAATTTATCTTCATTGTTGAGAGCATTGCAGACGTTCCCCATTGACCCCTTCTAGCCCAATTTGTCCCCCCTCCCATTTCTTTATGGGACTGTCTGCCTTTACCTTAAGGATTTGTAGGAGGTTTTGCTGGATATATGTATTGCTATTATCTTCTTCACCATGTGGCCTACCTTTTGATTCTGTTGATGTCATTTGATAAAGACTTTTTGTTCCTTTTCATTGAGTTTGTTGGGATGCAGTGGTTAACAAAATTACACAGGTTTCAGGCGTACAATTCCCCATTGTATTGTGTGTTCACCACCCCAAGTCAAGTCTCCTTCTATTACTATTTATCCCCTCTATATTCTCTTCCACCTCCCCACCCCACTCCCCAAGCAGTTTCTTATAATGGTAAACATATATTTTAGCCTATGACCCAACAGGTATTTACCCAAGGTATTTACCCAAGAACAATGAAAACACGTTCACACAAAGACTTTCACAAGAACATTCATAGCAGCCTTATTCATAATATCCAAAAGCTGGCTAAACAAATACAATGGAATAATGGAATACTACTATACAATGGCATACTAGTTGGCAATAAAAACAGCCTACTGATAAAAGCAATGATATGGATGCATCTCAAAAATATTATGTTGAGTGAAAAAAAGACACACACACACACACACACACACACACACACACACTCATAAATAGCACAATTCTGGGGTGACCAAAATGTTTTATATCTTGTTTTGGATAGTGGTTGCATGGGTGTATAAAGTTATCAAAAAACATCCCACTGAACATCTAAGATCAATACTAAACATCTAAGATCAATTTATTGAAGATAAATATGCCTCAATTTAAAAAAATAACTATTCCTTATGAAACGCTGTTAATATTCCCTTGCATATTTTCAGACTTCAATCATTTGGAAATAGGCTTTCAGTCCCATCTCATATATTCGAATGTCTTAAGAGGTCAATCCCAGAAGAATTCAAAAGCAAACACCAACAGAGGTAAATGACAAACTGTAGCTAAACCAAGGGAGAAACTGGACAAGTGCTAGGGCCCAGTCAAGCAGCACTGGGATAAACTCTGCTAGCTGTTTGCCAAAAACAGATGCCTCTTCCAGTGTGGCCTTGTAGGGAGATTAGTGCTAATCTAACTTATGGCATTCCCGCCATACTGGCTCCTGGGGTTTGCACAGAGAGAATTTACAGGAGTTGGCCACTGTAGTCCGTCCCTGTATGGACCACTCCCACCTTGAGTTTCTACCGTATTTTTAGCTATAGCATAAAATTCAGTTCTTTGTGTTTAATAGATTACTGATTACGCAGGCAATATAGTAGGATGGTTAAAAGTATGGTCTTTGTAATCAGAGAGACACAAGTTCAAATTCTGTAGCTGTCACTTGCTATCTATCTACATTTGGACAATGTAGTCAACTTCTCTAAGGTTCAGTAACCTTTTGTGCTAGACAGAGGGGCTTCCAGAGGGAGCGGTTGAAGGGATATGCTACACTTGCAAACTCAGCAGTCAGTGTCATGCTACGGCGAAGCAGGCTTCTCATCCACGCTTTATAATGAAAACTGAGTTTCAAAATCATAAATCTGTACAATCATAAAGCTCACAATGAGCACCCACACCTTGTGTAAGCAGCCAAAAGGCTTTTCAATAATTTTTATAAATGTCTAATATGGACAAACTTTTCTTATTTTCTTTATTTACTAATTAAATCCATAAAGAAAATGCACACATGCAATTTACAAATTGTACTTATGCATGTTGTCAGCACCCAGATTAAGTGTCAACACTCCCACCACCTTCGAAGACCTGCTCCCCTCCCAGCACCTTTGGTCTATAACCCACCCACAAGAATAACCACATCTTGACTTCTGCTATAGTCTCAATGTTTGTGTTCCCTTCAGATTTATATGTTGAAACCCAATCCCCAAGGTGATATAGCATTTGCAAGTGGGGCCTTTGGAAATGATTGGGATTAATGCCTTATAAAAGAGACCCCGAGAGCTCCCTTCCCACTTCCACCAGGTGAGGACACAGCAAGAAGATGGCCACCTATGAACCAGGACGTAAACTCTCACCAGACACCGAATCTGCCAGCCCCTTAATCTTAGACTTCCCAGCCTCCAGAACTGTGGACAACAAAGTTCTGTTGTTTATAAGCTGCCCAGTCTCTGGTATCTGTTATAGCTGCTGGGATGGTGAGAAGTTTAACACCCAAATTAGCTGTGCCTGTTGTTTTAACTGTATACAATGGAATTGTATGAAATCACAGTAGGCACCCTTCTGTATCCCTTGCCTCTCTCAGTTTGTGAGTTTCGCCCATTTTGTTGTGATCCTTCCATTCTCGTTGCGATACAGGACTTTCCACAATGTGTCTGTCTATTTTCAGGGCAGGGGCATTCGGGGAGTTTCCAGTTGGGAACTTTTGTGATTAGTGCCGCTATTAGCATAAATGACCAAATATGTGTATTTCTATTCAGTAAACACCTGTGTGGAGAGTGGCTGAGCCCGAGGCTCTGCTTGTATATGTTCAGCTGGTATGGATATCCTCAAGCAATTTTCCAAAGGGTTTGCACCACTTTGCATTTCTACCAACAGCAGTTCCTTTTGTTCCAATACTTGTCACTACCAGTCCTTTTCACTTTAGCCATTCAGGTGGGTGGGGCTGGGGCAGTGCTTTATCTTTATTTTGATTTCAGTACCAATTGTTGGCAAGTTTGTTTTTTGACTGAGGCTTGAATTTCCTTTCCTTCCTCTTAGTGGCTGAGATACTTCTGTTCCAGTTTCTTCTTAAAGTTATCCATCCTACAGGAAATCTGCTGACTTCCTTCTTGTCTCTTCCTCATCTTTGCATTGTTATCTCTCCCTGGCCGTTGCTTTCAGCCACTTTCGCACGCAGATCACAGCCACATCTCTGAGCAACTCCTGCGGGTGCTCCTGTGACATTCGTGGGAGTTCTGTGTGAATCACCATCTCCTGTGGATTCTCAGGGTCCTTGGTTCAAATTTTCAGCCCTCCCTCGTCTAACCTCACCCATACCCATCCTGGGACTAATTCTTATCCTGTTTCTTCACTGGGCCCGGCCCTAAAAATTCTCAGACATTAAGGATAATTAATACTTATTAAGAGTTCACAGCCCTCCAGAAACTTTACAATACTCCTGCACCCTACACAAAAATCCTGCATTTTACAGATGAGGAAGCAGAGGTCCAGGCAGCGGAGGCAAATTTCCCCATTTCGAACTGTTCGCAACGGACAGAGCCAGGATGCAAACGCAGTGACTCTGACCCCAGTGCTTGCTCTCAGTTGGTGAAGTTAGAACCTCTTGCAGAACCTACTGTCTGTCCCACTTGCCTGGCAGTTATATTCAGATCCTCATGTCTTCTCTCATCCTTTTATTTCTAGCATCATCATTTTGAATCTTCAGGATCTTCTGATTTTACAGGGCATTTAAAGAGTGAAGATATTGACTGAAAAGGGAATAATCGTAAATAGTAATAGAAGGAGACTTGACTTGGGGTGGTGAACACACAATACAATGGAGAAAAGACACCACAAAAAGACAGATGACAAACCAGAAGAGGGAAATATATGACCAAGATTTAATATCCTTACTACAAAAAAAATTTTTTTTACAAGTCCATAAGGAAGGAAGCAACCTAGTAGTTAAGTAAAAATATTTTAAGGGGTAACATAGGAGTAAAGTAAGCAACTCACACTAGTAGAAATGCTTAATTCACAAAAAGTTTTACTTTACTGAGAATCACATGCATGAAAATCAAAATGATTTTTTACTTTCTTTATACTTTCCTATGCTATCTATGCATTTGTTTTGCAAGAAGTATGTGTTGGTTTTATCATTTTCTAAAGGAAGTTATTTCTATCTCAGGAAAAGAGTGTGCATCACATGATTTGCTAGTATCAGAGACTGGAACTCATTGGAGTCTCGTGGCAGGGCTTACACAGTTTGGGGCAAACAGCTACATTCCTCAGAAGCCATTTATCATTCACTCAGTTTCTGTCTTATGGATAGTCAATTTCCTGACACAGTGCTTCTGGCACAAATTAGTGATGTCTGGACGCTGCCATCAGAACCTGACTAGACTTGCTTCCCTTCCTCCCCCTTTTGTCCTGAGGCCACAGGAGGGCCCTGTGCGTCACTCCCCAGGCCTCACCTGCAGGATTATCACCTTTCCCATCCAGATCCCAGCCAGACTGGGTTCATCTGTGACCAGGCAGATGCTCCAGGCCCTAAGATGACCTACTAAAACCTGTACTGCTGGTTGATAGGACACACCTTCCTGGCAGAAATCTCATCGGGTAGCTCAGACCCCAGCCCAACTCCTCTTTGACTCCTCTTAGCTTCTAACAGTTTCAGTCAAAAATTTACCTATCCTCCACATGGGACTCAATAAAAGACACTGTTAACAATTTATGGAGTGTTTACTTGATGCCAGAAATTGACATATGTGCTCTATTTTTATCCTCCCAATAATACTTTTAGTTACAGATGGTCACTGTTTTACAGATGAAAACACAGAGTCGCCAAGAAGAGCACAGCCAGGATTCAGAGGCACATCTGACTTTCTTCTGACCTGGGGGGTCTCTCTCCCCTCAGCTTTTCTTTCATCAAGAGGAACCCCTGACTTGGTTCTCTGCTAAGGGCTGGACGGCTACCACCACCTAGAGATCTGCTCTTTCTCGTGCAGAGAAACTTTGCTTGCTTTCCACACAGACACTTGTATAATCAGAGATGCCCACTGGTCCATTCCTGAATCTTTATTCTGAAACCTGTCAATCTAGCACCACCCAGGTAAGAGACCCCTCCCCTTGTCTCCAGTAACCTGCAGAACCAGATCTGTTTCAAGTTTGGGAAGATACTGTGTTTCCCTCGGTGTATGTCTTTGTGTTTTAAAAGGATGTATCTATCAAGGTAAATTGCTAATGCTAGCAAATTCTGTAATGGGAAGAAGTTTAGAATAGTGGATAGTGGCATTTAATCCCTATTTTACAAAAGAGGAAACCAGCCCTCGCCGGTTTGGCTCAGTGGATAGAGCATCAGCCTGTGGTATAAAGGGTCCCGGGTTTGATACCAGTCAAGGGTACATGCCTGGGTTGCCGGCTCAACCTCCAGTAAGGGGTGTGCAGGAGGCAGCCAGTGAATGATTCTCTGTCATCATTGATGTTTCTATCTCTCTCTCCCTCTCCCTTCCTCTAAGTCTCAGACAATCTTTGGCTTGGCCAAAGTAAACAACCAGATGTGAAATTAATCTCTACTTTCTCATTATTGAACCCAAACCTCTCCTTCTTTCTGCCCCACCTGGTGCCTGTCTTCCTCAGCCACTGATGGGGCACTGAACCCCTCCTTCACCAGGTCCTCATGCTTGTAGGAGTCACTTCCTCGGAGTCCTGGAGAGGGGGCTGGGACAGGGCTCTCTCCTTCCCTCCAAGGCTATCCTTCATCCAGAAGCACAGTGAGCCCTCTGGAGAAACAGTGTTGATAAGACCACTCACTCCACTGCAATATTTTATGTCATTGTTATTTAATGAGATGCAATGCTCAGCTCTAGATTACTAGACCCTCCCAGTTTTCCACCAAGGACATGATTTCTATGTACTTAAAGGTTCCATAGAGCTCTTTCATTCATCCAGTTGTTCAGACCCTGGGAAGAGAAAGAAGGGCTCCGTTCCCCATAGAATTAGGGGGTTAATTTTATGAAATGTGGTGATCTAAATTCACTGGACCCTCCTCGACTCCCAAACAGACAATCTCTCTAACCCACAACTCAAGGTGAGCTTGCATTCCGCCACTCTTTCAGATCATTGAGGATAAATCACGCTGCACTGTGGGCTAGGTTGGCTCGATGCCCCACACCCCACTTGCTTTCTGACCATGGCAGCCATGGCAACAGCTAGCAGTGTTGAAAGGCATGGAGCCAGGTCACTGCTGCCACTACGGCCACCATTTGCTCCCTGACACCATCGAACAGATTTTCACGGTCACACCCTGTAGCTGCTGCTCCTGGGCTCCTCAGTCGTCATACCACCCACATTTAGCACATTGTGTTGTGTGGGGTGTGCCACAGACTTATGTCCACTCACTGCTCCAGCTGCTGTCCTGACATCTGGCCTCCTTAGGGACAGGTAGAGCGTCCAGGTGCACAGTCCCAAAGTACAGAGGTCATGTCATAAACATCTTTGCATTCTAAGCACCTAGAACATGGCAGGAGCTCAGCAGGTGTTTGTTGAACAAAGAAATGAACACTGAGGTGACCTGCCTAAGACACCTAGTTTTGTAGAGAACTGGACAGGAATCCTGGCTCCCTGTGTTTTGTATCAGTGCTCATCTAACTCTACCTCCCTAAGGCTACATTAGCCTCCTGCCAGAAAAGACAAAAAAAAAAAAAAAAAAAGATGAATAAGAACAAGGAAAGGAGGAGATGGAAAGGAAAGCACAAGGAAGTAAAATTTGAGGTTGAATTTACAGGTGATATAGCAGCAAGAGCAGGGATGACATTTCCTAGGTCTGAGGTCATTCGCTTCAAGTCAGATAAACTATATTTATGAATAAATGATACTGTCATTCAAATTCTCATACCTGGAGCAGGCCTGGCAAAATACTTGACCCCAAGCATAGTGAAAGTAGCTCAGAATATATTCATAAAATTGAAATGTGCTGCTTTACCAGTTATACACTTCTAATTGTTAACTCTTATTATATTTTGTTTTAAAAATAATCACCTTTTTCTACCCACCCCAGCATGGTAAACATCTCTTAAGAATTTGATATTGTTTTTGTTGCTGTTACTTCATTTTTTAAATTTTTCATATATATATTTTATTGATTTCAGAGAGAAAGGGAGAGGGAGAGATTGGCTGCCTCCTGCATGCCCCCTACCAGGGATTGAGCCCGCAACCCGGGCATGTGCCCTTGACCAGAATCAAACCCAGGACCCTTCAGTCTGCAAGCTGACGCTCTATCCACTGAGCCAAACCAGTTAGGGCATGTTGCTGTTACTTTAAACATATTAAGTAAATCAAGCATACTAGATATTAGTGATTTTAATTTAATTAGTATGGATCACATAATATGCAGAAGTCACAGTGGGAATTCCAGTAAGTAATTTCTCTTCAGAATATGACTTAGATGTGCCTTTTTTTTTTCACAAGGTATAGATTGAGGAAGAGTAGGGAAGAAAAAGAATCTTAAGAGGAAATTTCTTTGCATTAGCTGTACTGTTAACCAAGACTACCAATTTGAAGCAGAGAAACGGAATAATTAAAAAGTGATGACAGTGCAAGATTTAGGCATGCTGTCACAGAGTCCAGCAAAATGGTTTTGGAAATTACCTTTAATTCTCTTACTTAATGGGGGAAATTTTTATACAGAAAGCTATAAAAAGATAAATATTCCCCGTAAATTTCTCA
Source organism: Cnephaeus nilssonii (assembly GCF_951640355.1). Taxonomy (NCBI): domain Eukaryota; kingdom Metazoa; phylum Chordata; class Mammalia; order Chiroptera; family Vespertilionidae; genus Cnephaeus; species Cnephaeus nilssonii. The sequence goes on along the minus strand of NC_137072.1, from coordinate 68,599,844 downwards.
CTTTACAACTACAGTTAACATGTTAGTATTGCCTATTCTGTTAGCAAAATATTTGCATCTCTAAGAAATCTTAAATTGCCCAAAGGGAGATAAGACATAGGTAACGCTGATTGTAGCTGAGGAGAGTGCCTGGGTAGTAGGCGTGGGAGAGACATTTTTCACTAGACAAATGCTATTATGTTTTTTTAAAATTTCGTCCTTGATGAATGTAATCCCTATTAAAAAGTAAATCAAGCTGAAATTTAAAGTCAAGATTGTACAAATATTTTCATGGAACCAGAGCAGTTTTAGACTCATGGTAGGACAGGGTTTCTTTTTCTTCATAGTAATTTCAACAATACATGTGCTTTCATAATCACAAGTGTATTTGGTCAATTCCAGCTTTTAAAAATGGTGGATCAAAAACTACAAAACGAAGCAGACTCTTCCCTCCTGCCCTTTGCTTCCGGCACTCAGTGCCCTCTGACCCCTGTCACTTTTGCTGTGCGGTTCTCCCTGCAGCACAGTCCACAGTGGCCAGGAGAAACAGCAGCTTCACTGCTAGTCGGATGAGGCTGGTTCTCAATCAGTAGTTACCACTGTGAGTGGTAAATTTAAATCATGTTTCATAATTGCTCACTGGGCTATATCCAGTTCTTGTTATGGATACTTTATGAGAAAGATAAATGCCTGTATAATCCATGTGTGTGTTTTCTAGGCATGTTTACACATATTTTACATAGAACTTATATTTAGGGATCATAATAAACATACTATATTAAACTTCTTTTTCTTACTGAACAGTATGTTCCAAGAACCTCTTCCATGGTAATCAACATTGATCTACATGATCATTTTAACGCATCACATTCCACTTGCTCAATCTACAATAAAAGTTTAAGTAATCCCCTATGCGTGGGCATTTATTTCCTGAAAAAACAACAACAACAACACTTCAAAAAGTGGTTGTTCTTCATTAAATAAGGCCATGTTGGTCTTTTCAGTGTCTTTACAATGTTAGTATATGAACTATTAAAATGAATGTGATTCCATGATGATTTAAAGACAGACCCTAAGGCCAGTGTAGGCCGAGATGCCTATGGGACATAGCAACCCTGGGAGATATTGCCTTTGCTGAAGCTACAGCAAACCAGGGGGTAATTGAGGTCCACCCAAGAAGGACAGGAGTTGTGCGTGACTCAACATTCTCAGGTCTACTAGAAATCAAATCATTTCCTTGGGCTTCAATTCCATTCAGTTCAAGCATTTTTATTTAATAAAATGCAAGGCATTGTGCTAACAGAAAGGGATGCGAACTAAACCAGGTCACCCTGGTTGTCCAGGTCACTTAGTGGGGAAATACATATACATAAAACGTACTTACAGAGTGTGCTACCAGGAAGACTTGTAAGTTAGACAAAGTAAACACGTGTTATAGGAAACACAGAAGAGGACCAGATCCATGAGGCTGGGGAAGGTAGCATTAGAGTGGCTCCTAGAAGTGTAGGGGGGTTTGCAACCAAGAGAAGAGAGCGGAAAGGCTCTAGGGCAGTGGTTCTCAACCTTCCTAATGCTGCGACCCTTTAATACAGTTCCTCATATTGTGGTCGCCCCCAACCATAAAATTATTTTCGTTGCTACTTCATAACTGTAATTTTACTACTGTTAATGAATCGTAATGTAAAGATCTGTGTTTTCCGATGGTCTTAGGCGACCCTGCTAGCGGTTCTCAACCTGTGGGTCGCGACCCCGCTGCTGTAGAGCCTAAGACCATCAGAAAACGCAGATATTTGCATTACAATTCATTCACAGTAGCAAAATTACAGTTATGAATTAGCAACGAAAATAATTTTATGGTTGGGGGTCACCACAACGTGAGGAACTGTATTAAAGGGTCGCGGCATTAGAAAGGTTGAGAACCACTGCTCTAGGGAGTAACAAGACTCTAGGCTGTTGACATAGGCTTGATTCAAGCTGCTCAGAGCTGTAAAGTCTTTCTCCTGTTCTCACTCTGTCTCTTTAGTTCTCTCTTCCTGAGGCCCCTGGGTTTCTGGGCACACCCAAGGATCCTCAGACTTTACAAACCGGTTGTGCAGAGCCAGGCATTTCAATACGAAACAAAATGCTGAGTAACAACATGAAGTCAATACGTTGCTTGCCAAGAGCTGGGAGGCCTGGGTGGTTTCCCAATCTTAAAGAGGCAGGATATTAAAGCCAGCCTCCCAGGAAAAACCTGGATGGATTTACCAACACAGAAAATGCTATGCACTAATCCAACGTGGGCAGGTGTACTGCCTACAATTACTCCCAAATCAGAGGGACTAACTGTAGCTCCCAGTTATTTTGCCTTTTTCTTTTTTCATGACAGCCTAACACATCACTAATGGCTTACCATTGTGAAGACTCTTTCATGCTCTGTAGGACGGAGATTATTTTCAGTCAGTCCTGGTCTTTGAATAAGGAAAGTTGAAGAGTTTTAAACAGGAAATGACCCTGCTACAAAGAATTTAGGAGTACTAGTGAATAAACAACCCAGACACAAATGACAAGTTCTAGGTGTTCTCATAACAGGGCTCTTTGCCAACTCAAATGGGTGAAACTCCAGTCTAATGAAAGGCTTCGACCCCTCAAGGAGATAACTGGTAGATCTATCACGCTGGTGTCACCAGCTCAGCTCTTACTCAACATCCTGAGGCCTTTTGCCCAATCACTCATATCTGAACACTTGTTTTAGGACCAAGGTACTGAATATTTGTGAGGCCTCATAGAGCCCATAACTGAAATGAACAGAGAAACTAGCAGTCAGACCAACCCAAGGAGCACTGGGGCAACTCAGGAATTTCTTTTTTTTTTTTAATTGACTTTTTTTTTTTTTAAGAAGAGAGAGGGAGGCAGAGAGGGAGAGAGAGAAACATCAATGTGAGAGAGAAACATTGATTGGCTGCCTCCCCCATGCACCTCAACCAGGGATCAAACACACAAGCTGGGTATGTGCCCTGACCAGGGAATCAAACCTGCCACCATTTGGTGTATGGATGGACACTCCAACCAGTTGAGCCAGAGCCATACTGGTCAGGGTAGGAATTTCTTATTTTAATCACCACTTAAAATTCTCAAAAATTTTAAATAGGTTATAAAAATAATATCTGGTGCGATGGAAAATTTGGAAAAACAGAAATATATAACATACAAAAAAAAAAAAACCCAATCCAGCACTGACAAATATTAGGTATGTTTATTTTCATTCTGTGTTCTCTATACACATGAATGTATAAAATTTGGATCATATTTTATAAACATGTTTTATCTATATAAATTTTTTTTCTAGTTGTTAATCCCCACCTGAGGGTGTTTTTTCTATTGATTTTGAGAGAGAGAGAGAGAGAGAGAGAGAGAGAGAGAGAGAGAGAGAGAGATCAATGTGAGAGAGATACATGGACTGGTTGCCGACTTGGCTGGGAATGAACCTGCAACCTAGGCACATGCCCTTGACCAAGAATTGAACCCACAACCCCTTGGTGCTCAGGCCAATGCTCTACCACTTAGCCACACCGGCCAGGGTTTGTGTTCATTTTTATCTAATATTATACTATAGTTATCTCCCATGTTATTGAGCATTGTTGTAAACATGATTTTTAATGGCTAAATATTTTAGCCTATAGGTATATGGCAATTTATTTAAATATTTCCCTTCTTGGGGTTCTTAGATTGTTACCAAGTTTTTAAAATTATTGTTATTATTATAAATAACACTGTGATGGATAGCTGTACATATAAATATTTTACTAAAATTTAATCTATTTCCTTAGAATTTATGTCAATAAGTAGAATTACTGAATCAAAGAGAACTATAATTTTTTAAAGTTATGAACAGATAAACCATGCTGTGTGAACAATGCGTTATAAGTCTGAATCACTCTCTGGGTGAGTCAGGGCATCTGTTCCCTTACTTAGTAGCCTTCTTTTGTACATTTCACCTGCAGTTCCTGAGCTTCCTCATGCCCTACTCCAGCCCCTAGGGTAGCCAGTGTTCTCCCATAACTGATCATCTTTTTCACTTGATGGATTTTGAAACTGGTTTGCTCAATGGTTCCCTCTTTCTCTTCCCAGACACCTTACATCCAAATGATTTCAAGGAGCAGTTTCTCTGAGCCATGAGATTAAGTTTATTTACCCATCTTACCTACCTTCCCACCTCTATACACACATATATCTTTCTCCTTTTTTTTAAATATCATGTATAATGACAACACCCAATTTCATATCACTACCCCAGACCTCTCCTCTATACTCTGAATGATATCTAATGTTCTACACAACATCTCTATTTGGATATCTAATAATCATCTCAAATTTAATATGGCTGGAACCAAACTGCTGGTCTTTCCCAGTCCTGTTCTTCCTCTGGTCTTCTGCACATTCGTTAATGGCAAAGCCATTTTTAATTCCTCATGCCAAACAACTTGGAGCCATCTTTGACTCCTCTCTGTTTCTCACATCCAATCTATCAGCAAATATTTGCATCATTTCTCACCAGATTATTTCAAAAATCTCCTTACTGGTTTCACTGCTTTTCAGCCTATTTCTCAATACAGTAGTCGGAACAGTCCTATTAAAATGTAAGTCAGGTCATGTGGCCTTTCTGTTCAAACCCACTTATAGCAAAAGACAAGTCTTCATGGTGGCCATACACAGCCTGCCACCTCCCTGCCTCCTTACCATTTTGCTTTATGTCTGTTTTCTCCTTTATTGTCTCTGCTGTAGCCACACTGGCCTTCTTGCTATTCTATGAACACTTTTCCTGCCTGAGGATTTGTGTATATTCCATGCCTTCCACCATCCTCCCAGATTTCTGCATGACTCATGCACTAACTCCTTCAGGTTTTTACTTGTTCATCTTCACATATAATATCTCCTGACCATTAAGTTTTAATTGCAAACTTTTGCCCCAACACTCCATATCTCCCTTTCTTTCTCCATTATGCATACCACTCACCAGTAGACCATATTTACCGAGTTTGGTTTGTCGTCTACTAACAGAGAGGACTATTTTCTGTTTTGTTCCTTAATATATGCTCAGCACCTCAATTAGTGCCTGGCACATAGCTGGTGCTTCAAAAATACTGGCTGAGTAAAGTAAAGGCAAACTATAAAAATAAGTGTGGACAAGGACAAGGATTTCTGGGTCAGGATCATGAGAAAGTGATAGGCACCAAAATGTCTCTACTCAATAATCTGATTTCTGTTACAGAATCTGGGCCTAAAGGACCTGAAAGAACCAGAATAATTATAGGTCAAGTGAACCAGGTCACGTGTCTTGTAGATTTTCTTAGGTATTTTTGTAAATTTTACTTATTATGGGAATTTTTAAACTTCTGTACACAAAAGCAAATTGAAGGTTTTGCTAAAGATTAGATTGGGTTTCTCATTTTTTCTACTTGGTCACCAAATTTGGCAAGGGTTTCTGAAAATAGAGCCAATATTAAAGAGGAATGAAACTAACATGGAATTGAGTGGCTTCTAAGTTGCTTCTAAGGCAACTTACAGTATCTCATTTACCGTAAACCTTTAACAACTCTGAGAGTCCAGCAGTATTATCCCAAACACAAATATATTAATATTGAGGTTCAGAGAGAATAATGTAGATGTAGCCACACAGGTAGTAAGTGGCAGGCTTAGATGTTCTTCTCACTAGCTCTCTGACTAATATAGGGCTCAGAATCTAATTGCTCCGATCTTGATGAATTAGGTAACTTGGGAGAAATCATTTAATATTTCTGTCTCAATTATCTGCACAATCCACACTCACTTTTGACTTAAACCTTAGAGTAAATCAGGGTGATGATTTCAGGGTTTGCTGGCTTTGTTCACTTCTCGGTTCTCTCAGAAGAAAGACAATGCTCTAAATGGTAGGCTTTACTGTGGCTCTTGTGTTTCCCAGTTTAAATCTTTAAAAAAATCCTCAAGTTAAACCACCACAACTACCAAAACACAAAGCCTCCTGGAACTTTTTCCCAAGTAAAACAAAAACCCTAGCTCTGGGAGGGTGTCAGAAATGAGACTCTTTGCCGATTATTCATATGAAGGATTTTGTTTAAGGGAATCCTATGTTGCCAGCACAGTCACTTGTCAAGGACAATAGCTGTTGGCACAGCATTAATATGTGAAGACTGGGAGAGCTGCCAGTGAAAGCAAACTCTTTTGTGGTGTGTGCAGGGTTGTGCTGAGCCATCAGTTGAAGTTCACCATTGATGACCATCTGAATACTAGCACTGCCTTTCACTGACAGCACACCCAACTGGACAACTCAGCAAATTGGAGAATTAATTTCTAGGGAGAGGCAATGCAGTGTAAGAGGAAAAAATTAGAATAGGGTGAGGAAACCCTAATTTTAATTCCAGTGTTGTGACACCGATACCTCCTTTTCTTCTCCTGAGCCTCTTTTTCCATATTCACTCATTCACCAGTCACCCATCCAGGCATTCATCAAGTATTTATTAAATAGCAACTTGTTTACAAGGCTTTGGGTTGGATGATGTGAGCATTTCATGATTCTGCTTTGTGAGTATTAAGGATAATAACAGCCTCATCTACCTCAAAGTGATGTAATGAGCAGGAGAACCCAGTTACCACATTAGTAATAATGGAAATAGTTATGTTTGTCTTACTTCGTGGCCCTATTATGAGAATCATATCAGATAATTATGTGGGTATATTTTATGAACTTAGAGTATTGTATAAATACATAGAAAAATATATATACTTTGACTAGATGAAACTTATACTATTCCTGGATATTAATGAGAATGAGAGAGAGACAGAGCTGGAGAAGCTAATATCTTGTGCCATTTTTCTTTTATTTTTTATTTTTAAGAGCAAGACTTTCCAAACTAAAAATAGAAACTAGTTTAAATAATTTTCTCTATGGATTTTCAAAGAAAACACACAGATAATAACAAAACCTATGGTTCAAACTCTACTCTTGTATCATACGAGTAGTTTTATATGTTCAAGCTCTAAAATTCAATATTAGGACTGGAGGTGAAATTTTTTTTATTGCTAATGTATCTGTCAGGATTAGGTGTTTCAGCACATAAAAGAAAAATGTATACTGTTAGGTCTAAAGCAAGCCACAATTTGGGGGAATTTTTTTCTCTCAAATAAAATAAATCTGGAGGGAGACAATATAGCTATGGCCATTGCAGGATGTCACATCCTAACATGTGGCTTTTATTATCAAGGCCATCTCAAGGCTGGTCACGCTCCAGTTGTCACATCTGCACTGCAGGCCAAAGAAAGAAGGAACAGCAGACAAGACCCCTCCCAGCTGAGCTGAATCCCCTTAAGCAGCCTTTCTGGACTTTCCAGCTAGGAAGTAGGCTTCAATATCTTTGACAGAAAATACCACGTGGTCACACTTAGAAAGGAGGCTGGGAAATGTACTTTTTGCCTTGAGAGACTTTGCACCTAGCTGAAAATTGAGGTTCCTTCAAAGAGAAAGAGGAGAATGGATAGGCAACTAGCAGTCTTTTCCATGCAAAATATTTTTTAAAAATAAGTCAATAGATAAAATACCTCAATTTTAAGTTTTTCTCCATAATGTTTCCTAATCCTTTGGTGTTAATAACATTACCATCCTCTTAAGATAGTATCTGATTCAATACAAAATTATACAGTTATAGGTTTTTAAAAATAATTTAACTCTAGCCAGTTTGGCTCAGTGGATAGAGCATTGGCCTGTGGACTGAAGGGTCCTGGGTTCGATTCCGATCAAGGGCATGTACCTCGGTTGCAGGCTCCTTACCTGGCCCGGACCCTGGTCAGGGCACGTGGCAACCAATCAATGTGTTTCTCTCACATTGATGTTTCTCTCTGTCTTTTCCCCTCTCTTCCCCTCTCCCTAAAAATAGTCAATGGAAAAATATCCTCTGGTGAGGATTAACAACAACAACAACAACAAATAATAATAATAATAATTATTATTATTATTTAAGTGTTTGTATTTCATTTTATTCCATAAAACACAACATGGTTTTCAGGTGTTTCATCACATAAATATCTTTAAGCCCCATTAACCCAAATCAAAGAAAATCTTATGAGTCTAATCTAGGAACACAGCCTATCTGACCTAAGCTGCCAGCTTCTCGTTCCTCCAACACATTTTGTCCAGAAGCATTTACTAAAAAGCATGTGGACTTGAACATCAGCATAAAAAAAAGGCATCCCTGAATGTTTTTCAACACAGAAGAATGTCCTCACATTGTGGCCACAGCAACTTTCTACATCTGTCCTCAAATTCCTAACAACACAATTATTCTCTCAATGGAATCCCTTTGGTATTAAGTGTTGACCTTACTTGTATGAATATTTGTGGACCTCCTTGTTCATTTAGAATTTGCCTTCTTAAGACCTTAAATAACGTTGTGCAATAGTGCCTGAGGGGCTTATTTCCTAACCCAAGGAGCATGGCAAACCGACTGGATTATGAAAGAGCAGTGGAGCGTCCAAAACTGTGCTGGTGGTTAGAGGAAGTGTCCTCTGCCTGCTGCATACCAGGATGGCAACCAATGAACATCAAACTCTGGATTCTGAAGAGAAACTTTTATTTCTTTAAAAACAACCATTGCTGCCCTAGCCGGTTTGGCTCAATGGATAGAACATCAGCCCATGGACTGCAGAGTCCTGGGTTCAACTCTGGTCAAGGGCACATACCTCAGTTGCAGGCTCAATCCCTGGGCCTGGTCGGGGCACATGCAGGAGGCAACCAATTGATGTGTCTCTCTCACATCGATGTTTTTCTCTCTCTCTGTCTCTCCTCCTCCCTTCCACTCTCTCCAAATATCAATGAAAAAATATCCTCAGGTGAGGATTAACAACAAAACAACAACCATTGCTATGTGGCATAAGCTTAAATTCAATTGAATTTGGGCCTTGCTGGCAATAGTATAATTCCTGGATGAAATAAGGTTTGGAGAAATTTGAAAAAAATCTGCTATGTTATGTAACCTTGGACAAATCACTTACCCATACCAAATTGTTGCTATTTTATAAATAATAATAATAGCTACATTAGATTATTAATATAATAATTCCCCCAAAGTATTGCAAATAAATATATGAAACATAGGTACTGATCATTCTCCATTCAGTCAAAAGATTTTGCTACTTTTAGTAAGATGGTTAATTGGGGGTCAGTAGGTTACTCACTCTAATGAGGGAACTGAAATCAACAATCTATACTATCCTGGCAGGCTTTAGCACTCTGCCATTCTAGACTTTATTATTTCCAGACTCCGTTTTTCTTCTTTGGGTTGCTCCTTAATTCTGGACATTTTATTGCGTCTCCCTGTAAAGGTCAGCAGAGGAAAATAACAGCAATTCTGAAAAGTAGATCAAATATAAAGGGAAATGAACCAGAGGCGGCTCATTATGTTCAGTAGAATGTCAAGTATTGATCAAATGGCTCTATACTTGGGAAGAAAGATGAAATGGCAGCTAGAATATAGATTGTGAAGTTGGGAGTAAGAAATTCATGTCCTGAGACTATTCTGCACTGGCCACTTGACCCCTAACAAATGATACAACCTCAGAGAATGCATCTAGGAACTAAGGATGGTAAACTACTTCCTAAGACTTGTGAGAATGAGATAATATTACTCATATTGTTGGCAATCTTTTCACCTATTACTATAGAGATATAGACATCTCTATATAACAACAAAAACAGAATTCCCTACATTTGAAGGTCCATTTATTTCAAGTAATATTTGATGCAAATCTAGCACAATAGAACATCCCTGGAATAGCTGTAATAGGTCTAAGCCTGTTTCCAGGTCATTTCAGTAGGAAAACTGAGACTTCGTTATCTATGTGTAAATGCGTTATTTAATCCATAGCTCTCTCTGAGTCCCTCACTACTTTCATTTTGTCCTCTTCCAGTGTCTTTACCAGCTTTGTGGCTTGAGTCTTTGCTCTCTTCCCGATTTACAGTTCAGTTTCATCAGCACTCCTGTTTCCTGTTTTGTCCCTGTCTAGCCTGCTTGTTTTGCCCTCTACCTCCTTCCCCTTCCTCTTCAGTGGATGTCATCAACATTTCCAGGAGGGATGAGCAATACCACCAGCTTCTCTTGCTGTATAGCTTTTCTTCTTCTTTCTTTTTCTTTTTTAAGCTTTCTTTGAAACTTCCTAAGCTTCCTGTAATGACCATGTCTCTGTTTCAGCTATTTCAGTATTTTTGTGGCTTTTGATTTTGATCTGGATTCAGGTCATCTACCCGAAACCATCTCAAGCAAGTAGTTTGAGGTTTTTGCTGGAAGGTAATTTGAATTTGTTTACATGGCCACCAACTCCCAATTTAGATGTCATGAGATTTCTGGAGTGGAGGAGTGACCTTCCCAGATTACTTTCCTCTTATTATCACTGAGCTACCTTATTAGTGGGGATGGGCTATTTTGTTTATGAGTCAAACTTGCTTCCTATAATTCTAAAAAATTACTGCTAAATCAGTAGAATTAGGATTTCAGGAGGGTTGATGGAAAGTTAACTAAAGTCAACCATAGCCATGGCAATATCTATAGGATCTTATATATCTACACCTAAAGAACAATCACATGCACACACACATATACAAAAACATGATTATTTAGCTGTAATATTCTGGCATCTTCTCTGCAAAGATGCCACAAATACAAACTGAATCTGAACAAAAGAACTCAGTTACTATGGCAGATGACAGATGACCTTTTCTACTGCATGTCTTTTTCTTTCATTTTTCATCACCATTGTTTAGGAGAAGAGCAAAATATTTCTTAGTCTGCTCTTAGATGATTGGACCCTGAGGTGTGCAAATTCATTCATTCATTCACTGAATACCTACTATGCTCACAACATAGCTGTGTACAAAATAGACCAGACCCCTGCCATCAGAATCTTCTGTCAGGATCAGACATCTGACTCATTTGACAAAAAACTCAATGTGGTTTAAGATTTCATGAGGCGCACGTTAAGGCAAGAGCAGGGACAGAGTTTGTCATATGCCCCACCACGTGGTTTTCTAACAGGCCAAATGCAATACAGACTAGGGTATTGCTCACTCTTCCTTCCTGTTTCTGTCACTCAGAACTCGCAGCAATATTTCAGGAGCTAAATATTTCATTTCTTACCAAGCTAAGACTTTTACTGCGTTTCTTGTTATTCTCATCAAGTGAGAAGGCCATTCCTGTACATAACAATATTTCTGCCTTGCACCTTGGCAACCCCAAGTAGAAATCATCTTGCCTTAATTTTCTCCAGGAGGCAAGATAGTTCCTCAGAGGAACTTTCTTTTGCTTTGTAATATCACTGTTTAGACTGATTGAGAAATTTACTAGAAAATGCTACCTAGTAAAAGCCACTAAGCTCTTAATTGAATCCCTACTTTAGTCTTTTATCCTTTTGATTTGAACACAAGTAAGCCGAGTATTTGTTATTCATGATTCTTGTTTATTTGTGTGTGCTTAAGTTTTTGTAGTGAACCTACATTTATAAAGCTCTCTCCAAGTCTCTTTAATATTATCTGCTTTGTGTGGAATAAGGATGTAGCAGTGAGTATTTTGTTTATAGGTAGCTGTGAGTATTTCTAAAAGTCCACTATTTTCTAAGGTCTCTTACAGTTCTTGTTTTCAACTAAGAGCAATTGGAAAATAAAGATTGTGGGAGTATAAAATGAATGCTTGCAAAGTTTGTCATTTTTTAAAAACTCTATTTTTATGGCTCTTGTATTTTTTCTAAGATGACTTCAGCTAAAAGCCAAGGCCACGCCAGAGCCCTTGTACAAGTGACAAGGGACATGATAGCCTGTCAGGAATACAATCTGGGCTATCGTGGCCTATTGTGTGGATAAAAGGTAAAAAGCCAATTTTGAATACAAAGAAAATGAATGAAGCCTCTTACCACTAAGAGAATTAAAAGACTGTTGGAAGACAGAATCATTCTATGCAGCTAGACCTATACCCACCCCCAGACTGGTAACAACTCTATGGTTAGGAAGCCTATCTCCTACCCAAGTGACTCATATTCAATTCTCCTTTTGAGCAAGAGTTGGGAGGAGGTGGAGAATAGCAGTTAAGAGACTGCTTGGGTTCAAATCCTGACTTCATGTCTTATTTTCTATGTGTTTTCTTAATAACCTGAATACTGATTAACAGTACTTGACTCACATGGCTGTTATGAAGTTTAAATGAGATAATCCACATGGAGCACACTGCTTACAGGGCACATAGTAATGAATGTGTGATGATGGTGGGTGTCCAGGGAGATCCCAGGCTGAATGTACCTGGGATGCCTTTGTAGGTTACTGAAAGTCAGGAATCAGAAGTGAGTATGAACCAGACAATAAGCCTCAGAAGATAGAGAACTGACTGGGTAAGCTGGCAAGGGTTACAATGTGGAATCCAAGTAATCATCAAAACAAACTGATGAATGGAGTGTATCCAGAGACATGGAAGCATGGAATAGAGAGCGGAAACTCAGAGGGAAGGTGGGGACGGGGGAGGGGAGGGCTAAAGGGGGTCAATATGGAAAAAAGGGGGACATATGTAATACTTTCAACAATAAAGAATTATTTAAAAAAAAAAAAAAGGGAAGGATACAGGGCAGTGCCTGTAAAACCAAGAGTTATGAGGGTGCCCTTTGTCTCCTGTGAAACAAAGAGTACATCACCTGGTCTGCATCCAACTACACAGGGCCTGGACCTCAGCAGAGAAGACACTGAACACAGCTGGCATGGTTAAGGTCAAATAGGGCAAAACTCTTTTGGTTTTCTGTTTGTCTGTCTGGTTTAGAATATATCTGCGGAGGAATTGTAGGGTTCTTCTAATTCGTTCTTCTAATATCTGCTTCTGTTTAATGGAAGGGAAAAGGGCAATCTAGTAATCCTCTAGAAAGCCATGCACATACATAACTGAACAAGGAGACCCTGTGTAAGATGATGAGAATGACAGCTTTCATCCTATCAAAGCATGAAGGTAATAAATTCCCTTCTAAACACGTTACAGCTATATAAGCTATAAAATATAATGAGCCATCTATTTGAAAATCCTGTTGCATATAGTTTGTATAATTACAAAACTAGTAATTGGAAATGTACAGCTGCCAAGAATAAAGAAAGGGTTGGGAGTACCTAGTGTGTGCAAGGTATTATTCAATGATGACAGAGTCATGCTTTTCTGTTTACTTTATGCATAGATTTGCATTGCCTAGTCAGTGTCTAATGAATTTCTTTAATCTCCAGAAAAAAATAATTATCTAGAATCCCCTACTGGGAATATGGTAGCATAGAATCATAAATTCAGCATTTTAATGCTGAAGGACTCCTAGAAAAGAATGAAAATCAGTTCCTTAGGCTTTCTTCAAAATGCTTGTTAATATCCTAAGGGGCTTTTGAAAATTTAAAAGGTTATTTTAAAAACATAAAAGAAAATATTTAGTCAAATATATCAACTGGCTCATTGAATCCCCACCTATTATAAGAATTTATTCCTATTAGCAATGTCAATTTTAGGAAGTGCAGAATAGAAACTCAAATAACCTAAGTGACAGATTCCAGGTGAATGGCACGAATCAGTCATTAGAGGGAGATGACAATCTGTAGGGCATCCAAAGAAATCAGGCCTAGCATTTGACCTGGTTGATTATTTCTGTTCCCAGCTGGAAAATATTTTCTGAATTCTGTCCAGCTCATCTTGAGGTAGACAAATGTTAAAACAGAAAGAGGTGGTGATGTGCTTTTGTTCAGTATGGGCTCATGGGGAAAGTCTTTATAATATTTTCAGCTGGTTGCTATGGAGGCAGCCAGCAGCAAGCTCAGTTAATAAATTCGGGCTGACATCGTTGTTAATAGACAACTGAGCACTGCAATTGTGCAGCAGAGGAAAAGTAAGGCGGGAGGGCAACAGCAAAGTTCGCCAAATAGAAAATCCCAAGGTGCACACAGAAAGCTATGTTTCTCCAACATCACAAGGTATTTGCAAATACTGGTGAGCGAGATATGCACGTTACTTTTCCATAGGCCCTCCCACAGGCAGATAGATATCCCAGGGAGAGCTATTTACCTGCACACTGTAGTCAGGGCACTAGAGGAAACTGGTTAAACTATTTGGGGATTTAGCTGAGCTTTTAAAAACTATGTTCCAGGCTCATTAGATTTCTAGAGTTGTCGGATCCACACCACAGGGCTTGTGAAAATAATCAGAAGTTCAATTGGAAAGAGTCAAAGAACAAGGTGCCTTCATTCGTTAAAACGGTCAGGGGAGGATCAATGAAAGTCATCCTTAGCTATTCTCTTCTGTGCTCTGGACTAAGTTTTCTTCCTGTTCAGAGCTTCCTGCTCGGTGTTTGTCTAAGCAGGGAGGAAAGCCATCACTCAAATTCTGAAACAGATTGCAAGCTAAGGCTTTTCTGCACTTTGTTTAATTTTCCTGAAGTGTCCTTTTTCCAGAAATGATTTATTGGAGACCTAGCATGCTTTTCTTCTTACTCAACACTCCCCTGGGGATGTAGTTAAAACACCACTCTTAGCTGTAATTCTCCTGGGTAGGGAAGTGGCCGGTGGTGGCAATGAAACCAAAGCCCAGATTTGAGCAACTGTGGGCTGTTGACTTTACGCTAGTCTTTCATAAAGGGAACCCTCAAAACACCATGGCCATTCAGCAAACAGTGTGCATTTCATCTAAGCCTGGCTGGCTTCGCGCTTGCCTTTCTTCAGGCTAGAATGATCCTAACCAGCAATGTCTTTGTGTCGTGATGCAGAAAGTTGGCAAGTTGGCATGAGGATAATGCTGAGTATAACTTCTGAGTGTGTGTGTATGTGGGGCAGTGGGGGAGGTCAGGGAGAGAAATAAAGCTCTGCACAATGGCTAGTGGTTCTCTCTCATGATGAATTTCCCAACAGAGGTCAATCATTGTGCATTGTCTCTGCGGGAGTGAATGCAACATATTATTTTTGAGTAAAAAATTAAGATTTCTTTTGGTGGCAAAGTATATGGAAAATAGAAGCTCTCTGTACTTGATTTTTTTGTTTTTATTTAAAAGCCTCCAGAGACATTCTTCTGTGAGAAGAAGCATGACATAATAGGTCTCTAAAGATGAAACTGTTTTGATGATAGAAATATTCAATATTAAATCCATGAGAACTACTAGGAAATGTTACCAACATTTTAAAAATTTCTTGTATGTAGTGAACTTTGTTGATTATCTACTTAACAAAATATCTTCCCCTTCCTCCTCAAAGAATTTCAATTTTTCTTACCTTTCATCTAGCCAAGTGCCTGAAGGAAGTTGATCTCAACTCCAAAGACAAGTCTGATTGGTCTGAGCAGGGGGAATATAGTCAATAATAGTGTGATAAGTTTACATGGTGACTTATGATGCCATCTCTCCATCAGCCAACCACGCAGGAATGGACATATAATTCAATTCTGGCCAATAAGATGTAAGCAAAAATTTGCTGGAGGGTTCTGGGAAGTTATCCCTTGCTATCAGGAAACCACAGGAATCCAGGCTTTTTCCAACCACATGAATCCTTGGATGAAGAAAATCAGGAAGCACATAGTCCCAATTGCTCCTGCATTCGTCCCATGTCCATAAGAGGTATAAAATTGAAGCCAATGAATTGAGCCAGTGACTCAATCAACACGTTTCTTTGTTGTTTAAGCCATTCAAATCAAGCTTATGTTACTGGCCGGCCAAGGCATTCTTTTAACATAGAGTGATTCTATCTGCCAAGCCTTGTCCTAAACATCTCTTAGTTTGGATTCTCTCCTCTTTTCCTCTTTTTCACATATGAACCCCAACCTTTGCTGTGACTCACATTATTTCACTCTGATACTCCCGTTCTTGTTCTCCTTGTCTCTCCTCTCTATTCCTCTCCCTTTTGCCCTTTATCCCTTCATCCCACAAGTAGTACCCCTAGGTATATCTTAGTCACAGTCAGGGTCAAAAAGCAGGTCCACCATTAGGCATAATTCTGGATTAGGTGAGGTTTCGCTCCTAAGTCCTCCTATACTTTGGCTATAAACACCCCTGGCCTCCCAGCAACATCTTCCACTGCTCCACCACATATAACAAAGTGACTATGTGCTCTGAGACATCTACCCCAAAACTATGTTTTCATTGAAATGCCTTTTGGAGATAATGCCTTAACTCAGTGGCTTTCAAACCTTTTTTTCTTTTGCCTATAACCCACATTAAGTATCCATACTCAGTAATATACATACATAAACAACTAAAACAAAAGTGTCATGAAACATACTTACCTTTACGACCTGTAACGCATTCTGACATTTTCTATTCTGTTCTACTTCATTTTTAAAAATTGCTTGTCTCTCAACACTAAATTGATTTCATGGATGGCTTGTGGTTGCCCAAAACACTGCCTTAACCCACAGCAGAAACTCTGATGTGCTTAAGGAAGTCTTTGAGGGTAGTTAGGGTCTTCCTTAAACTTCAATAAAATGCCAGCCACAACAACTGGAAAGGATTCTGTCTGTTTGATGTATGTGCTGTGCTTTTTTTCTAAAAAAGCAAAGAGTGATTGAGACCTAGTGTATGAATGCTGACAACTGAAGTGGTCCTAGTAACTCTCAGACATCTTTCTGAAATGACAAATGTACTTGACAAATACCATTGTAGGGGTTTTCTGAAAGACAGAAATGTTTTCTTCAACGGTTGTTGGTGTTCCAGGGTCATTTTATTGATTGCATTTTTATATGTAACTTTATAGAGCCTATTAAATACATCTGCCCAATCATTCAATTGGCAGCTTTGCTACTTCTCTAAGTGCTGGGAATTTCATAATGGCAGATTATCTATAGGCACCATTTTTATGCCTTTGGAGTGTGGCCAATATGTGTTGGTCTTCCTGTTGATAACCAGTTGTTATCAGCTGAAGCCACTCTTGCAGTCTTGCCATACAAAGGCCACACATACAGTGCCCATAGAATGCTTGTGGAGCACCTGGTACAATGTAAATAAAAAATATGATTATTATGAATTTTAAAAGAAAATTTCTTTGCCTATGAAGTCGTTCATGAATTTTCTTATTTCTATATGGTATTGAGTCTTATGAATTTTTACCACAATTCTAATTAATATACACACATTATTTTTATTTATTTTTTTACTTTTTAAAATTTTATTGATTTCAGAGAGGAAGAGAGAGGGAGAGAGAGATAGAAACATCAAAATGAGAGAGAATCATTGATCGGCTGCCTCCTGAATGCCCCCCACTGGAGATGGAGACTGCAACCCGGGCATGTGCCCTGACTGGAAATTGAATCTAACTGTGACCTCCTGATTCATAGGTCAACACTGAACCACTGAGCCATGCCAGCTGGGCCACATTTGATTTTTAAGACTGTATTCAATACAATGCAGCCTGGTTAATTGTACAGAAGGCTTAAGCTCTCCTTTATCTATATATATATAAAAGCCAAGCAACCGGAACAACCAGAATGACTAGCCAACCAGCCCAATTGGGGGCGGGGCCAGCCAGCCAGCCTCCCGTGGCCCCTCCCCCCAGCCGGCCTGGCCCCAATTGGCCCCAATCGGGACCGGCCAGCCAGACCCCACCTGTGCACAAATTTGTGCACAGGCCCTCTAGTTGGATATATTAGAAAACTGGTTTTCTTCTACATATATTTATCTTTATAATGGAACATATCTAGAATTGGTAAATGATGTAATATAGCCCTAGTAGTTAAGATAAGGTTTTGGAGACAGAAACACTTCAAATACAGTTTTACTTTTACCTTTGAGTAATTCGGTGAAATTGAATGTGTTCTGATATTTCTCATCCAAAAAATGGGGATAATATAATTCACTTCCATAAGCTGTTACAGGATTGAGTTTATCTCTACCCATTAAGTTAAGTTCATATTCACCAATGGATTGTGACCACCAAAAACACAGCCTTAACTCACAGCATAAACTCTGATATTAAGAATTATGGGCACATGACAAATGAGCAGTATGTGGGGTACCTGTGTGTGTAAAGCACTGAGCAGTGATGATAACGAGCAAAAGCTCAATAAGTGGTAGCTATTAACAATAATGATTAATGATAACCATGACATTTTTATCCCATGACTCCATCACTGTGAAGAAATGCAGAAATCTGGCATGTAATACTTCTTGCTCTCTCGTTAGTGTAGGGGTTCTCTCCAGTGCTTCCCACATCACCCATGTGTCATGGGCCATGGAACTTAGATTATGGTATAATACTGTAATACATATTTCTAAATCTTCAAGGTGTGTGTGTGTGTGTGTGTGTGTGTGTGTGTGTGTGTGTGTGTGGAGAGAGAGAGAGAGAGAGAGAGAGAGAGAGAGAGAGAGAGCTGGCTTCTCTCTTCTTGCTAAAGGAATTTCTTTAAAAAATAAATATACTAAAAAGTAATGACAAGAAACTTCACAAAATCTAAAGAGGATGTCAGGAAGTACAGGATGTGAGGTTGTTTTCATTTCCTTCAGTGTTTTTCTTACTAATCGTATATATTTATAACTTTAAAAAGCAGGAAGGTTCACTTAAGACCCAGTTTATAAAATAAAAAAGCTGTGACAAAAAAGAACCAGTTAAACACTTTCTGTGTTACAAACAGCATTTAAGTCTCTGATCCTACATTATTGGACCTCTAAATAGGACTTTTCACACTTATTCTTATTCATTTATAAAACTGTTGCCTTCTCAGGCACGTCATGCCAATATGAAAAGGATCTAAGATCATAGTGCCTTGAATTAGAAACTGATAAGGAAAGTTGTGGGTTTGTGTTTTTTTTTAATTATTCTGATCATTACTTTTTACCAGAAGACAGCTTTCATACCCAAGCAAGAGCCTGGACAAATTAACAAATATTTAAACCAGAAAACCCAATTCTCCCTTTTAAAAAATGAGGCTACAGGGCTTATAGAAACAGAGACCAAAAGGTATGCTTACCAGAAGGGAGAAAGTGGGGGGCAGGTGAAAAGAGCAGGGGGAATATGGTCAATAATACTGTGATAAGTTTACATGGTGACTTATGATTACCAGAATTAGTCAGTGATCACATTGTAAGGTATAAAACGTAGAATCACCGTATTGTACACTTGAAACAAAATAACCAAAGTAAGGTTGCATGCCAATAGGAACATCAGTACTTTCATTGTCTTAGCAATGGGAAGGGTGAGTATTCTATTTTTCTGTATGCATCGGAAAATGAGCATGTTGCCTGCAGATTTTTCTCCATGAAGTGGGGAATTGCCTCCTGTGGTAGGCACCCAGTAGCACATTTCCTCTCAGACATTGAAACACAACTTATCTATAAACAAATTTCTAGAATTTATATTTGGCCTAAAGCCAAAACAAGCAAACAAAAAATGGTCTGCAGTCTTCTGCTTTGCTGAACAGATAGCGATGAAGGTTATAGGTAGCCTTGTCTCTGTAATTGACTTATTAATACCTTGAGACTCAAAGAATAAAGTACGGTCCATCTTTTAGTAATTTAGGATCTAAGTTAAACAGTTCAAATGGTCACAATTTAGCTCCATCCAGAGAGTTAGATTTGAGAGGCAGGAAGTTGCTTGATATTAAAAGCAGCCTCTCCTTTACTTCTTAATAGAATTCCATGTGAAAGTATATGAAGGACATATGTTGTTTTCGTCTACCCAATATCTCTTGCTCTGGAAAAATACCACTCCCCACTTCTACGTGGTTTGAAAGGGGCTGCCAATCACTGCACCCTGCTCCCACATAGGATACAGGATTGGCCAATGCTAAAATTCTTTTTTCCTAAAATTAAGATACTGATATTGCAATAAATATGCTTTCTTTCCCCTGGATGCCAAACTAGGGCAGAGATCCCAGAGCTACCAGCTGCCACCTTCACCATGCATGGAGGAGGTGGAGGAGGCCAGCTGCCAAGGAGAATAAGACAGAGAAAAAGAAGGGAGAGCTGAGAGGAGGAGAAGGATAGGGAGGGAGAATAGGGAGATGGGAGGGAAAAAGGAAGAAGAGAAGGAGGGTGAGAAAAAAGAGAGTAAGTTTAACCTAATCTCAATGGAGCTGTGATTAAACTTCCTAGATATTCAATTCCACAATTTTCCTTCTCTGTTCAAGCTAGTTTGAATGAGGGGTCTGCAACTGAGAGAGTCCTCCTGAATATAGTAGCTGATGTTCAATCATTCATTCAGTCAACAAATGTTTATTATGTGCCTGCGATGTGCCAGACACTAAATGGGTACAGAGTTGGAATGAAGAAGGGAGACACATGGTCCTTGCTCTCATAGAACTTATACTCTGGTTGTGGAAATAATCATTATTCACATACACACACGTTCCATTTGAATGCATATATATTCAATTTTTCATCTTGTAGATAAGAATAGGATACTGAGAAATGGCATTAGAGGAGAATGAGGTGGTGGTCTACAGTGTCATTACGATACCATAATAATTAAACCAAATTTAATACTAGAAACGAAGGAAAGGAAGGCCAGATATTATAGGCATGTCATTTAGACATCTTCACCAGGAAGCTACAACAACTCTGTGCTCCCCAGGGGTCCAACTGCATGCCCAGTGAAGTTGGGATGACTAGGAAGGGTGCTTGCTGTCAGTCACACCTGGGCACAGAGGTCATTGGACAGAATGGGCATGGCCACTGCAAGCACATAGAAATTGGGGATTTTAATCCCCTGACAAAGGAGTTCACTCTCTTGATTCCTCTTGGTGTCCTTGTGCTTTCAGGACCCTCGGGATTCTTGTTGCTTGGGGCACGCTCTCCTGAATTCTCTCTTGTGGCCCATGGCTATGCAGATCCCACACACGATGGACCAATGGAGTGTAACTATCTTGACGCTGAACTGGACCCAGTTCCAACATGGGAAAAAACTGACACTGACTTTGCTTCTAGCTTTACTGAAACTCCAGCTATACTTCTTCTGTAACTAGACAAAGGGTAATGGGACTTTGGAAACACAAAGATGTAATTCCATCCAAATAAAAATCACTCGTTCTCCGTGTGAGTCTCAGACAATTCTTTTTCTCAAGATATTGTAAGGACTTCACACCTCCCCCCACCCCAGCACCCAGTGGGGAAAAGGACCCCCACTTCATCTGACAACAATTAGAGTAATACTTATAAAAATGGAGTGTGTGAATTGTGGTTTAGAAATGCAGATGAGGCAGAAATAAAGGAAACTTCACTCATAGCCAGGAGAACAGGAGCCTCATCCTAGCTCCATCAAAAAGTATGAGAGCATTCCTTATCAGCAAGGAGGTAATAACTGTCTTTATTCCTCAAGGGTTATCATGCAAATCAAATGAGAAAATATGGCTGATGCACATTGGAAAAGAAGAGTATGTTATTAAACTTCAATGTGTGTATGATAGTGAGAATAACAGGACTACCTGGTGCACCTATTAGGAGGCCTGGACTTGGTCTCATGGTCAGGGAGGCATTGAAGAGGCCAAAGCTGAAAAAACAAGTGAAGATTAATGGCCCACTAATAGTCACTGAGAGGATTGTTTGCATTTATAAAAGACCCGAAACACAATCTTTATTTACTTATTTATTTTATCCTTTAATGTGTCACTGAGTGCATTCTAGTCCAACATTCATTGTTCAGCAATTTTCTAATGAAATAGCTCTCAGTAATGTTTAACATAATAATGTGTTTTTAAAACCCCTTAAGGTGTTTTTGGTTTTCATTTCCCATGCCCTCCTCACAAAACACCTTTAGATCATTTTCAAAAGAAGTACAAAAATAAAAATAAAAAGCAAAGGAGGCACTACCTTTTCTCTAATTCTTGAGTGAACTTGTAAAAATCCAATTGTAAAAATAATACACTAATATTGTGAAAACTTCAAGTAGTACAGAAGGGCTTTTCCACCCACCCCTACTTTTCCTTGCCCAGTTTACTCTGAATCCTTCTGTGGTAGGCAGTTAGATAGACATGAGCAGAGCAAAGGTGGGCCAGTTACAGAAGGTCACCAG
Organism: Cnephaeus nilssonii; assembly: GCF_951640355.1. Taxonomy (NCBI): domain Eukaryota; kingdom Metazoa; phylum Chordata; class Mammalia; order Chiroptera; family Vespertilionidae; genus Cnephaeus; species Cnephaeus nilssonii. The sequence continues at coordinate 68,577,859 of NC_137072.1, read as the reverse complement.
TGCAGAACATCGGACACCTAGCAATGAAAAAGAACTGGTAGAGCAGATATTGGAGATACTAGTAAATATTGGCATTCAAGATCTTGCTCCTAAGACCCCCTCTTCACCCTAGAATGCCTCCAGTCATGCATGTCGGAATCTCCTGACCTTTTCTCCCCTGACATGTGGTTAATCCTATGCTAGACACCCCACCCTTAGCGTAGAACAACAGGGCTGGAGGGAAGCCCCATCTAACTTCATGCAAGGACAGAAGATGACAGGACGGGCCCTAATAGGTCAGTTTGAAGAAGAAAACAGTTAACTCCCCTCCGAGGGTTTAAAACGAATTCTAGCCCACTCCCCAAAGTGGCTCAAAGAGCTGCCCACTTGAAATTTCTCTTTGAGTGTACTTTCTTTTTGCTTGCCCAAATAAATCTTCTCTAGCGAGTTTGAGTCTTGGCTCTCTATTCTTTTCTTAGCCAGAGCTCAAGTACCAAGGTTGCTGAACCCAGGTTTGATCTGTTGGTCTGACCCCACCCACCGATCAGACACCTGGTGCCATTCCCTCCCCACCCCCGCCTACAACACTTCCACCACTTTCTTTATCTGCATTGTCAGCTGAGTCTTGAAAGCTGAGCACAGTCTCTTGGCAGTCAACAGAAGGAAGGTTATTTCCACAAGTGGAGGAACAACATGAGCATGCATGGTCATGGGTAAGATAGATTTCCAGTCCACATATATATATAGTTCTCTTCCAAACTGAGTATAATTTGGCCTACAATCACATTGGTAATCAGGCAAAATATTCCATGGTATTCATTTGAGTGACTTTTTGAACTCTCTTTCCATAGGTCAAAACAAGCATCCCAGCATTATGTCAGGGTAGTAAAATGGGGTGGAGGATTGAATTTGCTTCTTTAGCTACTTACTACTCTTTGATGTGGTCCCTGTGCTCTGCTACCCAGGTACTGTGCCCTGAGAAGGCTCAGTGGTCCTCTCCACTGAGCACAGGCTGGCCATGCCTCCATCCACAGCAGTGTGCCATGGGGTGGGGGAGGGAGTATTACTCTCTTCCTTCAGTCTCAAAGCATCAGCCCAAACCTAGGAAGGACCCTGCCTTCATTCCCTCCCTGTCTAGAAGATCCCACAACACTGACCTTTTCTGAGGGAAGATGTCAGTATGCTAGTCTTTTGTTTTTTAAATGCCTTCACAGTTCCCCTTTTTACCAAAGGGAAGGCAAAGAGGCAGGAAACCTGCACGACCCACTGGGAAAACTAGCATTTAAACCAGTCAGAAGGGTTCCTTGGAGGATGGGAAGCACAGAAGAAGAATTTGGCTATGGAGGCAGATGATGATTGGAAGTGTTTGCATGGTGTTCTCATGGGTTTGCATCTATCTAGGCATTGAGGGGAGGAGATCAGTGAAGGCTTTAAACAGACCAAGGGCAGATATCAGATTTTCCTTTGAAAAAGAAATTCTGGTGCCAGCAGGGACAGTGGGTTGGAGGGGACCAGAGCTGGATAGCTGGGAGGAGATCATGGCAACAGTTAAAGAAAGAGATGTTGTGGACCCAGCATCATAATCCCCTCTTGTATCTGAGGGATTTCCCATTCTATTGGCTTATGATTTGGATCTTAGGCCAATCTCCTACCATAATAGACAAAACCAACAACAACAAAACCCCTGATATGCATATTTCTAGCCTTCCTTGCAGCTAGAGTTAGGCTTAGCTGAGACCACACTCATCCTGGTAGTGCTGGTAGAAGCAGGGGCAGCAATGATCCGCTGCAAGCCTGCCTCCGGGCCAGCAGTGATGGCGGCATCCAGAGGCTGCTGGAGGCAGCAGTTAGTACCGGGCTGCAACATGGTGACCTTTGGCTGTGTGCTGCTTGCCTGAATTCCCTTTGTTCCTGCCTATTTCCCAAGCCTGGGTTTTCAAATCTCTGAGCAATTTTCATTCAATTTAAAAAATAATCCTCTGAGGAGGTAAGGTAGGTGTTATTCTTCTTATTAAAGTGAGAAGACTAAAACTCTGAAAAGATGGTGATTCCATTAGATCAAAAGCTAGTAAGTGGCATACCTCGGGTTGGGTCCAAGTCTTTATGATGAGACTCAGTACTTGTTCCTCAACCCACTTGCTTATCAAACTTGGTCGCTCATAATCCCTGGCATATATGACAAAGTGAAGGGAAGTGTTAGAAACTGGAGCTTACTCCTGGCACAACTTCTAGAGTTATGTAGAAGTCTTACTAGTAAATCAGTTACTTAAAACAATTTTTAATGGAGTAAAATGCAAAATCTAGGTACAATTAGCAAATTCAAATAAATGTTACCTTTGTAGGAAGTGAACTTCTAGCTTCTCCAGGGTTACAAAAGCATTCATCTCTTTAGTGTGTACTTTGGTAGAAATCTATAGGAAGTCCTGAAATGAAACATTAGCCAATCTTTAGGCTAGTGTTGTAATTAGCTAAATGTCCCCATTTAATTTAGTAAACACATATATATGATCTATGTGTACATATATAATAACCTCATTCATTTATGTTCTTATACCCCAGAATTCCAGAACATCTTAATAAATGTCAAATAAAATGTATTTGATTATATATTGATAGATATGCAGATACTAATTCTACTAAAAATACTTGAAACACTGTGGTAAACACCCTACAAAAAAAGAGATAAAAATGTAAGATTTTTTTTTTCCATATCTGCGTGTTATGCTGAAATGACTATTTGTCATCTGGAGATGATTATGTACAATGATTTCATAGTGAGGAAACAAACTCATGTTTCAATGAAAGGGTAAGGTAGATATGAATCATAATCATTCTAAATTATAGTTATTAAAATTTTATAAATTCAAAACATTTCAATTCTATATGAGTCCAGCCCAAGTAGCATTGACCAAATACTATTATTTTCAGATGTTCTAAAAGTACCAGATTACATCTGACTACAAAATGTTTCTCTAAATTATTATTACACATGCCCACTTATTATTTCTGCTATTCATTCAAGCATTGCAAGGTCTTGAGGCAAAGATAAATACCACCTTGACATGTAAATACAAATTATAATATGATCTATATACATAAAACCCTAATATGCAAATAGACCGAACAGCAGGACAACTGAACAACTGAACAACTGGTTGCTATGAAATGCACTGACCATGAGGGGGTGTGCACAGAACATGGCAGAGCACGGAATATGGCGGGTGTCAGCCGTGGAGGGACGGTGGAGCAGGTGAGTGGGGGCGCCAGACCAAGGCGGGGCACTGGTCACTGTCATTGTAGCGAGCCTCTGGTGGTTACTGAAAATTTTTAGCTCCCGCGCCGCGATCCTGCCCAGTGCTTCCACCTGCTGCTGGCGCCAGCCCTGTTCACACCCACAGCTGGTGCCGGACCACCGCTGGCACCCACTGCTGGTGCTTGGTGCCATCAGTGGGTGCCAGCGGCAGCTGCCGGCCCCAATCGCCCCTGAGGGTTTCTCCACCTCCCCCTGCTCCTGAGGGGTGATCGGGGCCGGCAGCCACCATTTGCACCCACTGACAGCGCTGGCCCCGCTCACACCCTCCACTGGTGCCTACCCCAATCTCTCCGCATTGTCAGCTGTGCAAGCAGGGCTGGTGCCATCAGTACGTGGGAGCTGCAGCGGCAGAAGCAGGGCTGCCAGCAGACAGGAGACTGGGGCCGTGGTGGGAGGGACCAGGCAGGGGTGCAGAGGATGGGCCGAGACCTGTCCCTGTGCCCAGCACAGCCTCACGGCTCACAGTTCCTTTCAAGGTACATGAATTTGTGCACTGGGCCCCTAGTGTGATATACTATAATAATGGAAATACATACAAGGTGCAGTGTAGGCATCAAAAAATAAGCTCTGCCTATTGCCTTCACTGAAGGGTTGATTCTTACATTCAGGTTGAGTGTTGAAGGATGAATATGAGAACAACAGTGGACAACATGCTCAGAAGTGGGAAAGTATTTTATATACAGAAACTGGAGTTTGCTCCTGGCACAGCTTCTAGAGTTATGTAGAAGTCTTATTAGTAAGTCATATATACATATATCAATATCAGAGAGGAAGGGAGAGGGAGAGAGAGATAGAAACATCAATGATGAGAATCATTGATCAGCTGCCTCCTACACGCCCCCTACTGGGGATCGAACCCACAACCCAGGCATGTGTCCTTGACTGGAATCGAACCTGGACCCTTCAATCCGCAGGCCAATGCTCTATCCACTGAGCCAAACTGGCTAGAGCGAGGATAGTATTTTAGATAGAGGGAGTGCATGTGTAAGGACATGGAGGTTAATAACTTTAAAAAATTGCAAGTATTTTTGCCTTTATGGAACCTAACATTGAGAAGCTATAGTGGAATAGAAGTTAGGCAAAGAGAGATTATATGAAGGTCCTTAAATAATCATGCTATATGTGCTTCCTTTACTGAACGTGAGGAAGACAGTAAGAGTTTCAGGCAAGAGCACAGAGAATATTTACCTTTTGGAAAAATCACTGTAACATATTGTGGAGAATACCTTGAAGAGGAAAGAGGCAAAGACAATGGAATACATGGAAGGGGTCAGGGCTGGCTATACTATTTAAGTCATCAATTACACAGATAGCAATGACAACTATGGGAGTGAATGAGATTGCCTAATTAGGAAAAGATATATTCTCAAAGCATATGGTGTATATGCCTGAAGTGTTGTTAGTAGCCATCATATCCTTGTCAGTAGTAATTATTGGCATCTGTTTTCTCCATTTCATGCCTAGGAATGTGCACCAGGTGTGGTAGAGGAATGCTGGGCTGGCGAGCAGGCCTGGCTCCCCATCCTGGGTCTCTTAGGAAGTCATTGCATGATGTTGGACAAGTCATTTAGCCATTCCCTTCCTTGGTTTCCTTATCTGTGAAACAAGGAGGCTGGGTCAGATGAACTTTAACACCGTGCTATAATTCATTAACTAGTTCCCCGTATCTCATGATTTCCCCTCATGGGCTCTGATGAAGTTGCCAAATAACTGAAAAAAAGGCATCAAGGGAGAAATTTAGCCTCGTAAGAGACACAAACTACATAATTCTCCCCTGGTTAATGGAAAGCTGACTTTAAAAAAATAATTTTGCTGTAATTTGGGAGCAGTTATTGTAGACTATTATGAAAAGATAGGGGTTTTTTTTATTATGGAAAGGGATTGATACTTGGTCACAAATATTAGGGTTTTGACTGAATGACCTTTTGGGCTCAAGAATTTTAGAAAATATTTATATAAGTTTGTCCTATTTAAAAGCCACCTAAGCACAGCTTCATCACATTAGGAATTACGTGATAGAACTGATAATATTTGTTCCTTCTGGCCAATCATGACTGCCTAGAAGTAATGCAGGAATAGAAAACGTGTATTGCGTGTCCTTATGATGGCAAACAGTGCAGATGAAGGCCCAGAAAGACCTTAGTGCCAGCTTAGCGGTGCTGAGCTGGCACGCAAACTGAATACATAAGAAGCTTCCCTTTTGTGTTCCCCCAAATGTGGAATAAGTGGACTATCAGCATCAAGGAAACATGGACTGTAGTTCAACTAACAATCTAAACACCTGTGGCGATGTTCACTAGCTGTGTTGAAGTATATGGGTGGTGCAGTTTTTGTAAAGTTATTTGTAGTTTTGGTTGAGCTTCAATCTGTCAGTACCCTTACTCTAAGCTTCTGAGTTATAATTACTCTCTGATGTCAGAGTAAAATAAACAAGGGACAGAACAGTATGTAAACTATTATACTTTTCATATAGAAAAAGAAAAATAAGAATCTACATTTGTATTTATTTGTCTATACAGAAACTCTGAAAAGATTCATAAGAAATAACCTACGGAGGGTGTGGAAAATGAGTGAAAAAGGAGACAAGAACCAGAGAGAAGATTTTTCATACTTGCTATAGAGTACTTCCTCGTTTCTTTAATAGTTATATAGCATCCCAGTCTCTAATTTCATATACTGATAGTTGTACTATAATTTGTTTAAATCAGGCTCCTGTTGGAGATATTTAGGTTGTTTCCAGTCATTTGCCATTAAAATCAATTTTGCAATTAATCTTGTAAATAATTACCCTTTTAAAAAAAACAAAACAAGTTTTAAACCTTAAGTAAAACTTTTTCTAAAAAGAAATCCAGAAATAAAAAGCAAGCACTTTCAAATGAAAGCTCCAACTTCTTAAATATAAACAGTGAAGGTCAAAATGGCAAGTTTTAGGAGTAAGCTAAGTCTAGGGTGAATAGTCACTCTCCTTTCCCCCCCCCTCCCATCCATATACCACCATCCAAACCACACCAGCTCTCTCGCTTATGGATAAAGAAGCATTCCTATGCCATATGTGCATTGAGAACCTTTCTGTGTAGATGAGAAACAAGCTAAGGGATATCGTCCAAGCAAGTCAGCACAAGGCTCGAAAGTCATCTTTGTTAATCAGCTGTTATTATTTTCAGTGTCTCTTGCCACAGTGGCTATTTTGCTAGACGGGTGGGTGTGGCAAAGTGATGTATTAAAGTATTAACTTGTGTTGATCACTCTAGTTTTCCCTCCTACATTTGAAGCAGATCATTGGTGTTTGCTGCCTTGACTCAGAGATGGTTTGTAGCTAAACAGAAAGCAGGAGCTTCCTGAGGAAAGGTATTGCATTTATTTGTACGTAAAAACCTCAACTCACAGAGAAGAGTGTACTAGATGCCCTGAATGGAGGAAAGAGAAGGGGAGTGTGCCTGTGAAATTGGCAAGCGGATCAAAAAGTTGACTTTTCCATCCAGGGCAGGGATAGCAGTCCACTGGTTTGCAGAGTAGTGGGGACCTGCTCCTGGCTCCCCGGCTGGGCTCAGCGAGATGCTGTATGGCTTTTGAGCCTTAGACACCAGGGTCCCAGTCCTGATCATTTCCTATGTCCAACAAAGGGCCCAGAAACAGCTGGTCACTGGATTTCAAGAAACCGCTGGACAATAAGAATATCAGCAGCAACCATGATCAACTGGAAAATAGACCTGTGTCTTCTATGAATCAGTCAAAAATGCCTTAAGCAGCAAATAATGAAAGACGCAAAATACAGTGGTGTGAACAAAGAGGGTGTTCCTTTTCTCTCTCGCAACAGAAATTCTGGAAGAAAGTGGCTGGCAGAACTGGTTCCGCGGCTCAATGATGTTGGGGCCACCAAGTCTGCAATTTTCCTGGCCTGTCCTTTGTGGTTGCAAGATGACGCTGCCATTTCAGATACCATGTCCATATCAAGTCAGGAGAGGGGGAGAGGGAGCCTTAGGCTCTTGCGTTTATTTTATCAGGGAAAGAAAAGCGTTGCCTACACCCCCAGCAGAAGTTCTCTTCCCTCTTACAGGCCGGTACTGCCGGTTGACCATTTGTCCACCCCTAGCAGCAAGGACGGTGACAAAGCAGGAGGGGTTTGGGAATGACTGTTGGGTAAGCCGAAACCACAGAGGCTCTCACATCCGACTTTCTGGGCACCAAATAAGCATTCTGAGTCCTGTGGGACCAAGGGCAGATAAAACCCCAATAATGACAGCGATTCCATTTTCCACTACCCAGTGAGACACCAGAATTAAGATAATTTCAAAGAAACTAGTTCAGACAAAATAAACACACATTTTTTTTGAAACTAACAATACCAAAAAAAGAAAAGGTTAAAAGTTGATGTTTCTTGGATATGGGAGTTTCACATAGGTAGCAGTGACCTTCTCTTTTGATGACTCACCCTTAAACAAAGTAAAAGATAAAAGAAACAGCAGTACTAGAAGCTTCCTAACAAGCAGTCAGTGTGGACTCATTTGAACACTGGCGGTGAACATAAACCCAGTTTATGAGGCACTTTGACTGAAGGTCAACATTACTTAAACGTAGTCACAGAACCGCTTAACTTTGTGAGGCAGGCGGCTGGATATGGACTCTCCAAACCTCACTTACTTGGATAATGTCTATATTTTAAATGTCAGATATGATTCTTTCTCTGTTAAATGTAGTCGGTTCCACTAAAGCCCTAATCTTGTTTGGCAGGTGACCCATCTTACTAAATTTCTGTTCTATGCTTGAGGTTTATTTTTAATGGATTTTCACTTTGTTTTTAACTGACATACTAATTAATTCTATTGTCTATTAACCCTGGTCTGGATCCCTCTCCTCTTTCCTCTCTGCTCTGCTTATGTTTTCTTTTCTACTGCTATTCCAGAGCGTGTATTCATCTCCTCATCAGCCAGCCAATACTTCTCTCCTCGGAAGTATTGTAATGCTGCCTGACTGAGGAATGGCAGCAGAACCTGGGGCCGGGCAAGCGAGCTGCTGCCTGTTACAGAGATGGATCATTAACTTCGGATCACTAAACTCAATTTGTCAGCTTATCTCTTTCAAACTTAGTATGAGGAAGTCATTTCCCAATAGTAACCTCTTGCCGGCTAGAGTTTGTTTGTTTGTTTTGTGTGTGTGTGTGTGTGTGTGTGTGTGTGTTTAATATATTTTTATTGATTTCAGAGAGGAAGGAAGAGGGAGAGAGAGAGAGAGAGAGAGAGAAACATCAATGATGAGAGAGCATCATTGATCGGCTGCCTCCTGCATGCCTCCCACTGGGGATCAAACCCACAACCCGGGCATATGCCTTTGACCGGAATTGCACCTGGGACCCTTCAGTCCGCAGGCTGATGCTCTATCCACTGAGCAAAACTGGCTAGTGCCCAGCTGGAGCTTTTTGTGCATATGGTCAGGACAGATGAAATTGATGGGGGCCCTCTGAACTCTCCCCAAGGAATGTTCTCTACAATGTGACACTTTCCTCCATATCATCTACAGTAATAAAAGAGAGACATGCAAATTGACCGTACCTCTGCTATGCCCACAAGCCACGCCCACCAGCCAATCAGGAGCGAGTATGCAAATTAACCCAACCAAGATGGCTGTGACCACGGAGCAAGCAGGAGGCTTGGGTTTCCCCGGCAATGGAGGAAGCCAAGCTTCCCACCCGCTCTGGCCGGCCCTGGCCTCCACTCAAGGTTACAAAGTTTCAATTATAGAAGATAAATAAATCCCAACAGAAATGGCGGCGGCCACAGAGCTGGAGAGAGCAGGAGGCTTGGGTTGCCCCAGTGATGAAGGAAGCCAAGCTTCCTGGCCAGCCCTGGCCTCCGCTCAAAGCTACAAAGTTTCAATTATAGAAGATAAATAAATCCCAGATACCAGGGCCTCCGATTGGGTCACCGGGGGGCATGGCTGGCCTGCAAACCACCGCAGGCCCCTTGCCCAGGCCGCCCCATGCCCCAAGGGAACCCCTACCCTGATCTGGGACACCCTTCAGGGCAAACCAGCCGGCCCCCACCTGTGCACCAGGCCTCTATCCTATCTAATAAAAGAGTAATATGCAAATTGACTGTCACTCCAACACACAAGATGGCTGCCCCCATGTGGTCAAAGATGGCTGCCCCCATGTGGACACAAGATGGCCGCCACAAGATGGCCAGCAGGGGAGGGCAGTTGGGAGGCACCAGGCCTGCAAGGGAGGGCAGTTGGGGGTGACCAGGCCTGCAGGGGAGGGCAGTTAGGGGCAAATAGGCTGGCAGGGGAGCAGTTAGGCATCAATCAGGCTGGAGAGGAGTGGCTAGGAGGTGATCAGGCTGGCAGGCAGAAGCAGTTAGGGGCAATCAGGAAGGCAGGCAGGCGAGCAGTTGGGAGCAAGTAGTCCTGGATTGTGAGGATTGGGCCTAAACGGGCAGTCAGACATCTCTCGAGGGGTCCCAGATTGGAGAGGATGCAGGCTGGGCTGAGGGACACACACCCCCATGCACGAATTTCGTGCACCGGGCCTCTAGTATTGTTAATATTAACAAGAATTTTCTATAAGGTGTTTGGGGTTTCTAAGATGAAAGATGTCACACACGTGGAACAAATCCATTTGGGGAGATAGAATGTGAATACAGGGACTATTACATACATCATGGAGCTGACACCTGTAGGCCTGTGGGCTCATTCTCACTGATGTGTAGCTAAGGACAGTGGTAAACGCTTTTTGAAAGTGGTTTCTCCCCATTGGAAAGGGCAGATAATTTGTTTTTCTCCACATGTGTGCATGTATGTCAAATGGAGCAGATCTACCACAAAGCCAACTGAGCTTACACTTCAGACCCCTCTCCTACATGAGTCCCTTCCAAAGTATATAAGATCATTGTTCACAGACATCATTTGTAGTTTCATATTATTTTTCTTAAAGGACACCCCCCTAAATTGCATCACCTTCAAACTTCCCAATATCTGGATCCATACTTTATCTAATATATGACACAACTTTCTATTTTGAATTTTTAGTTGTATGCCGTATTTCATTGTTAATGAGCAAGCATATTAGTGGCATCATTTAAAAATAATAATTCTTTTTGTTTGCTTCTCTGGCTTTATGTTTAGTGTTGTAGTTAAATCTAACCACCTGGAGGCATTTTCAAATAATCTCCATTGAAGGCAATTCAGCGATATCTTTAAAAATTATAAAGATACTTGCATAGTTATAAGCAGCCATGGCTACAAAACTGTTCAATAGCCTAAGATTGGAAACACTCCAATGCTTAATAAATTATGAAAAGTAAATAAATTATGGTACATCCTTATGAACACTGTGCAGCTGTAAAAACAAAAATGAGGAAGTTCTCTGTGTGCTGATATAGACAGGTGTCCAACGAGTGTTGCTAAGTCAAGTATAGAACGGTGCATATAGTATGTTGGATAGTGCAGGAAAAGGGAGTGGAAATAAAAATGCATATTCACAATTGTTTGTGTTTGATAATTTTGGAAGGACATATCAACAACTAATAAAAGAGATTACCTACGGTAATGTGAGCTTTGACAATGGGATGAGTGAGAAATAGAAGTGTGTAAGTGTTTAAGTGTTATTATAATGACTTCATGAAGCCTTCCCCATGGTGGGACTTTTACCATTCTCTTCACTCCCATAGCAATAGCACCATAAGCAACCTCTGCTAGGACAAATCTCTCTCCACCATGCATGACCATTGTTCACAGATGTCATTTTCAAGGCTGTTCTCCATTCATCTCCTGCCATTCTCACCTTCACCTCTACATGACCTCCTTGTTATGTTTCTCTTCACTTCTTGAATAGGCTACATTTCCTCCCACAGAGAAGCCTTCCTTGACCCCCTTTACTTGGAAGAGTTACCTGCTATTTTCTCCTATCCCCATACATACCTTTCCAAAATATCTATCTTACTTGTATTACTTCCCGACTGACCAGTATAGACCAGCAATTTTCAACCTTTTTCATCTCATGGCACGCACAAATTAATTACTAAAAAACATATTTTGCCGATCTGACAAAAAAATAGGTGTAATTTTGATTCATTCACACCAGATGGCTAGTGTGTTGGCTATTGTCTTTTTTTTTTTTAATTTGACAATCTAAGAGAAAAGAGGCCAGTGCCCACGACCAAATAGTCAGCTATTGCATGTTTTAAAGATTCTTGTGGCACACCAGTTGAAAATTGCTGGTTTAGACCAAAAGTTCCATGTTGACCTGGGCTATGTTTGTATTGCTTGCTTGTGTGTCCTTGGTGCTTAATACAGATTCTTGTAAAATTAGCAAATATATTGACTGGAAGTGAATGTTTCCCCTCCCTTACCAGAGGGAGATTTCCTTATGTGTAAGCTTTGCCATCCTTCTATAGTCCACATAATATAGAGAACAAGAGTGTAGCATGAATAAGAGACAGAAGTTCAAATATGGGCTTAGCCACTTACCACCCCTGGGATCTTAACCTTTTAGCCTCTCTGAGCTTCGGAGTCCTCATCGCCATCATTTTTATATATTCTATCACTCAATAAAAATTTACTGAGCATCAGCCATGTACCAGGACTATTCTAGTAACTGTGGTTATAGTGGTACACAAGACAGAAAAGTTCTAATTGGGATAACAAAGGAGATGGGCGAAGGAGGGCACAATAAACACAATAAATAAATAAAAATTTCAAGTAGTGATAAAGGCTACAATAGAGCAACTGAGGGTGACTAATTCAGAGCAGGCAGAGAAGGCCTCTTGGAGGAGATAATTATTGAGATGAGTTTTGGGGTAGGTTAAATGAGGTAGTGTCTGGCAATTCTTTAAAATAATGTCTGGTATGTACTCTAATATAGCAATAAATGATAACTACTAGTATTAATTAAAAACTTGTTAGAAGGATGAACTGGAAGTATATGAAAATATAAACAGATTGTCTTTAATATATAAAATGCTTTAATCACAACATGTAGATGTGGACTTATATGTATTTATAGGGTGTGTGTGTGTGTACATGCTCATGTGTGTTGAGTCAGCAAACTCTTTTCTAACAGAAAGAATCTTTTCAATCTTTTCAATCTTTCTGAAATGGTGAATTTATACCCTGAGAGTGATTTAATTACTCACAGCATCTGTTTAACAACTACTCAGAGGGAAATCACAGAAATGAGTAATATATATATTTAATAAGTGGGTTCATAGGTGGATTATGATTATAATCCATGCAAGTAATACAAACATATATACATGTTTATATACATACAATATATACATGTAAGTAATAGGTAAGTGTATTCATAAGTGGATTCAATCTTCTCTAAGGTCTCATGAACCTATGAATTTTTACATGTTTTTTTTTCCATCTGAGCTGATGGAAAAATGATTAGTTAGGCTAAAGATTTGAGAGAGAAAGACTATGGATGTGTCAATACAAACCCACTCCAAAACCATTAAAAGAGACATTGACAATTCACTTCTCCCTGATATGGTTGTAAAATCAATGGAGTATATTAGCTGGTATATAGCATGGGGTAGGGTTAAGAACCTCCTCTGTGCCAGGCACTTCTCATTTAAACCCCCAAATTATATGAAGTAAGTAACTGTCGTAACTTGGGTTCCCACAGCTGTCCCTTAGATGATGGAAGTAAGGGTGTGATTTCCTGGTGAAATCTCTACTTGAGCTGGAAGCCCCAGGGGGGCTGGGGTATAAATTTGTCCCCATTTGAGGTAGGGAGTGGGTGTGTACTTACACAGAAATAATAAATGGGACACAGGGAATGTGGGCAGAGCACCGGCAGTGTGCTCCACGGTATTTATAGCTTTAATTTACATAAGAGGACATCTGGAAGTTCATGTACTCAGGGTAAATACTTTGCTCAAGGTCGCCTACTTATTAAGTGGCAGCGTTGGGATACAAACCCAAACAGATTTGACACTACAGTTCATGCTCATTCTCCTCTACCAAATGCACCTCCCTTTCCTGAACATCTGCCATAAACACAGAAACATATTCTGTATTTATATAAAGAGACATTCTTACCTAGTTTCCTGAGGCAGAAGACTATCCGGAGTTTCCATGCAACATTATATTTTGGAGCCTCTAGAAAAACAGTGTCCAACAGAAATATAATGACTGTCACTACAAAAAAAGAAACGAGTGAGCCCTGGCTGGGTGGCTCAATAGGTTGGAGAATCCTGTGCACCAAAAAATTTCGGGTTTGATTCCCAGTCAGGACATATACCTAGGTTGCAGGTTCAATCCCCGGTCGTGGCATGTACAGGAAACAACTGTTGGTTTTCTCTCTCTCACGTCAATGTCTCTTTCTCTCTCTCTTCCTCCCTCTCTAAAATCAATAGATGTTTTCCCTAGCCGGTTTGGCTCAGTGGATAGAGAATCGGCCTGCAGACCATAGGGTCCCGAGTTCCATATGATCAAGGGCATTTACCTCGGTTGCAGGCTCCTCCCTGGCCTGGGCCCTGGTCGGGGCTCATGCAGGAGGCAACCAATCAATGTGTTTCTCTCACATCGATATTTCTGTCTTTCCCTCTCTCTTCCATTCTATCTAAAAATCAATGGAAAAATATCCTCGGTGAGGATTTAAAAAAATAATAAAATTTTAAAAATAAATGTATATGTATGTATATACATATATACATATATACATATATACATATACACATATACACATATACACATATACACATATACACATATATATCTATATCTTCAGGTGAAAATTTAAAAAAAGATACAAGTGAAATTAAATGTAATACCTTATTTAGCGCAATATATTCAAAATATTATTATTAACCTGTAATCAATATTTAAAAATTTAATGAAACATTTTACATGCTTTTTTAATACTAAGACTTTTATATATTTTATACTACAGCACATCTCAATTTAGTTGAAAAAATCAGAAATACTTGATGTAAATTTAGGTTTCATAAAAGTTACAGTTGGAAAAGGTAGGTTCACATAGCCAACTTGGTCCAAAATACTTAAGTTTTCTTAACAAACTCAAGTATCATTTTTATTTTAAACCAATTAAAATTAAATATCAAAAATAATTCAGCTCCTCAGTCACACTGGCCAGACCTCAAATGCTCAATAGTACCCTTTCTCCACATCAACACTTGTTATTTGTTGACTTTTTGATAACAGCCATTCTGCAGGTGTGAGGTGATATCTCATTGTGGTTTTAATTTGCATTTCCCTGATGATTAGTGATGTTGAGCATGTGTCTGTTGGACATATGTATGTCTTCTTTAGAGAAATGTCTATTCAGGTCCTCTGCCCATATTTTCATTGTATTGTTTGTTTTGTTTGATGCTGAATCATATGAGTTCTTTACATGCTTTAAATATTAACCCCTTATCAGATATATCATTTGCAAATATCTTCTATTCAGTAGATCGCCTTTTTGTCTTGTTGATGGTTTCCTTCACAAACCCACAAATTCCACTTCTGGGTATTTATCCAAAGAAAATAAACACAATAATTAAAAAAGATATATGCACCCCTATGTTCATTGCCGCATCGTTTACAATGGCCAAGGTATGGAAGCAACCTAGGTGTCCTTTGATAGATGAATGGATAAAGAATGTGTGACATATATAGATAGATATGCAATAGATGTGAGATATATATATATATGTGTGTGTGCGTGCATGCGTGTGTGTGTGTGTGTGTATGTATATTACATCATACTAATGGAATATAACTCAGCCATAAAAAAGAATGAAATCTTGCCATTTGCAACAACATGTATGGACCTAGAGAGTATTATATTAAGTGAAATAAGTCAGACAAAAAAAAGACAAAACCGTATGATTTCACTTACATGTGAAATTTAAAAAACAAAGTAAATGAACAAACAAAATGAAACAAACAAATTCACAGATACAGAGAACAAACTGATGGTTGCCAGAGGGAGGAGAGTAGGGGGATGGGCAAAAAACAGGAAGGAGATTAAGAAGTACAATAAACAAGTCATGGGGATATAATGTACAGCATAAAGAATATAGTCAATAATATTGTAATAACTAGGTATGGTGACAGATGGTTACTAGACTTATTGTAGTGATTATTTTGTTAGATATGTAAATGTTGAATCATTATGTTGTACACCTGAAACTAGTATAATATTATGTCAACTATAACTTAAAATAAAATTTTAAAATGCTCAATGTAGCTAGTGGTTACCATACTGAACAGTACAGAAAATTTGCTCTATGAGAAAGTACAGGATATGACTCTGTATACCATCAGAAACCAAACCAGTCAATCTATCAACAAATCAATATTGAGTATCTATCCTGTATTGCATATAGTAAATAAGTAGTGAACAAAGACCCTTGGCCAGGAACAGTTAGCTACAGGACTTTGCAATTGGTGTTGCTCAGAAGGAATGAAAATTAGCTGAGTTAATACTTTTGGATCAGAGCCACTCAGGAATAAGATAGGGACGGCTTTTGATTGATCTTTGCTAAACCGCCTGTGTGAAATATTTGATTTTTATCTCTGGAGGCCTGGTTACCTGGTCTCAGAGCATATTTTAATCCAGTGAGAAACTCTGCAACAAACCCCAGAGTGCTGGTAAGAGGCCATTTTGTCCTCATAACCTCCCTGTCCATGCTGGGTGGTTCTGGAAGCACAGCCAGGGCCAAACACACACAGGAAAGCATTAGAAAGAACACGACAAACTTTAAAATACATGTGCAGGTTTAAGCTCAAAGGAAATGAGTCTATTTCCAAAGGCATGGCAAGAATATTCATGGTAGCAGTATTCCTAATTGCCAAAAACTGGAAATTATTCAAGCCCACATCAACAGTGGAATGATTTAAAATAGTGGAACTTTCTGGGATATTTATGCATGGAAATACCATTCAGCAATGAGAATGAAAAACGTACAGCCATATCCCACAATATGGATGCATCCTACAAAGATACTGAGTAAGAGAAACCAGACCCCAAAAAATGAACAAAATGTAGGATAGCATTTATACCAAGTTCAAAAATAGACAAAACTAATAAGTGAGTTTACAAATCAGGGTAATCATTAACTTGGGGGAGGGGATTAAAAAGTAGCATGAAGGGGCTACTGGAATGCTGGCAAATTTTTTTCTTAACTATAAGCTGGTTATACAGGTATGTTTATTTAATGAAAATACTTATATTCAGTGCATGTTTCTCTATATATGTTATTATTTAAATGTATATTTAATTACTAAATTTATTTTATTTTTTTCTGTGAAGACCAGCAGAGTTTTTTTTATCCATTCGGGAACTCGAAAGACAAGCTGTACATGTGTAAGAAAGTAAAGGTCAGCATTCTACTCTGTGGTTCTACCTTCTTAAAATCCCAAACATCTCTTTTGGTGGCAGAGGAAGGAAAAACAAGCTTATCATAGAGCATGGGAGTCATGAAGATAGCAGGTGATGAAAAAGAGAACTTAGTCCAGCCAGCTTGGCTAAGTGGTTGAGCGTTGACCTATGAGCCAGGAGGCCAAGGTTTGATTCTCGGTCAGGGCACATGCCAGGGTTGCGGACTCGACCCCCAGGGTGGGGCAAGCAGGAGGCAGCCAATCAATGATTCTCTCTCATCACTGATGTTTCTATCTCTCCCTTCTTCTCTCTTTCTCTCTGAAATCAATAAAAATATATTTTTTAAAAAATAAAGAAAAACATGTCTTTAAAAAGAGAGAGAGAACCTAGTCCTCACTGAGGCTCATCTGCCTGGCATGTCCTTCCCTCACCTCTGCCTAATGAAATATTAACTTCCTTCAAGTTCCATTTAATGACAGTTCCTCCAGGAAGTCTTCCTTGATTTCCCTAGATAAAAATTGTCTCTCCTTCTTCTAAATTTGTAGGGCCTTTGTGGATACAATTAATCATAATCACATTTTACCACACATAACAGCAATTTCTAGAAAATAGTGCCGTTTAGTGCTGAAAAGCTTGGGTGGGGATTCAACCAAGGTTCAAAACCTGCCTGTGTGACCTGGAGCAAATTGCTGTGTGACTTGGAGCAAATCGCTATGCATTTGTTTCCTCAGTTGTAAAATGGAGATAATAATGATAGGACCTCTCCAATCGGCTGTTATAAAGATTAAATGAATTAACAAATATACAGCTGCTAGAAATCAGTAAAATCTTGGGAAATATTAACCATTAGTATTCTTGAGTATTATCTTTTCTAGCAACTAATAGTTTCCTGAAGAATATGGAACATGACTTAGATACCTTACGATGAATAAACTCATTACACACATCCCACGTTGGCTTGCTTTATGAGTAGTCATGTTCTTTTCTATTTTTTCCACTATCCCAAGCTCCTCAAGAACTGGAGCAACCATTATTCATTGTAATAGCTTTCACGTTGCATAACACTGGGATTTAGGCTATGCAGTTGCTTAGTAATGGGTTGAAGCAACTGAGGAGGCTAGCCCTTCCTCATTTGGCGGTACTCAAAGCAATCCAAAGAGAACTTCCATAAACACACACCCCAAATTTGCCTACCTCTGAGGTGACCAACCATTCCTATTTGTCCTTGGCTGTGCCAGTTTGGGCACTGTAAGTCCTATGATCCAAGAAACCCCTCAGTCCCAGACCAGAATAGTTGATCCCCTACCTGCATCTGTGCCCATAAGCTTGGGCTAACCTATGTTTTATGGACGAACAGTGGTTCATGCTCCTGTGTAAGGCCAAGCACTCATTCTGGTTGGCATTTCCTCTGCCTACTCAAGGACTGGGCTCTTGAAATTCTCCCCTCTCCTTGCGTCATCAATCTTTTCCTCTCCCCTGAGCCGTTCCCATCAGCCTTCAAACATGCTGTAGTTTTCGCCTATTAAAATAAAAGCCTTAAACATTAACAAAAAGCCTTGGACCTTTATCTCCCTCAAGCTACCTGGACTCTCCTTTATAACCAAGCTGCTTGAATGAATTATCTATTCACAGCCTCCAATGCCAACCACTCCCTTTTCCATTCTCTGTTGAACAACTTCAATCAGGTTTTTGTCCCCAACCCTCCATAGAAATAGGTCTTGTCACAATTTGCCAATCATCTGGAACTTCCCTAGACTGTTGACTTATGAGAAATAAACTTCTATTACTGAGCCATTGTATTTTGTCATTTTTTTAAAATCACTCCAAGTTTACCCTAGTTTAATAGAGCTGAAAGAACTTCCCCACTTGTATCTTCAGTTTATACTAGTATACCTCCTCTGCACTTCACACTTGCATAGCCAGCTGTCTACTCTGCAAGCAATTGAATGTATAGGAAGCATCTCATACTTAATACATCAAATCAGACTTGCCATTTCCATCCCGAAGCAGTCTCCCCGTCTCAGGAAACAGCCTTCATTCTTCTTGCTCAGACCACAAACCATGAAGTCATCCCTGAACCTCTCCCTCTCTTGTGTCTCACATCCAGTCCACCATCATCTCTCACCAGATTATTGCAATAGTTTCTTATCTGCTCTCCCTGCTTCCTCCCTGGTGCTGACCCCTCTCATCACGGGAACCAGAATAATCCTCTAGTAACATAGGTCAATATAAGTCACTCTTCTGCTCAAAATTCCTTCCACAGGCTTTTCATCTCATTCAGAATAAAGTCCAGGGCCCTTACCCTGACCTGCAAACAACATGATCTGTTCTGTTACCTGTCTGACCAAAACTCCTACCACTGTCCTCCTCCCTTACTCTGCCCCGGCAAGCTGGCCTCATGGCCCCTCCTCAAACACACCACAGCCACTTCAGCCTCCCCACCGTGAACTTGCTGCTTCTCCTGCCCAGAAAGCTGTTCCCCCAAATAATGACATGATTCACTCCCATACTTTCTTGGTCTCTCTTCAAATTTTAAACTCTTCCTTTTGGCTTTTAAATCATTCACTTATTACAAGAAATATTTCCTATGCAGTAGACACTGTGGGGGAATATAGAGATGAACACAACAAGGCCTCTGCCCTAAAGAAACTGCTAACTATGACTGGAGCCTGGGCTTTCCAGGAAGTTTTCTGAGGTGAGGTGGCCCCTACACTGAATCCTGAAGGAAAAGTAGAAGTGAGTTCGTGGGAGTGGGGGTGATAAGGCAAGTGCCTTTCAGAGAGAGAGCGAGAGCATAGCGATTGCTAATGCTTGCGGTTGTTAGAACATATGCTGTATTCAGAGACTGCAAGATCAGCTTTACCCATCACAGAGCATGGTCATGTGCTACAATATGAGCGCTAGACCTTTCTGTTCACTGCAGAGGGTGGGAAGGAGAGGGGAGAGCCTGCACGCCTGGATGCTAGGATGGTGCGGGAGAGACCACCAAGAGCAGCGACCAGAATGGACACCGCACAGCACTGCCAATGACAAGAGGAGACGTTCAAGCAAGAAGTTAGAATGAGCACCCCATTCGAAGGAGAGAGAGATGGCCGGACCTATGGGCAGGATTCAGAAACAGAGGTTCCTGTGGCATGCTGTGTTCAGAGACACTAATAGCAGTGGGAGTCTGTTTCGCTGACGGCGCTCAGTGAACCAAGCCTCTCCCCTTGAATCTGGGCTGAAACTGTGACTTGCTTTAACCAAACAGCTTCCAACCAGGGGAGATTTTGCCTTCTATGGGACATTTGACAGTGTTTGGAGGCAGTTTTGTTTGTCACAGTTTAGAGGAAGGGGGTGGTGCTACTGGCATCCAGTAGGTGGAGGCCAGGGAGGTGTTACAGACCCAAGAATGCACAGCGCAGTCCCCATAACAAAGAATTATTCAGCTCAAAATGTCAATAGTGCCAAAGTTGAAAAACTTAAGCCTTAAGACTTAAGGACCGAAAAGCTTCCACTTTTGCACTCTTGAAAGCAGAATAGCCAGACTTCCTATATGGGCAGCTCAGAGACTCCATTCGAGGCCACAGGGCAGGAGGGACCCTAAGGCGATATGGAGGAGAACTGAGAACCCAGCTGACAGCAAGAAGCAAGGTCCCAGATAGATGATCCCAGACAAGGCCTCCAGCCAGCCCCCAACCATGTGAGCCATCTTTGCTGAGGTGCCAGATATGTGAGCCAAGATGATATCACAAATGTTCCAGCACCAGCAGACGTCAGGGAGTAGACACAAGTTGTCCCCTATGAGCCCTGTCCAAATTACAGAATCATGAGCAAATAAATAAAATGTTGATTTAAGTCACTAAGGTTTGGGATAGTCGGTTACACAGCAATAGATGAAACGATAGCCAACATAATAAGCACTGTTCTAAGTTCACCCTAACTACTTTCTAAGTTGTAAGTGTATTCTAGCGACAACCCGATGAAATGGCCCTTGTTATCACTGCCACTTTAGGTATGAGGAAACCTAAGCCCAGAGGCACAAAGAAGTTAAGACCCCACTCAAGATGAACACAACTTGGAAATAAGAGAGTTGGGCTCTGAACCCAGGCAGCCAGACTCCAGAAGCTACATCTTAACCATTATGCCATAGAACCTCTCTAGTCATTCATTCCTTCCACAAATGCTTATGGAGAACCTACCATGTGCCAGGCACTGTTCTAAGCACATGGGATACAATAAAAACCCAAACAGATAAAAAAATCTCCTCCCGGAACTAACTTCTTGTGCAGTCTGAGAAGCCATGGAAGTGTGCTACCAGGTAGCAAGACACTGATTGCTTTTTTCACTGCCGGGCATCTGTTCTAGAAGCCCCGTCTCCACCGAGGAATTACCCTTCCTTACCCTTCCTTTTGGATACAGTCTGTTAAGAGTGTTGCTCAACGTGGGCAACCCTCCCCTCTCCAAGTCAGGCCATCTATTCCTGTCCGGGGATTAGGATCTTAGGAAAAGTAACAAAAAGATTGGAAACAATTGGAACTTATTGTCAGGGCTGGCTCCCAGGCAAAACTATTGAGAAGCTCCTGCTCCCCAGACCCCCTAAATCTGCCATGCTTCCTATCCACGTATGAGCCTTGTTCTATAGACTTCTTATTGTTCTCTGAGCCACCTGACATCTTCCTAATAAATTCCCATGTTGTCAGGCAGAGACTGGTTCTAATGTTTGTGATTAAAGGACTCCAACCACAAATCTGGAGTTCAGGAGAAGGTCTCTAGGCCTAGCAGGGAGAGACTGGTATTAATTAATAGTAATGGTGTTCCCCAATAATCTCCATTAATTTTCTTTCTGGTTTCTAGTTTGGGGAACTGATATTTCCTCAACCCTATGAAAAGTGCTAAGCAAAAGCATCAGGCCTTCTTCAAACCAGATTTCTGTACTATCATCTTTTTGCATAGAAATTCTGAAGCCATCAATGATAAACGTTTTAAAGCAAACACTGAGACGCGGGACACTGGCTAAAGAACTGTGACAAAGACACAAGACTATGTAGAAGCCCATTTGTCAGGACTGAGGCTGAGCTCACACCCAGACCAGGACATGCCCCCCAAAAAGAGAGATTTCAAACCCAGACTCCCTGAGTCAAATCCCTGGGGGGTGGGAATCAGAAATGTTCATTTTTGTATAAATGATTCTATCAGTAATTCTGAGGCTCGCTAAAGTTTGGTGACCATCCAGGTAAGCTGGGCTAGAGCCCCTTGGAATAGTGCTTGTCAAACTTTAACGTGCCGACCTGTGACCTTGCTAAAATACAGATTCTGATTCTGAATCAGAGATTTGGGAGGAGCCTGAAAGTCTGCATTTCTAACAAGGGGCCAGGTTATGGCCTTGCTGTTCAGATCACATTTTGTGTAGCCAAAGCTCTAGAACACTCCGACCTCCACGCTAGATGGGTCATGGAACCTGGATGGGGCTAAACCTGAAGCTGGGAAGCAGAAGGCTAGACGCAAAAGAGAAGCTGTGACGTAGACAGAACCTGACAGCTCATTCCTTGGTGAACTGACAGAATAAAATTACAGAGTCTGCAAAACCGACAACTAGGTTCTTCACCACGGTGGTGCTGCCTTCCTTCTGGCTTAACCTTAGCAGCCTCCAAAGCAGCTGTGAGACCCAATCCGTTAATTAAATCCTCAAATAGCTACCTGGCCTGACCCTTTCCCACTGCTTCCTTGCTCAGTCTTACAAGATGAAACAAAAGCAAAGGTGTGATTCCAAAGTTCAGTCTGCTGTAATTGGGCTCTTTGTTCTTAATTAGAGTCCAAAGCACTCTTTTTGTAGGCCATTGAGTCTGCATAGATAATAGGTTTGTGTTTACTGTTCTAATAAAAACTACGTTTCATTGTGAGAATAAAGGTATCTAAAAGCTGACGAAGACAGTTTCCAAATGATGGATCAAATCAAATTATTCTGAAGAGCTTGTGTAGATTTCATTACTAGGCATGAATACTTTTTCTCGTCATCAATACTTTTAACAGTAATCATGGTCCAAGTACCATTTGTTATAAGAGTATGTGGTCCCAAGAGTCTGGCCAAGAAATTTAGAAATTCAGCCTCTATATATTGTTTGATGCAACTCACAGGATCCACTCCATCATTGAATGTATTTACTAAATGGAAGACGGAGTGCAAATTCCTGTTCCATGTCCTCTGGAGGAAACCCAGAAATGAAGGTAGAGTTCCAAATGGTAAGGAATAAACAACAGGTGGTCTGGGCTCCGTTCAAAATGTGAGTCACACTAAAAATGAGTGTGGGTTTTTTTTAAAGGAGTCATTTCCATCCTATATTTCCATATACATTACTCAACAGAAAGTGGGAATTTAATAGCCACCCAAATGGCTGCATAATAAGGCAAAGCTCACCCTGGCCGGTGTGGCTAAGTTGGTGGAGCCTCCTCCCAACCTAGAGGTTGCCAGTTTGATTCCCAGGTTGCAGGCTTGATCACCACTAGGGGGTGTGCAGGAGGCAGCCTATCGATGTGATGTTTCTCTCTCTCATCAATGTTTCTCTTTCTCTCTCCCTCTCCCTCACTCTCTAAAAATCAGTTTTAAACAATAAGGCAAAGCTCGATTGAGCTGATATATTTGTAAGTGTAGGCGGCACTTGCAGGACTGAGCAGAAGGAGCTGGGAAGGATACCTCTCTCTTTCAAAGCCTTTGGTCCCCTACTTACAGCAGTGCATCAACCTAAAAGTTGGGAAACCTCTGGTTTATACTAGAATTATTTCTCAAATAGCAATTTCCAAGGCATATGCATGATAGTACAATCACTTAGAAGTCTGTGTTAAACTCCCACATGTAAATTCTTTGTGACAGGGTTATGCTGTTTATGGAAACTCCCAGGATAATTAGGGAGAAAATAGGAGACAGTCAGGAAGGAGCAGTCCAGAGTGAGGGCAAGTGGGAGGAAACTAGTTCATTCATGGAAAGGGCTGAATGGAGGATGTGATAAGAAGGGTGATGTAGAATGAGAGGTACAGAATCAGATCACCAACACCTGAAAAGACCTGAGGAGAAAGTAAAGCCATCAAAGGAATGTGACCTCTTTGAAGAGGCCTTGTCAGACCAATGTACCTAAAGTAAACACCCTGATCCCAACACAGCGTTCTCCATCCACTGACACTGCTGTATTGTATTTTATGATGCTTATTACTACATGATGTTATTGCATGTGTTGTAAATGTATATTTGGTTATCTTTGGTTATCAATTACATGATGCCTGATCTTGTTCACCACTGTATCCCCAAACCTAGAGCAGTCCCTGGCAATAGTAAATGATCAACAAAATATGCACTGAATGAATTAATGAAAGAAACTGATAAAGGGATTTGAGGAGGAGAAAAGGCAGAATACTAGAATAGAGATGCAATGAATAAATGGGGAAAAGAGAGCAAATAAAAGTAGAATATTTTGTCACCTATCTTAAAATTCAAGAGAAAAAGCTATGTGAGTCCTAAACTCACCCCAAATCTAATCTAAATCTCTTAGAAACATCTATAATAATAGAAGTGTAATATGCTAATTAGACCAGACATCCTTCCAGATGACCTTCTGGACGAAGCCAGGGCTGTGAGGAAAGCCTTCCCTCCTGGGTGCCAGAGGGAAGCCGGTGCCAGCAGCCCGGGGAAGGAAGGCCTACTCTTGCATGAATTTCGTGCATCAGGCCTCTAGTGGTAAAATATTTGTGAACTTCAAAAGAAGAGCATCAAGTACTTTCAAAGAGAAAAACTGGACTCTTGATTCTAGGTAAAAGGGACCACAGACTCCAGAAACCCTCCAACTCCTCCCACCCTCAGTTACAAAAAAAGCCCTTAGGCAAGTTGCATTGCCCTGAGGGGCTCATCGGACCCTCTATGGAAAGTCACCTACAGGGAGCATCAAATAGCAGCAAGACAGAAAAGAGAATTAGCCAGTCCTCCCACCACCCTCTGGTCCCCACAGACAGTGTCTCATTGTTGGGACTGTGTTTGTTTGAGGAAAGACAAAGCCTCAGCTGTGAGCCTGTGGTTGTGCACACCCAGTACTTACTTTACCAAATGTCTTGGTGCCAGCAGGAGTGATGCTGAAGGGGCTGGTTTAGGCAAAGGACAAAGGAGCAACTCATGACTCCACCAAGAAGAGAATATATTCCAAGGCACCTTCTCCACAGGAGACCCGCATTACTTAGCCCTTGCCTTGTGTGTGCTGATTGCCTGCTATTGATCATCCTCAGACCAACAGTATACACAGAATGCTTCTTTCCTAACACAAAATTCAAACACAGTCTGATCTGGTGGTGGTAGTCATCTCTGAAGAGTGAAGAGGAAAATCGAGGAACATGTACCTATTGTGCGATGAAGTCGTTTAAAAAGTGGTGAAATTTGTTTTGTTTTGTTCCATTTGATATTTCTGAAACTGTACTTTCATTAAATAAAAAAGTGATGAATTATGGGTACTTTTTGCCATCATTTTTTCCCATTTGATATTTCTAATATACAGATGTTTTTAGGAAAATTAGCTTATATAAGAAAATTATGTTTAAAAGGTTGGCAGCCATTAGGTCAAAAATGGTTTGAAAATATAACTACCAGCCAGGTATATTTTACAGTGCTATGGAAATTTTAGCACAGCTGTGTCATCATAACAACTAATTCTTACTTATTACTAACTACATTCCATAATCTGTTCTTATTTCTTTGTTCTGTGTTCATTTATTTAATCCTTACAACAACCAGATGAGGAAAGTATAGGGGAGGAGTGGAAGATATAAGCAATTAACAAAGTTTTATGTTTTGTCACCCATAGCTCTACAGTTAGTAATATAGAGATGTGATGTAAACTGTCCCAGACTATTTTTCTTAACTCTTTAATTGAAACTTAACATATGTATACTATGTACCAATGTTAAGTGTATAACTTGTTGAATTTTTACATATATATCCACCAGGGAACACCAGATTAAAATATAAACTATTTCCAGCAACCCAAAAAAGGAGTTTCTGTGAACCCCTTCCTATCAATATTTTCCCAAAAGGTTACCATTATTCTGACTTTCATCAGCATAGATTAGTTTTACCTGTTTCTGAACTTCATGGACTCATACAGCATGTACTCATTTCTGGCTTCTTTCATTCAACATTATGTCTGTGAAAGTCATCTGATGCCATTGTAATAACCTGGTTATTATTTAACAGGAAAAGAGGGAAAGGAAAGCTAAGTAATATAGGCAGGCCATTTATACAGCTTTTCCAAAAAGCTGCTTTTAACATTCTCAAGTCTGTTCCCCACTGATCAATGGGGGAAGGGACAGGACAAAGGCAGTTTACATGCCCAGTACGGTCTGAGTGACTTGGGAAGGTGCCTAACTGATTACCCATCAATCACTCCTGGGACCGAGTTGGTGGCCAGAATGGGCATGGCCACTGCAAGCAGGAGAACCCTGAATATTTAAAACTTTCAAGCAAAGTAAGTTCCCCTTCTCCTCTCTTCTCTCTCTTGCACGCTGAGTTCCTGGCTCTCCTGGGGCAGGGGGATGTGCTCCCCTGTGCCCATGTGGCCCAGGCCATGTTGGACTCCACACAACAGACTAATGGACTTTAATTAGCTTGGATGCTGAACCACACCTGGCTACAACACGGGACGAAAGCTCGGGACACTGGCCTTGCTTCTGGCTGTACTGACCCCACAGCTGCACCTTTTCCAAGACGAGCAGAAGGGGCAGGGGACTCTGGAACCCGAGAAATGTAACTTCATGCCGATAAGGCCTTTTTCCACATCCCATCTTCCAATGGGGGTTTCTGAACATGTTTATTTCAGCAGTACTCAAGGACCCCACTTCCACTCCTGTCTGGGAAATCTAGCCCATTAATTCCTCTTGCAACAATCCATGCTATTGGGTATATTAGTAATTCATTTTAATTGCTGTATAGTATTTCATTATAGAAATACTAGAGGCCTGCTGCACAAAATTTGTGCAAGGGGCTCGGCCCTCTCAGCCTCGGCCGGCCCTCACAGCCACGGCCGGCCCTCACAGCCACGGCTTCATCCGGAAGGTCATCCAGACGGTCATTCTGCTGTTTGGTCTAATTAGCATATTAGCTCTTTATTATATAGGACTTCACAATTATTTATCTATTCTCTTGTTGATGGACTTTGGGTTCTTTCCAATTTGGGGTTATTATGAATAAAGCTACTATGAATATTCTTTTTTATGTCTTTTAAAGAACAAATGCCTTATTTCTCTTCAGTGTATACTTAAGAGTGGAATTGCTGGGTTATAGATTAGGTGTGTATTTAGAGTTCATAGATATCGACAGTTTACTAAAATAACTTTGCCAATTTATACTCCCACTAGCAATGCATGAGAGTTCCAGTTGCTCCACATCCTTGCCAACTCTGTCATTCTAGTAGGTGTATAGTGGAATCTCATTGTGGTTTTCATTTGCATTTTCCTGATAACTAAGTATGTCAAGTGCCTTTTAATATCCTTGTTAGCCATATGGGTATCCTCTTTCATAAAGTGGCTATTTAAATATTTTGCTTGTATATTTTAATTAGGTAGTTTTTCTTTTCCTTATTAAACTATAGAAGCTCTTAGCCCATTCTTGTTTGGACTCATTTGTCAAATACAAGTAATTGGGAATAAATTCTCAGTCTGGCTATTCTTTTCATTCCCTCAGTGGTGTCTTTTAATGTCAAATCATTTTCAGGAATTAGGTGATAAATACTATATTTTATATAACACATATAAAGGAGAGAGCTTACCTAATTAAGTTACCAACATCTACAATGTAATAAAATTTATGTCAATAGCTTCAAATAAAATCTATTTCAAGTAATCAGTTTATTCAGTCAAGCATAGATTTCAATATTTATCCCAAGTTAATTATGTGCAAGACTGTGATTTGGATGCAAACGTGGCTGGGACTCTTCTTGCTCTCAAGAAACTCCCTGAGATTGGCCGGTGATAAGTCACAATAATGTAATGAGAGAAATGATAATAGATGTGTGTGCATTCCCATGCTATCAGGCTGGAGTGAATGTACTATGAGGGAGCCCAGTAGGGAGAGCATTAAAGGAGTTTCACCCAGACATTTGCCCAGACCCTTGAATGAAGAGGAAGGAAGAGTTCACCAAGCACACTTGTTGGAAGGGGCATGGAAGATGTGGAGGTGCCAAATGCAAATACTTTGCTGTCGCTAAAGCAGTGATTTCCACTATGTGGTTTTCAGACCACCTGCACTAGATTGATCTGGAGTACTTGTAAAAATTGCATATTACCGCCTCTCACCCCAGAACTTCTTTAAAAAAATTTTTTTTTATCGATTTCAGAGAGGAAGAGAGAGAGAGGGATAGAAACACCAATGATGAGAGAGAATCATTGATCGCCTGCCTCCTGCACACCCCCTGTTGGGGATCAAGCCTGCAACCCAGGCATGTGCCCTGACCAGGAATTGAACCCTGATCTGGTTCATAGGTCGACGCCACACCAGCAGGGCAACCCAGACCTTCTTAATTCAAATCTTTGGAGGTAGGACTTGATAGTTGGCAATTTAAACATGCCCCTTGAGTGATTTTGTGTGTGTGTGTGTGTGTGTGTGTGTGTGTGTGTGTGCGTGTGTTTTACATCCTTATGTTTGAAAACCACTGAACTAGAAGGCAGGGGGACAAATATGACGAAGGAAATGGTGCCAAGAGTCAGGTTGTGAAGAGCCTGTCCATGAATTCCAGACTGAAGAGTTTGGATTAAATCCAAGTGGTCATCATAGGGCCAGGAAAAGAGTTTTTAAAAGGGAGAACTATTTAAAATCAAGAATAATGATCTTGATAAATGTTGTTCTTTCTACTTCCCCACTGTTAAAATTATCAAGGGAATCTGTGAGATCTACTTGATAGTGTTTGAACCATGCCGTGACTAAAAGTCAAAGAAGGAAGTAACATTTGTATTTCTTGTTTTAGATTAGGGATCAGCAAACTTGCTCTATGAAGGGCCAGACAGTAAACATTTTTCAGTCTTTGCAGGCCACCCAGCTTCTGCTACACCTACTCATCTCTGCCTTCTTGGCAAGAAAGCAGCCAAGCAGCCATAGAAAATATATAAATGAGAGGTTGTGGCTGAGTTCCAACAAAACATTATTTAGAAAATTAGGCAGGCCAGATTTGCCAGGGAAGTAGTAGTTTGCCCTCCTTGGTTCTAGATAATTGCACTTAGTATAGTTAAAGGCTTTTAATTCAAGGTTTACCTTCGAGAAGTTTGGCTCATGGTAGCCATCTTCTTCCCCAGAATCAGGTTTAATGATTATAGGTTTAAATAAGTATAAATATAAAACAAATTATACAGAAGAAAAGTAGTGAAATCTAGACTGTGATGTATCCTAAAAGAAAAACTCTATGGTGAACACACAATGCAATATACAGATAATGTATTATACAACTGTACACTTGTATAATAATCGTATTAGCCAATGTCACCCCAATAAACTTAATTTAAAAAATACCCAATTCCTGGTTGATGTGGCTCAATTGTTTGAGCATCGTCCCATGCAATGAAAGATTGCCGGTTTCATTCCAGGTCAGGGCTCATGCTGGGGCTGCAGGCTCCATCCCCTGTAGGGGGCATGCAGGAGGCAGGCTATTGAGGGTTCTCTTTCACATCAGTGTTTCTTTCTCTTTCTCTCTCCCTCTCCCTTCCTCCCTCTCTAAAAAAGAAATAGCTTCTCTGCACTGGGAGCAGCTCCCCTCATCCCCTGAAAATGTATGCCTGCACCAAGTTTGTCTCCACACCCTCCTTGGTCAGGAGCGCCTCTCAGCTGAGCCCGTCAATGTCTGCAGTGGTGCTGTAAGGACCAGAGACACTGACAGATGAGAGCCTCAGCAGCTTGGCAGCCCCACGTCCCCTGACCTCGCTTATTTCTAGCCGCAGCTTCCAAACCAGTGCCATTTCAAGGGACATCGACACAGCAGCCAAGTTCATTGGGGCTGGGGCTGCCACAGTAGGGGTGGCAGGCTCTGGGGCTGGAATTGGGACTGTGTTTGGGAGCCTCATCATTGGTTATGCCAGGAACCCTTCTCTGAAGCAACAGCTCTTCTCCTTCGCCATCTGGGCTTTGCCCTCTCAGAGGCCATGGGGCTCCTTTGCCTGATGGTGGCCTTTCTCATCCTCTTCGCCACGTGAAGGAGCTGTCTCCGCCTCCCATAGTTCTTTTTCCCGTGTCTTGTCTGCCCTGTATGTTCCTTTTCCTATACCTCCCTAGGCAGCCTGGGGAAAGTGGTTGGCTCAGGGTTTGACAAAAGGAAGACAAATAAATACTGTATTAATAAGAAAAAAAAGAAATTAAAAAAGTCCCCTAGATGTTGAAATGTGGTGAGAAATGAGGGGGAAAGCAGACTCTTTTAATATAGATTAAAAAGACTTTAAGAGATTTTACAACCAAATAAAATTCATGAAGCTTGATTGGATTCTGGGTCAAAAAAGGGGAAAAAACCTATAAAGACTATATATGGAACAATTGAAGAAATCTGAATATGATCTATATACTAGTATTAGATGATATTAAATCAATGTTATAGTTCTTAGATGTGATCATGGTATTGTATATATAGAGAGGATGTTTTTGTTCTTAGATATACATGCTTATATTTAGGGATTAGAATTGTGAAAATAATTTACCAAAAACAGAAAGAGAATATGGCAAAATCTTAATAATTGTTACAGCTAGGTAAAGGGTACAAAAGTTTCATTGTATTATTATTTCATCTTTTCTATGGCTTTGAATTTTTAAAAAATAAAATTGGGGGAGCCCTAGCTGGTTTACTCAGTGGTTAGAGCATTGGCCTGAGGACTGAAGAGCCACAGGTTCAATTTCCGGTCAAGGTCACATACCTTGGTTGCAGGTTGATCTCCAGCCCCTGTCAGGGCAGGAGCAGAAGGCAACCAATCTATGTGTTTCTTTCAAATCGATGTTTCTCTCTCCGTCTCCCTCCTCTCTCCTTTCCACTCTCTCTTTAAAAAAAAAAAAAAAAAAAAAAAGGAAAAAGAATCCTCAGGTGAGTATTTTAAAAAATAAAATTGGGGGAAATAAATATTGTAGAGCTCAATATACAGTATACTATTTTTTTTTTCTTTTGAACTGCAGTAGGACTGGTCTACTTCAAAAAAGTTAATTGAGAATTAGAATTCTATCATAAAATAATGGAAAACCTCATAGCAATCTTCCTTTTAGGCCCAGAGTTGCCATTTATAACCTTTGGCTCCAGGTTGCCACATTCTCATCTCTCAAATCCATATCTTTTTTTCCCCTCTCTCTTTTTACCCCCCATTTTGCTGGAGGGAGGGGCATGGAAAAGTTCACATTCCCCAAGCGTTTATGACATGTCATAAAATTGTGGATTGTGGCCATGTTCAGAGCACCACCCCACATCCTTTCTGGCGAGGGTGTCCCATATTGTGGCACTGACTTTGTTGCTGTTGACACTTTGAGTCCCTTCTGTGTGGAGTGTGGGAAGTTGATCAGAAGGAGGTGACAAAGGCAGAACTGCCAAAGGTGACAGAATCATCTGTTTACACAGTTCTCCTGTTTCCGGTTTCCAGTCCTCAGCTCTTTTATCTCCCTCCTCTTTCTGGACAGCCCAGGCTCCTCTGGGGTCATTTCCGGAGTGGGACGCTTGCTCTGTCACCGACTTTCTATTTCCTTCCCCTTCCCCACGGCAGTTATGCTGAAAATTGCTTGAAGGGGAACTGAGTGGTTGGTAGCTCCAAATAACTAAATTTAAAACTTATGAAAAATAGCACTAATTTATGCTGTTATATAAATGTATCCTGGAAAAACGACATACTAGTAAATATAAAGGGAAAGACATGTAGAGTGCTGTTTATAAAAAGAATATAACTAATAATAATCACCAAAGCATCATTCCTAGGACAAATCATGAGCTTTGGCTTTAGGTAGACCTGGGCTCCATCTCTGCTATGCCACTCAACTGGCAGGATGATCTTGGACAAATTCTCTGAGCCCCAATTTCCTTATCTCTAAAATGGAACAAAGACTACCTACTTCTTGTTAGGATAACATGTCTTTCCTTCTTAGCTGAGACACTTCTAGAGGTCTGAACGTTGATCTAGTATAATTGCTGGTCCAACCTTAGGTGATCCTTTATGTTCCACAAGAATGACTAGTACCCAACCAAAATCCAGAAAAGGGGGCAGTTAAATCCATTCTGGCAAAGTGGAAAACCCTTCTTTGAAGCCTTTCACCATTCAAATGCATCCAGATGTTATTGATGCTTCTCAAACTCTAATGTGAAGAGGGGTCACCTGGGGCAGAGTTCTGCACTTTTATCAAGCTTCCAGGTGATACTGATGCTGCTCTTCCACCAAATGCATGCTGATTGAAGGCCCCAGGCTATATATACCAGCTTTTCCAGACTGGGAACACACAGGATTTCCAGGCTCTTTCTACTAGTAACTCATCTCCCTTCTGTGGGGTAAGAAAAAAGAATTTTCTTCTCGCTTTTCTAAATTCTTCTGGCTGGAATAATAATCAAATTAGCATGAGATGGATTAACAGGAGAAAACAACCAAATTTATTATGGATGTGCAGATGGGATATGAGACCTAAGGAGGCATTGGGCCATTGAGGTGGAGATGCCACTCTGGACTAAGGAGCGGTAGGAAGGGGTCTAAGATTTCAAAGGGAAAGTAGTCAATTCATTGGTAGATGAGAAAAAGCAAACATGTGGTAAACCAATTCTTGCTGAGCCCCCAGAAACGATAGGACACAGAGGAGAGCCCAACAAATAGGCTTGCTTGGATGCTCCTATCTGCCACACTTAATTCATACGTGCTAAGGTGAATACGTTCGAGTTCCCTTCCCGAAGCAGGTGTTTCTATCTGAATTTCTTTAGGCATGTAAAGGGGGAGGGTCACAGGTTCTTTTGAGTCTTGTGTTTTCTTAAAAAGGGCCAGCTTTAAAAAAAAAAAGCGACCAGCTTAAAATAATTAATATCCCCAAAGGCATATTCGGGGGTGGCAAACTCTGGTCCCCTACAATTCTCATTCTGATCCTGGGGCAACAACTCACTTAACATGCCCATGTTTAGTTTTCTTTCTGTTACGTGTGATGTTCCACCATGTGTTAAAGGACTAAAACTCTTTTTCAAAATGAACTAACAACATTGTGAGCTGCCAGCTGAACCCTCGCTAAAGAAGAACTAAAACCATGAGCTCCACAGACCTGAAGGAATGCGTTTTGCAGTGGGAAGTTGGGAACAAGAGAGGAAGCTTGGCAAACAAGTGCCCCTGTGTGCAACATTGACTCCCGGTCCCCAACGGTGGGCAAGAGACCTACCATCTCTTGTAATTGTGAAAGCGAAGTTTAGAGAGCTGAACTCCTGAATGCGTGCATTTACTAGTAGGCTTTGAACCTTAGCCTTTTTCTTCACTTCCCTCTCCAGCCCACATGCCAATACTTGCACAGCCCTGGGAGAATGCAAACACTGGTCCTCCTGGAGTGACTGGAGGCCCAGGACTTGCCCAGCAGGTTTGGGCCCATTCAAAAGGCTTCCCTTTGTGAGGCCTGGTAGCTAGCATGGCCCAGAGATTTTGAATGGCTTGATTTAGCATGTGTCTAATGCTGGTGGGGTATGAACATGAAAGGGTTGGCTAAATTTCTCAAAATCAAAATAGTTTTGAGGTTTAAAAAAATATATATCAGCCCTAGCCGGTTTGGCTCAGTGGAGCGTCAGCCTGCGGACCAAAGGGTCCCGGGTTCCATTCCAGTCAAGGGCACTTATGTTGGTTGCAGGCGCAGGCTCCTCCCAAGCCCAGGCCCTGGTTGGGGTGCATGCAGGAGGCAACCAATCGATGTGTTTCTCTCACGTTGATGTTTCTCTCTGTCTTTCCCTCTCCCACACTCTCTAAAAATCAACAGAAAAATGTCCTCGGGTGAGGATTTAAAAAAAAAAAAAAAAAAAAAAAAAAATATATATATATATATATATATATATATATATATATGTATGTGTGTATATATATATATATATATATATATATATATAATCTCAACCAAAACAACTAACACTTATTGAGAGTCCATTAAAAGCCAAGTATTAGGTTAAAGACTATGGAAAAATCAAGTTTAGCAAGATATCCCACTACCTTTTAGGAGTTTTACTATTATTTAAGAAGACAGACAACCAAACTTAAAAGCCACAAGACACAAATAAATGCTGTATCTGTGAAACCAGTAAGAAGGTGCAACTAATCAGAGATTGGAACGATGGAATCCATTAAAGTATAGTCTGTATCTGCCCAGCAAGTTCCCCAAGGCCCGTTATAAAAACGCATAAATTGAAAGGTTAGCGTGGCGGTGCGGG
Source organism: Cnephaeus nilssonii (assembly GCF_951640355.1). Taxonomy (NCBI): domain Eukaryota; kingdom Metazoa; phylum Chordata; class Mammalia; order Chiroptera; family Vespertilionidae; genus Cnephaeus; species Cnephaeus nilssonii. The sequence goes on along the minus strand of NC_137072.1, from coordinate 68,543,850 downwards.
GGTGGGCAGGCTAAATAGCCATCTCAGATGGTGGATAAAGAAAATTCGAATTTATTTAAGGAAAGGGGGTGGGGGGTGGGATATCCAAAGGGAAGGGCAGCACAGTACCGAGCCAAGGGGACATTGGGTCGATGATGGCAGCACCCAGGAGCTGGAGTTTTATCCTTGTGTGAGTCACTGGCAGGAAACTCTTGTTGGTGGGCCTGGGCCTGAGCTGGTGGGCTGGCAATGCGGGTGGCATGCAGGTGTGCGATCAGGTGTCTGGAGGACAGTTTCCATTCCCTATATGGTCTGACTCATGGTGTCCAGCAAGTTTTTCCTGGCCCTTGTCCTCCTGTGGCAGGCAGCTTACAAATGGCCACTAAGGATTATATTGCCTTATTGTCCTAACATAAATATTGCTGAATGAACGAACTGAAGATTGTGAATGAGTAAATGAATACAGACCAATATATTAATTTCTTAAGAAGTAAACACATTTCCCCTGTTGTCATTTCTTTTTCCTGAACTGATTATCGTCTGCTAGCCTCACATCCCACACAGCCGGCACACTGCTGTCCACCTTGACTGAGAGTGGTATGGCCCTCACCGTCACATCTCCCCTCGCTCTGCCTTTCATGGGCTTTGGGGGCTGGGGGAGCTTCACGTATATTGGTGGCTATGTCTGCCTGGTATTACCCTCAACTATTAGCAGATATCCTGAAAGGAGTCCTGTAACCTTAGAAACAGCTGCTGCCAGTTTTCTTATCAAAGAAAACAAGGTGGGGAGGAGGAAAGAAGAGTTACAAAGATGGCCCAGAGAACGTACAATGACTGCAAAGGACTGAACATTCTGGAACAATATAGTTACCTAGTTTCCTGTGGTTGGCTAATCATGCCTAGAGCAGTAATTTTCAACCTTTTTCATCTCATGGCACACATAGACTACTAAAATTCTGTGGTACACCAAAAAAAAAAAAAAAAAAACACCAAAAAATATATTTTTTGCCGAGCTGACAAAAAAAAAAAAAAAAAGCACGTAATTTTGATTCATTCGCAACAAATGGCTATTATGTTGGCTGTTGTCTTTTGTTTTGTTTTTTTTAACCATCTAAGAGAAAAGAGGTCAGTGCCCCCTGACTAATAGTCAGGTATTACATGTTTTAAATATTCTTGTGGCTGAAAATTGCTGCCCTCGAGCGATGTGGGTGAAGGAGGACAAGGGCCAGTGCTCTGTTCCGGGGGGAGGGAGCCTGACGGCAGAGCCCATTCTGCCGTCTGACCTGAATAACGCATTCAGCTGCTCAGAGTAATGGAATGGCCACTGCAAACTGGGAAGTAAAAACTGTTAGAGCCTATATAGCTCTCTTCCAGAGCTTCAACGCTGCTCTCCTCAATTAGCACGTACAGTGCCTATTAAGTACCCACTCACAAAACCTGCTGGTTGTCTTTCATTGTAACTTTGTGTGTGTGTGTGTGTGTGTGTGTGTGTGATCAGTTACGTCTCTGAGGAAAGTTTGTGAAAGCCTGAAATAGGAAAAATTTAAAACACGCTTTAGATTTGCAGGTGTCCTTTGAATGGAATACTAGTGTTGTCTAGCAAAGCTTTCAGGGTTTAACTTACAGGGCCTGTGCCTTTCATTGTCCTTAAGCTATTTTACAGCTCTGTAAATTGTACAGACTTGATGGTGATGCCAAGAATTCCTGATCATAGACAGGCCAATGAACTTAATAATATTAATAATAGAAAAAGAGCAAAGGGAAGGCCAGGCAAGCATGGCCATCCGGGCAGCTTCACCAGGAAGCTGCAATTTCACATTCCCCGGGAACCACTGGTCCCTTCCCTGTGGGTCCCTGGGGTAAGGGGCCCAACAAAAGGGAGATGGGTGCATGCACAGCGAAGTAGGGAGACGTAGGGAAGGTGCCTGTCAGTCTAATCTGGAAACAAAAATAATTTGCTACAGGGTATGTGGCCACAACAAGTACAAAAAATCTTAGGAGATTAAAATCCCCAGACAAAAGAATTCTCTCTTGTTCCTCTGGTTTTGCTCCTGTTAACTTGTACTCACCCATGCTCCCTCCATAGCGATGTGGCCCTAGAAACTGCATGGCCCATGGCCATAGAGACCCATATGCAGTGAACTGCAGCTGGGAATGTTACGGAGAATCAAATTTCCCTGTTGTTCATGGGAGCAAAGTGGAGGTCCTTGGGGCCCTGCTGAAATAAGAATTTTTAGAAGCCCCCATGAGAGGATGGGCTTTGGAAGAAGGCTGTTTTTGCATGAATTTACAATTAAAGTCCCCTGCCCTTTAAGAAAGTCCTGGAAAAGATGCAGCTGGAGTTTCAGCAGAGCCAGAAACAAGGCCAGTGTCTAGAGCTTCTGTTCCATGTTGCAGCCGGAAGTAGTTCAATATCCAAGCTAATTAAAGTCCATTAGTCCATGGGTGTCCCCCATGGCTCACAGCACAGAGGAGAGTAGAGCCCCCTGCAACAGGAGTCCCTAGAAGGCCTGGCACATGTGGAGGGAGAGGGAGAGGGAGATGGGGTGGGGAGGGAGAAGGAGAGGGAGAGGGGAGGGAGAGGAGGGGGAAGGGGGAAAAGGGAGAGGTAGAGGGAGACAGGGGAGGGGGAAGGGGAGGGGAAAGGGAGGGGAGGGGGAAGAAGAGGGAGAGGAAGAGGGGAAGGGGGAGGGAGAGGGAGGGGAGGGAGGGAGAGGGGGAAGGGGGAAGGAGAGGGGGAGGGGGGAAGGAGAAGGGGAGGGCTTCCTTTGTTTAGAAGTTTAAATATTTAGGTTTTGCATGCTTGCAGTGGCCACACCTATTCTGGCCAATTATTTGTTTCCAGGTGTGACTGATGGGCAAGCACCTTCCTAAGTCACTCAGACCTTCCTGGGCATGTGTCTAAATTACCTTTGTCTAGTCCCTTCCTCATCCATCAGTGCGGAACAGCCTTAGAGAATGTTAAGTGCAGTTTTTCGGCAAAGCTGTGTAAACGGCATGCCTGTATCATATAGCCTTCCCTTTCCTCCTTTTCTGTTAAATAATAACCAGGTCATTACACCAGCAGCAGGAAAACAAGCTAAGCTAGCCTGGTGCTGGATTGGATTGTGCAAGTATGGAACGAAACTTTAGGCCAAAGCTTTCATCCTATCTCTGCTAAAGACACAGCTGGACTGCCTGCCTCCACAGTGGGATGGAGGGAGAGGGGACCTTGGGATTAATTCCACGCAAAGAAATGTGACTCATTCTCCCGTGGGAGTCTCAGAAAATTCCTCTTCCTGTGACAGCACAAGAGGCCTGCTTCCACCCGCAACAGGGGGGCCATGAGGAGCTCCCCACTGATAACAAATGTGCGGTGGCTTCCACCAGATAGAAGAGGCCCGTTTTGCCCCTTGGCCAGTTCATGTCAGTGCTCCTGCCTGCCTGCGGGTGTCTGAACGCTGACGTCTCCTTTGAACTAGTTTTTACCTCGTACTGGTTTCCTCATTAACTAATGAGCTACATCAAATATTTGACATATATCCAATTGATATTTGTATGAAAATTATATTTTCTTTCTTTTTAAAAACAGCCCGGCCTCTGTGGCTGAGTGGTTGAGTGTTGAAATATGAACCAGGAGGTCACAGTTCGATTCCCCGTCAAGGCACATGCCCAGGTTGTGAGCATGCAGGAGACAGCAGGTCAATGATTTTTCTCTCGTCGTTGATGTTTCTATCTCTCTACCTTTCTCCCCTTCCTCTCTCTGAAATAAAGACAAAACAAAACAACAACAAAAAAGAAAAACAACACAAAAAGCAAGACTTTACCATAGGAAAAACAAGCTAAACAATGTATTGACATTCATATCTTACTGGCAATGGAGAAAATAGATCAAGTACAAGTTTGTAATGACAAAAGAGGGTGTTTTGTTTAACAAAATGAGTATTAAAACGTTATCTCATTTAAAGCTGATAGTTTTAAATACACCATGTTACTATCAGTTTTCCTCCCAGAACAGTATTTGTAAGTCAGAGAACAATTTGACATCTTCACATCTTTACTTTTTTTTTTTTTTCACTGTTTGTCAGTGGAAATATCAATGGCAGCGGTGGGGTGGGGAAGGTATTTGTCCTCTACCCTCTTAATGTCAGTGACTGAGGCCTGCAAATTAAACTGACAAAAGATAGATTAACAGAAGAAACGGTATATTTTGTATGCACACAGGGGCATACAGGAAAGAAGTAAAACCCTTATGAACTGGTTAGGCCTAAGAGCTTACATAGCATTTTAACAAAGAATGATCCATTGTGGGGAAGTGTCTACACAAAGAATAAAAGGTTTACGCTTCTAGGGGCAGGAAGTTGTGGGAAGGTGGACATGTGGAAAAATTAATGGAAGATAGGAGTTAATTCTAAGGCTTGTTTATGTGGACGCATCTTAGTGCTGACTTTCTGTCTCCTGCAATGAGGGTTGTTCTGCTGCTGCCGCAGAGGGGAGGTGGCACTCCTTCACGAAGGGAAATTCATGTTACCGTTACAAAAAAAAAAAAAAAAAAAATGTATGCCCTGCTTGTATCTGAAAGCGAAAGAGCAAAGAGTACCTTCTGTGTCTGCTATTTCTTAATTGCCTTCAGCTAAAAATAATCCTCATGCAAAAGCAACATATTTGGGGCCAGCGTATTGTGATCCTATTCACTGACGTCACTGAGGCTGCTTTATTTGTGCCTGCTTCCTAATATCAGTAGAATATTTAAATTATTTTTCTTAATAAAATCCCTGAAGATCCCCTTTAAAGCTGTCAGAGCGAAGTCTAGTTTTCTGCATGGCTGAGCTGCCTCCCTTTACTTTCTCATCATATCTAGATATTGCTTTTTAAAAGTATATTTATGACTGAAAAAGAAAAAAAGCAATATCTACTTGCCATTAGGGATCCCCAGACGATAACCTAGATTAGATCAGAACTGTTGTTTTAGTCAAAATAATTAAAGTTATAACTGACTCAATTTCCAGAGGACTTGGCGAATAATATAAGAACCAGCTCTTTCATTTTTGACATATACATGTAGTGGTTTTAACCTGTAGGTGCCTAACCACTATTCTGTTCCGCACCTCCACGTACTAATATGGGGTGAGCGCTGATATGTTAACTGGAAAAAAAAAGCAAGGTGCAGAGCAGAGTCTACAATATGCTGCCTTATGTGTAAAAAAGGGAGGGAGATAAGAATCTGTATTAGAATTTGCTTGTATTTGATAACAAAGAATTCGGAAGAATATGTTTTAAAATGAAGAGAATTCTGATGGGAGCAACACTGGGCATTTGGGAGATAACGATAGAAAAAAGATTTTTAGATTGTACACCATTTTAGGCTTTCTGCATTTTGAACCTTGTGACTGTATTATTTAAAAAAAAAAACTAAACATTTTTCAAAAACCTAAAAAAAAATTTAAGGACAATATAGCCCATCGGGCTTAAGTTTCAATTTCGACATGTTACGAAAACAAAATAAACATTGAAATAAAATGTGTGTCTACGTTTGCAGGTGCTGTGTGTGAAGAATGATGCATCAGAAAAACAGCCTGAGAAGGCTGTGTGCGCCAAACAGATGACTCCTAACACTGACAGCACAGTTACTATTGAGCAATAGCAATACTATGTATAACCTCTAATTAGAGAAGAAGAGAGGGTGTGGGAGGGAGAGAGAAGAGAGAGAAAAGCAAACAGGGCAAAATATTTAAGACCTAGTTACTCTGGTAAAGGGTATATGGGTGTTATCCTTACTATTCTTGCAATTTTCCTGTAAGTTCAGTTTTAAGGTAAAAGCTTTAAAAAATATATTTATGACTGAAAAAGAAAAAAAGCAATATCTACTACTTAGTGAGAACTTAGATGCCAAATATGTATGACAAAAATCAATGCTTTCCAAATAGCTGTTCTTTGTTTCTTCTGAAAGTAATATAGCCCTGATTTTGGTGGGGGACAAATCCTGCCATCAGTTTTTTTGTTTTCAATAATGTTTATTAGAGCACTGCCATTCATTTATGGGTTTTGTTTTTCTTTAATGGCTGTTTTTGTGCTACAACAGTTAAGTAATTGCCACCAAGACTATCTGGTGCACAAAACAAAAAAATATTTACTGTTGGGTCCTTTACAAAAACAATTTTCTGACCCCCCATTCTAAACCAGGAGGTCTCAAACTTTATGGAGCATTAGAAAGACACACACACACACACTCTTTTTTGAACCACTTAAATCATACCTCTTTGCCCTTAATGGTGTATTTCCTCAGAACAAGGATATTTCTTATATAACCACAATACAGCAATCAAATTCAGGACATTTAAAATAAATATAATACTTTTATCCAACTTACAAGGCCACATTTCAATTTTGTCATTTGCCCCAATAATGTCCTTAACAGAATTTTCTTCCTCCAATACAGGATCTAGTACTTTCTCCAATACAGGATCCTGTATTGTACTTTTGTAGCTTTTTGTGAGTTGTCTTTCATGGTTTCCCCCCATTTTTCAATAAGATTTTAAATCCTTTTTTCAATTTAAAAAGATTTTCTGAGTATTAGAGATATTAACCCTTTATCTATTACTAGTGACCTGGTGCACAGATTCGTGTACATTGAAAGGAAATTAATTAGAAGGTGGCCAGTGGGGCAGGACTGGGCGAGATGGTCCAGACACATCCTGGAGCCAACCTCCCGTGGTCCCTCCCCTGCTGGCCACACCTGGGGTGGCGCCTTGGCTCAAAGGGCATCTGCGGAGTGAATGGGGGTCCCTCTGGCAGGTGGGGACCCTCAGCCTGGCCTGTAGGGATTGGGCCGAAACCAGTTCTCCAACATCCCCTGAGGAGTCCCAGAGTGTGAGAGGGCACTTTGCAAAGTTGCTGTCATACAGGGTATGGAATGCAAACACAAGTGTGCAGTAAACCAGATTTGGGCCCAACAATGCCCCAGCAACAGCATAACCCACGGCCAAAGGTGGAATCGCATGGCCCCCGTGAGGAATCGGGCTCCCTCCTCTCTGGTTTCTGGGTGTGTCACCTGAGAACTGCCACTGCCAAGTCACTGCAGCTCGGCAGCTCCTGCATTGAGTGTCTGGCCCCTGGTGGTCAGTGCACGTCATAGCTATCAGTCGGACGGACACTTAGCATATTAGCCTTTTATACATTTAGGTATATATTGCAAATATTTTCTTATAATTAGTCACTTGACTTTTGACATTGCTTATAATATATTTCTGCCCATGCAAAAATTATGGGTTTTTTTTTATGTAGCAAAACTTATGAATGCTTTAGCATTTGGATATTAAGTCATAGTTAGAAACTTTTCTTACACCTATATGTTCTTCTAGGACTTGCATAGTTTGACTTTTTACATTTAATCTCTGATTCATTTGGAGATTACTTTTATGATAGGAATGAGGAATAAATCTAATTTCATCTTTTCCCAAATGGCTACCCAGTTGTCTCAAAAGCATTTATTGAAAGTCCATCTTTGCCCCAGGGATCTATGATCTCATCATTGCCATCTGCAGTTGGTTCTATTTCTGGACTTTTAATTCTATTTCATTGGTCTTTTGATTATGCACGTGCCGGTATCATACACATAGTTTTAATTATAGAGGCCTCGTGGTGTATTTTAACAGTGGGCATGGCTAGTCTTTCCTTGTAGTTCTGACTTTGCTACATTTTCCTAGATATTCCAGGATGCTTATTTTTCCATATGGATTTTATTTCATATCAACTTCTCTAGCTCCAGAAAAAGTATTGGTGTTTTTATTGGGATCACATTAAAATTCTTAATTAGGAACAAAGTTAATAGGTTGGTGATTTTGAGACAAGAATAAGGGATAAACTCTTCCTCAAATGGAAATGAAAGAAGAGGGAGTATGTTGTCCCACCATCCTTTCCACAGGAAGTCTCCAGTAACAGTTTGAAATTGTTTGGAATTCATTTGTCTGGACATTTTCGCAGATGGATATAAACTTCACATATTTTTGTACAAAAATTAAAATATTCTGTATACTACTTTTCAACCTCCTTTTCCTGGCTTAAAATACATTGTAGACTTTTTCTTTCAAATAGGTATATACAGATCCAACTTACTCTTTTTAAATAATAATTTTAATGAATTTTGTTTCCCTCCTGATTGACAATTAAATTCTTCTGACTTATTTTATTACTATTAAAAAATAATACTTCAATGAACATCATTGCTTATGCAAGGAGAGGTACTTGAATAGTGTTGTTTTAGGTGTAATGACCTACTCATTGCTGTACATATTTAAACAGAGACCTGATCTTGGCAGATATCATTAGAAATAGCGGAAGCTACAGATGACCAGTTAGAGAAAATGACAAACAATTGTGGGCTGCACCAACAGTAGCACTCTGGTAAGTAAAGGAATAGGGTCCTATGCGTTGCCAAAGTTCTTCCAGCCTTAACAAGAAAGAGCTGCCTCACATGCATTTGCTCAAGTTGCTAGCAAGTTTATTTTTGGTTCATTGTCTTTGCTAACTCAGCAAGAGATTTCCTGACCAAAGTTTCCAAGAAACCCAGGGAAGAAATTACATCAGTATATGACCTTTGAACCCCACATCTCAGCTGTTTTACCATTTTTTAATAAATTGTCGCAGTGTCTCTGCACACCGGGCCATCAAGATAAGGGAAGGGCCAGCCAAGTTTTCTTTTTTTCCTTTTTCAACACTGTTATAAAATATGCTTTGGGTTAGATGATTTTGCCAAACTGTAGGCTAATGTAAGTGTCCCGAGCATGTTTGAGGTAGGCTAAGCTAAGCTATGATGTTGGGGTAGGTTAATGTATCAAATGCGTTTTCCAGCCAAGTTTCCAAAGGCAACAGCCCACATTACTTTTTGTTTTTAAGTGGGGGAAAGTGTGACTGTTTATAATCACTTCCAAGTGAATGCTTCCTCTTTTCCTTAGCCAAAGGCGGAGCCCTGAAAACATTGACTTGTCAGCATTTCAGGACTTTTTTTTATGTGGTTGTGTGGCGTTCTCAGTGACTGGGGCAGACGCGTGCTATCCTGGGGTTTGGTATCAGCAAGGCCCTCTGCTGCCCTCACCTAGGCCACATTCTACATCGTTCTCGCAGTAACAAACCTGCCTGACTCTGTCTCTAATTGTGTCTGAACTTGGATGAGAATCATTCATTAGAAGTCCTCAAATGTGAAACAATATTTATTTTCTATTCTTATATATTGCTTGCATTTTTATACAAATGAGCATGTATTATATATAAACAATACAAATACATAGACATATACCTCTAAGCATAGAGATAGGAGCTCATAGAATATATAGATAGCCTTACAATTTCTGTCTAGTATTTGGATTCCCTTTGATTTGTATTGTCCCTTATACTTCAATTGCATTTAAGCAACCACAGTGCCTTCCAAGCTGGGAGGAGGTACTTTGACTTCACCCACTCTATATTCCGGTGGTCACTAGACACCAGTTCTCCTGTTCCACTCATACTTTTCCCCTTCTGATTTAAACCACCAAATTTGGCTTCTTTCCAGAAGGCCACTGCCTTTCTGTTCCAGTAAGTGCTTCTTATGTTGACTTGGGAAAAAGTGCTCCCTATTTTTCTAGGCCCCCATGATACTGCTGCTTTGGTGACAGCCTAAGCATTGACTCAAAAGCATTTAAGAATATATCCTTCATGCCAAAACCGGTTTGGCTCAGTGGATAGAGCATCGGTCTGCGGACTGAAAGGTCCCAGGTTCGATTCCGGTCAAGGGCATGTACCTTGGTTGCGGGCACATCCCCGGTGGGGGGTGTGCAGGAGGCAGCTGGTCGATGTTTCTCTCTCATCGATGTTTCTAGCTCTCTATCCCTCTTCCTTCCTCTCTGTAAAAAATCAATAAAATATATATTTAAAAAAAAAAAAGAATATATCCTTCATTTTCCACATCATAGGCTTCATATATATAAAATATTAGGCCTGCTAGAATCTTTTTTTCTCCGGGTAAAATAGTTCCAGTTTTTTCAGTTATATATGATATGACATGGTTTACTCCCTTTTAATATTTTGGCCATGCTCTGAATGAGCCCCAGTTTTTGTTTGTTTTTTAATTCAATTTTTTATTAGGGAAATTAGATTCTTTGTTAGAACTTTCTAGATTCGTGTTTGCAAATATTAAGGAGAGGGTTGAAGGGGGAAGCTAAGAACAGCCCACACCATCCTCCCCCCAGCTCTGCGCAGAAGCTGGACCTAGAGGAAGAGAGCTCCATTAAGGGTTTCCATTTGAACCTTGCCTGGCGCTGGCTCCTGGGCTGTGAAATGCCTTTGTAACCTGACAGCTGTGTCCTGGAAAGTGTCAGGGTTGCTGTGAGGAACCTCCTAAAAGGTGTAAAGAATGACAGCCAAAATGGAAGTTCTCTGGTGTGATCTAACCAATATTGATATATTGGTGATCATGCCACAGGGTCCATTCGTATTGGCCTTACTATGACACTAAAAACACAAATCCCTTTCATCCATTCTATTGGTAAAACAAATTAATTCCTCTTAATATTTAAACATCTCAGTCACTTCCATGCTAAAGTACAAAACGCCCCCATGTTTCCTACTGTGATCATCCCTTAACAACCAAACATCCTCCTCTTTACTTTCTATTCACCTGTCAGTCCCAATGACTCTCATTCATTTTGAGCTGAGTAATTTGAAGTTACTTTTGCAACAATGCTGATAAGAAAAATCCAATAGTCTCTTTTCAGGTCCACCCTTGACCTGTATAATTAATATGACATTGATGGCCATTCCTCCTCCTCCTGTTTAAGACACTATTGCCTTGCAGCTTTCAGACTACTTCTCAAGATTCCCCTCTCATCCCAAACTGTTTCTCTTTAGACTATGCCTCCCAAATCTGACTGTCATTATCCTGCCTAAAACACTTCAATGACTCTTTGGAGCTGTAGTTCTTAATCCAGTTGTATATCAGAATCCTCTAGGACCTTTAAAAAATATATAGACTCCAAGGCCTCATCTCAGATTAATTGAATCAGATTTATAGTGAAAGACTTGGATTTAAAAACCACCAGAGAGATGGCTCCCACTTTTTGTCCAACATCATCTCGCATGCCTCACCTAGTGGCCTAGTCATATTAAATAGCATTCTTCAACACTTGCTGTTTTCTCTGTCTGGATTGTACCCTGTCAGTTTAAGTGACACCTCCTCTGTGAAGCCTTCTGTAGGTATACATCTCCAACCACACCCACTTTCTCCTTGCCATGTAATTTATTCAACTTGATAAAGATAGAGTATGGTTGGCTCAAGCTGCTCCCCCACCTCCCAAATCAGAAGGCCAAGCAGAGTAAAATGGGGTGGAGGTTAAGGTGTACAGATGCAGTGATATATCCCTTTCAAAACATTCACCTTTATGTACACACACATACCCTGTGAACAAAAGCTGGCTTTTTTTCAAATACCTCAGATTACAAAAAAGAGAAAGGAAATCATTTAGGCAAGAGTTAAAGGATGTAGGTGGATTGCTTTTTAATTAAAGACTCAAGAGAAAAATGATGGAGTACATTGGGGATAATAGTAAAAGAAAGAGCTTGCTTTTTGGCAAGTTGTCTAGGATGACTGGAATGAGAAGTTTGGGGCCGACATGGGGAGAATTCATGGGATTATAAAGCTGGTGGGGTGAAAAGTATGTGATCTGATCAGCTGTCTGCAACTTCTCATAACCAGTTCTTGATTCTGAACTAGGATTGATGTCATTGTCATTGGTCTGTTGTTTGTGGTCACCTTCTTTCCAGTTTGAATATTTCTTTCCTTTTTGTATTGTTTCAAAGTTTTCTGTCTTGTAATCTCATTTGCAATTAGTATCTTGAAATAGAGCATAATATTGGTTGCCTACCCAACACTCATTTCCCATTTACTGCTTAAATAACTTTCTCCCACACAACTATGTGCTTTCAGGAAACCTGATTCTATCCTCACCTCTTGATCACGATTAGTCTAAAGTTTAGAACAATCTGTGTGTGGCATTTCCCTGACAACTGATACTGGTTTGGAGTGTGTATCTAACCTCAGGTCCGAATGGTTAGGGGATAGGGTTTCTCTTCTTCTGGACATATAGAACAGTGGTTCTCAACCTTTTTAATGCCGTGACCCTTTAACACAGTTCCTCATGTTGTGGTGACCCCCAACCATGAAATTATTTTCGTTGCTACTTCATAACTGTAATTTTGCTACTGTTAATGAATCATAATGTAAATATCTGTGTTTTCTGATGGTCTTAGGCAACCCTGCTAGCGGTCACGACCCACAGGTTGAGAACCGCTGCTGTAGAGCCTAAGACCATCAGAAAACACAGATATTTACATTACGATTCATTAACAGTAGCAAAATTACAGTTATGAAGTAGCAACGAAAATAATTTTATGGTTGGGGGTCACCACAACATGAGGGACTGTATTAAAGGGTCGCGGCATTAGAAAGGTTG